>NC_133548.1:25502500-25877500 GCF_048773025.1 Camelus bactrianus
GATTGCAGACATCTGATTTCATTATCAATTTCAGTAGGAAATCTTTCACTATTTTACCATTCATATATTTACTATAGATTTTTTAAAAAGATATTCTTTATTAGTTAAGGCAGTTCCTTCTATTCCTGCTTTGTTAGGATTTTTAAACATCATGAATGGGCATTGAATTTCATCACATGCTTTTTTTTTTCATATATTTAGTGACTATATAACTTTTCTTATTTAGTTAATGGGGCTAAACTATATTGATGGATTTTCAAATGTTAAACCAGCCTGGCATTTCCTAGTGTAGGTCTGCTGGGGATAAATTCTCTGTTTTTGTTAAAATCATTGTTTATTTTGCTTTCATTTTTGAAGGATATTTCTTCTGGGTGTAGAATTTTAGCTCTGCAATTACTTAAGAATTTTAAAGTTGCCACTCTTTTGTCTTCTTTTATTGTTCCCATTGAACAAGTCAGCTTATTGTTGTTGCTTTGAAGGTAAAGTGTCTTTTCTTTTTGCTTAAGATTTTCATAGTCTTTATCTTTCTTTTTCAGCTGTTTTCTTATGTTTGGTTTTCTTTAATTTATCCAGCTTGGATTCATAGTGATTCTTGAATCTGTGGCTTCATGTCTTTTAGTTTGGGGAAAATTTCTGCCAGTGTCTCTTCAAATACTGCTTCTTATCCATTATCTTTCTCCTGTCTATCTAGAACTTTAATTATAATACTTGTTACTTTTTTAAAAAGTGGTGTCCTATCTGTTGCTTATGTTATTTTGTATTTTAAATCTTTTATATGTTTGTGCTTCAATCTGAATATTTAGACTGATTTATCTTCCAGTTAATTAGTTCCCCCTTCTGTGACTAGTCTTGTTTAACCTGTCTATTGAATTCATAGTATAATAATTGTATTTCATAGATTCCAATGCTCTGGTAACATTATCCATTTTAAAATCTTTTTTTTGAATATGTTAATGATAGCTTTTTGGAGGTAACTTGAATTTTTTTTTAATTTCAAATTTACAGAAATCTTGTAGGAATAGTACAAAGCATTACTGCATATCTTCTACCTGGATTCACCAATTTTTTACATTTCTTTCCTCATTTCCTTTGTCATCTTCCCCTCCATGCACATGTATTATCCACTCCCCACCCACCCAACACACTATTTCTTTCTGAACCATTTGGCAAGATGTTGCAGATACCATGTTTCTTTATTCCTAAATTCCTCAGTTTGTATCTAGTAAACACAAGGAATTTCTCTTATATAACTAAAGTACAAATTCAAATTTAGGAAGTTTAATGTTGATACAATACTATGATCTATAGTCTAAAAAATTTATTAGTTATTCCAATAATGTCCCTTATAGCAACATCTTTTCCCTGGTCTAGTATATAATCTCAGATCATGCATTGCATTTAGTTGTCATGGCTGTTTACTCTCCTTTAATTGAAACAACTCTTCTCCCTTTGTCTTTCACGACCCTGATATTTTTAGAGAGTACAGAACAGTTACTTTGTAGACTGTTCTTTAATTTTGATTCTCTGGTGTTTTGTCACGATTAGATTCAGGTATTGCATTGTTGACAGAAATAACACAAAAGCAATGTTGCATCCTTCTCAGTCCATCATCTCAGGAGGCATATGATGTTAATTTCATTATTAGTGATATTAACTTTGATATCTTGGATAAGGAGATGTATTACCAGTATGAGCTGCCATAAAATTACTATTATTAATTTGTAATGAATAAATAATTTGTGGGGAAATACTTTGGGACAATGCAACTAATCTGCTACTCACCAAATTTGTATCCAGTATGTTTTAGTGTCCATCAATGATTCTTGGCTGAATCAGTTATTATTATGATATTTGCAAAATGATGCTTTTCTCATTCTGTTATCCTTTTTACATTTATTACTTGGCAAACTTATGTAAGGGATAACTTTCCTTCACCTCCAGTTATTAATTTAGTAGACTTAAGGATTCTTATTTAATTCAAAAGGTTATAATCCATTGGTCTTATTTTTTTAATTTGATGCTCAACTGTTCCAGATTTGGCCATAGGGAACCCACTCAAGCAGGCTCCTATGAACTTTTGACATGCCCATCATTCTTTGAACATTTCTTTATTCTCTGGCAAAACAAGATACTCAGAGATCACCTTTTACTTTATCCACGCCAGCAATGGAATCAGTCATTTCTTCAAGGAGCCCTGGTTCCTTCTTGTGGAGATGGGTATTTAGAAGCTAAGATCTGGATGCTCAGTGTGCTCATTTTCGCCTGCAGTGCCACTGTGTCTAGGCTCAGACAGGCTCAGAAATCTCTGTCTCTGTCTCTCATCAAGGAGTTCATATTCAAGTTCCCAGATCTAATCTAACACCAGAAGGCTCATTTTAGTCTTTCTCTGTTCTGTATTTGTAAGTCCTTTTCCCAAGTAAGAACCCTGGCTCACATTATCCTCAGTATATTTACTCACTTGCCCAGTCTTAGATTCACAGAAAGCGTTTCAAAATTGCTAACCCTAGCACTATAAAAAATTATACCAACTGACCAGTGTTTGGTACTTGTTAAAAGATTTTTGTCTTTATACTGAGGGTTTGTAATAAAAACCTCTGTATTCAAAAGTAATTATTTTCCCCTTCAGTGTGATTAGGTTATTCATTTGAATTATAGTTAATCTCGCTTGTTCCTGTTTATATTCCATTTTAGGTTTCTTTCCCTTCCATCATTGTTAATTTTACTTCATCATCATCATCATCATCATCATCATCATCATCATTTTGTGTGAGCATGCAAAGCATTAACATGCTTTCAAAACTCAAAATTACACAAAAATCTGTATTTGGAGGAGTGTTACTTCCCCTTCCCCAGCTGATGCACCTTAATGCACCCTTACGAGTTTCTGGTGCAACCTTCCTGACTTTCTTTTTGTAAATATCAATAAATACATTTGTATTATCTTTCTTCCTCTTCTTTCTTACACAGAAGTATCATACTATATATGCTCTTTTGCACTTTGCTTTTATTGATTGGCAGCAAGTATATCCTGGAAATCACTCCATATCACATCTTTAGTTTTTATTTACAGCTGCATGATACACCATTGTGTGAATATACCATAGTTCATTCAACCTATGTATTTTTCCCAGTGTTTTTCATTTACAAATAGTGTACCCTGTATATTTTTTTACATTCTTGAAGGTGTATCTTCAAGGAAAATTCTTAGATGTAATTCAAAAGGTAAACTCACCTGTGGTTTTTGTTAGATACTGTCAAGTCCTCCTCCCACAAAGGTGTGGAGGACATCCCCACCAGCAAAGAATGTAAAAAAGTCTCTTTCCTCATGACTCTGTCAAGAGAACATGCTGTCAAGCTTCGTAACTTTTACCAAATCTAATCATTGAGAAATGGTATCTCAGCACAGTTATAATTTGCAGTTATAATTTCTCTTATGACTGAAGTTGTCCATTTTTTTCATATGTTTCAAGATCATTTAAAAATCTTTATTTGTGAATTGTCTGTGACTTTTGCTTATTTTTCTGTTGTGTTTTTCATCTTTTGCCCCTTCAGTTTTAGAGTTCTTTGTGTGTTGGGGATGGATATTAGCCATTTATCTGTAATGTACGTTAATCGTAGTTATTTTTAAATCCATGTGAGTCTTTGGGACTATTTTTATTTTATTTTTTAGAACTCTTTTGTTCCTCTTTCCTGATAAGCCTGGTATTTTTGACTGAATGCCAGCCTTTGTGGATAAAATGTTGTGGAGGCTCTGGATGGTGTCATTTCCCTTCAGAGATGATTTCATTTTCTGCTAGCTGACAGATGATGTATGGGTGGATAACCTTGACTGAGGCTGGTCAGTTTAAGGTTTGCCTTCATTCTAAGGGAGTAGCCTTTCTTGGGTTGAAACTGAAAGTCTGGGGTCTCTGCCTTCCTCCTTGGCACCTCTGAAAGCTCATTTTTGGGCCCTCCTGAGATTTCGGCTGTGTACAGTTGCTTCTGCCGGTTTCTTTGTTTTCACAGAAGATGTGAGGCTGAAGAGTCAGCAAAGGCCCGGAGGGGAGTTTGCCCTGTTAGGCTGACTTCTCTGCAGCTCACTCTTCTCCAGGATGTCGGCTTTTCGATTTCTGGCAACTCTCCCAACACAGCAAGGCCACTGCAAGCGCTGGGCTGCTGTTATCTCTTCAGCCTTTATTCCCCTCGCGGTGAATTGGCTGGCAGATGCCCTGGTGAGAAACGGCAGTGGCAAGTGTGTCACCCTGTCCCCGGGGCTGCAGCCTGTAAAGTCCTGCTGCCTTGGTTATTTCTTCACACCTTCAGACAGCTCTTCTTTTACGTTTCGTCTGGCTTTGGTGGTGGTTCTCAGACAGAGGGGTTATTCTGTGCTGGTTATTCCATCATAGTTAGTAGCAGCAGTCGTCTTTCCACTTAGCACATTTCATTAAATTTGTATGGAAATGAGAGAACACAGTCAAATTGACAAAGCATTTTAAAATTGACAAGGAAATTGGCCTGCTCATATACCACTGGGGAGAGTATAAATTGGTACCACCTTTCTGGAGGGCATTAATTTATATCAAAATCCTTAACTCACTTGTCCTTTGACCCTGCAATTCTGCCTCTGAGTATTTATCCTAAGAAGATAATTGTGGATGTATGTGAAGGTTTATTAATACAAAGATTTCAATCCTAGTTAAAATTGGAATCAAAATCCTCAATATGCAACAGTAGAATATTTGATAAATTGTGGTGTTTCAATACAATGGAATATAACGGAATTCAACATCGCAAGTGATATAAGAGAGAATTTAAGCATATTTAGACACTATTTAACAATAGAGAGTATTGTTAAGCACGAGAGATTATAAAGCAACATGAGCAGGGTGCTCCCATTTAAGAATGTATACACAGATATATAAAATATAAGACTGGAATAATGCACATAGAGGAGTTAACAGCTGGCACTGGTGGGTTGTTATGTTTTTCCCTTTTGTGCATAATCTACACATTTTCCATAGGACATTACTTTTGTTCTAAAAGAAAATTAATACACTTAAAGAAACTTTATAGTTGATGGGCCCAATTGATAATATTTTCTGGTAAACATTTTATTTATACTGGTTGCCTAAGCTCTATCTTTATGCCCTTAGTGGTGTTACAGATTTTGTCAGAAACAGCACCCTCCTTGAAATACTTTGTGGAACAGAGTACCTCCATAAAAATATTCTTAAAATCCTAATGGTCAAATTCAGACTTGTTTCTGTCAGTGTGTGCCTTGTAATTAAGGAGTCATTTTAAAAGTAAATAGGTGTGTGGCAAGGACGTCAGTTATCAGGGAAGATTTATTTCTTAGTCAAAAACCCCCAAATCTAATTTCCTTTTGAAACCAATGGCCAAAATTTAATGCAATTGTTTTTGTAAAACTAAAATCAAGATTTGTGAAGGCCATTCTTATCCTCTGTTGCTTTTTTTCTTGAAGGTACTCTCCAAGGCAGCAACCACCAACTGTGACCTCTTGGGCTTCCAGGCTGCTTCCTAGGAAAGTCCGTTCCTTGACTACATCGTCAGAGAGCCGGTGAGTTGATTGTCATCGGCACCATGCAGCCTGTGGGTACTTCTTGCCCACCCAGACGAGGTGGCAGGACAATGACCAGTACGGCCATGTGAACAATGCTACAATGCTACAGCTACTTCGACATGGTTATCAGCCACTACCTGATCAGGTAGGAATGGGCTCTGCAGCCCCCGATCCTCATGTCACCCCTCTGGCGTGTCCTCGGGTGGGAGTTCTTGTAGGGCATTCTAGGAAGAAATTCCTGTTTTGCTCTAGTGTTTCTGCTAGTTTTTGCCTCCAGCAGAGGTTGAGCCAACTGGAATCAGATGATTCCGGAGGAGACCAGCCCGACCAATACGTGAGTGGGCACAGGGTTGCCCTGCTGCTCCTGCAGTCTCAGGTGTTTGTATGTCTTTGTCCTTTACTCAGAATTGTCAGCAATGTGCAAGCTTTGAATCTCAATTAAGCGACTGCACAATAAACCACACAATATTCAGACCCGGGAACTTGAGCAGGCAGCAACATCAGCCCTCAAGGCCTTTGTGAGAAAAGCAGCTGCTTCCCCCACTGAGGGCACAGAAGGGGGAGCAGAGAGAGGAAAGATGCTTATTACAGCCTCTGAATGCCATGATGACACGATGCTGTCTGAGATGTGCTTGCAAGATTGGTCAGTGAATGTCTGGCTAATATAATTCTCTATATGAAAGATCAGGCTGCACAGAGAGAGCTGTGTGAATCCTAGCTCCACCTTACATTGACTATGCGTTTGGATCAAAGTATTTAACCATATGGTCTTTTGTAAAAATAACACATTTATTGAGTGCTTTCTCTGTGTCTAGCACTGCAAAGCCTTTTACACAGACTTTCTTATTTAATCCTAAAACAGCTTGGTGAAAGAACAGCAGATTGTCGGTCCACTGCCCAAACCTCCTTGCCTGTACCTTTCAGGACACACTGACCTGACTGTCAGCTGTCAGCTCTGACATTTCTTTGCCTAAGGACTTTCTCTTTTCCCAGAAGTGCAGGGAATTAATGTTCCCTAAAAGCAGCCTTCAGTCACGGACTGACGAGAGTTAGTACACAAATACCCCAGCTTCCTTATCTCTTGGATGAGATAACTCTGAGCTGCGGACTGTACACAGGATCCCAGGCTTCCCTAGTGGGATTGGGGTCTAGTTCCCAGACTGGTAGCTTAAAAATGAATTGAGATAAAATTTACAGAACATAATATGTACTATTTTAACTATTTAAAATGTACACTTGGTGGTGTTTAGTATATTTACAATGTGTGCAGCCATCACCACCATCTGATTCCAGAACATTTCCATCACCCCAAAAAAGAAACCCTATACCTATTAGTAGTTACTCTCAATTCCCCTCTTTTCTCATCCTCTGGCAACCTTTCTGCCTCCACAGATTTGCCAGTTCTGGACATTTCATGTAAGTGGAATCATATTATATGTGATCTTTTGTGTCTGGCTTCGTTCAGTTAGCATGATGTGTTCAACTTTGATCCATGTTGCAGTTTGTATCACTATTTTGTTTCTTTTTACATCCAAATAATATTCCATTGCATGATATACCATATTTTGTTTATTCATTCATCATTTGATGGACATTTGGGTTGTTTCCACTTTTGGGCTATTATGAATAGTGCTGCTGTGAATATGTGTGTGCAGGTTTTTGTATGGACATGTTCCCAGTTCTTTTGGGTATGTACCTAGAATCGAACTGTTTGAGTCACATGGTAACTCTGTATTTAACTTTTTGAGTAACCATCAAACTGTTTTCCACAATGACTGTACCATTTATATTCCTACCAGCAATGTATCAGGGTTTCAATTTCTCCACATCCTTGCCAACACTTGTTATTATCTATCTTTTTGCATATGGTCATCCGGGGGTGTGGTATCACATTTTGATTTTGATCTGCATTTCCCTGATGATTAATGATGTTGAGCATCTTTTCATGTGCTTGTTGGTCTTTGGTGTATCTTCTTTGGAAACATATCTATTCAGATCCTTTCCCCATTTTTCAGTTGGATTATTTGTATATTTATTGTTGGGTTATAAGAGTTCTTTATATATTCTGGATACTAGACCATTATCATATAATATGATTTACAAATACTTTCTCCTGGAGATCAGGATGGCAGAGTAGAGGGATGTGGAGCTCACCTCCTCCCACAAATACATCAAAAATACATCTACATATGGAACAGTTCTCACAGAATACCTGCTGAAAGCTGGCAGAAGGTCTCATACAACCAAAACTGCAAGGATGATCACCACGTAACCAAGTAGGACAAAGGGAAAAGCGTGAAGATGGCAAATACTTTCTCTCCTTCTCTAGGTTTCTTCACTTTCTTGCTAGTGTTCTTTGACACACACAGATTTTTAATTTTGATGACAGTGGTAACTTTTTGAAGAGCAAATACTTTTTTGGTTACTTTCCTTTCCTATCCTTTCCTCACTTCTGCAGGAGCACTTAATCTGCAAGAAGTGCCTTATAGTTCTCACCCCCATGGCAGATTTGCTGTGTTAGAGAAATTAAACTTCTTTTTTCTTCAAAAAGAAAGAACAACTTTCACTCTAAGAGAGCCTGGTTCTCTCTTAGATGGTATATGGTCCTGAATTGTCACACTAATGTTACTTTGTGTGCATCTGTCAGTGATTCCTCTAGAAGTAGCTCACACTTGCTTACTTTTGAATAATGAACTGTCTTTTTCAGCACTCGTTTTAGCTTTTAGGAGAATGTATGCTTTATACTTTGAAAGCCACAGCAGGTGGTAAAATCAGTATTTGAGGCTGTTTGTAATTTCACATCATTTGTCACATAAGGAAACTTGACTGAATTTTCCCAAGTCGCTCCAAGGCTTATTCTTTTTAGGGAAGAATCAGTCTTGCGATTTTTTTGGGTCAACTCAATTTTATTGCTGGTGAGACCTAGTGGTGTGCCTTAGCTTGGGCTGCTATAATGGAACCATAAACTGGTGGCTTAAAGAACAGAAATTTATTTCTCACTGTTCTGGAAGCTGGGAAGCCCGCATCAGGGTACCAGCTTGGTTGAGTTCTGGGGAGGGCCCTCTTCTTGGTTTGCAGACAGTCACCTTCTTGCTGTGTCCTCACATGGCCAAGAGATTGAGCTCTTGTCCCTTTCTCTTCTTGTAAAGACATTAATCCCATCGTGGTGGTTCCACCCTCATGACCTCACCTAAACCTGTCTATCTACCAATTCCATTCCACTGAAGGGTAGGGTTTCAATCCATGAATTTTGGGGGAACACAGACATGCAGTCCATAACATGGCTTTTGTGACTTTTGAATGTCTTCCAATCATAAATGAGGCTTCTAGGAAGACAGTGTGCAAATATGATGGTTGAGTCCTTTATCCCATGGAGACTGTGTCTGTGTGGTCTCAGTTTGCTGTGCTGTTTCATCCCAGGTCTGCTTCTGCCAGTTTTGGGGGTAGGGATGGGGGCTGGCACCGTGTGAGGAAGAATTCCTGCCAGAATAGTGTCCTGTTTCATGTAGAAGTCTCCAGGTATTACACAGCGACTCCAAAACTGTGAAAATACCCGGGCCATTGCGGCCAGGGACTTCCTGATCACAACAAAAAGATGGGTCTACCTTTACACTTTTTCTAAGAGATCTGAGGATTGTTTAATACATTGCTCACTTGACTGTCAGAAGCCGAGTCAGCACCACATAAAGGTGTGAGGACCCTGGGAAGACCAGCCAGGAAGAGGCAGCCTTGTTTCCCCTGTGCGAGGAAGGCAGCTGGTCGGGTGGAAGCAATGCACTCTCGCCTCCTTCCACCTGACCTTCTAAGGAAGGGCGGCCCTGCTCAATTGCCAGACACTCGTGGGATAATCAGTGAGCAATGAGCCTGTCTAGAACATTCCTTCTTTGAGGGAGCTTTTCTCTAGGAGAGGAGACCGGGGGGTAACAGAGGGCTTGGGGTGGAGGCAGAGAGAAAGACAGCAGAAGAGGCCACAGTCTGCCCAAAGTTCCCATCACTTTGACACGCGGAAGGGGTTAAGTCATTCTTGAACAGTTTATCGTTCATCAATTGTAATTAAATATGTTTATATTAAATTATGTTCTGTAATTAATGTAAAATCCTTTAGCCTATGCTGTTATTAGAACCAGATGCTGAAGTACCAACAATATTTCAACATGACTGTGCTGCCTCGCCAGCTGTCTAACTGTAATTACTTTAATCTCAGCTTGTTATCTAATTATCACCTTTGTAAAGGGAAAAGTACTCTCTAATGCTTACTGATTGTTTCAGATGATGATGAAGAGCGGGGAACAGCTGTCAGGGATCCTGGGCCCTGCTTATCACAATGAAGGAACTTACCCTGAAATCTATTCTGGGCCAAACTGCTGAAAAAAAGATGTCCCAGGCAGGAACTGGGGACTGGCCAGTAAGGGGAGACAGTTGGTGTGATGGTTAAGGGTGTGGCCCCTGTGGTTACCTGTCAGGTGATGCCTGCTTCCTCCAGTGATGGCTGTGGGACAAGTTACTTAATCTATTTAAGACTCAGTTGCCTCGTCTGTAAATGGAGACAATAACAATAGTAGAATCTACAGTCAGAGGGCTGTTGTGGAGATTAAATGAGATAAATGCATCTGAAACATAGTGCTGGACAAAATGTACATACTCAGTAAATGTTAACTCTTTTTTCTTCTCGAAAAAAATCTATGTTGGTTTTTAACATTTCCGTCCTAGCCTTTATAGCCAAATCCAAAACAACTGAAAATGCCAGCAACTTGGCATTACCAGTTTGCTTTTCAAATCATGCTTAATTCTATCCTTTTGGGACTGAAATTTACCTTTGTATTGCTTATTCAAAAATGGTTCACCCATCCAGCCACGAGTATAAATGAGGATCTTCAGGGGAATCTTGCATCTCTTGAGGGGAATAAACTGTTCTGGGGCATCCTCAGGACTTTGTCCTTGTACTTGAACGTCAGCAGATGATGCAGTAACTATGTTCATTCCAAAATAACCATTAAGGCAGATTCCCTTAGGACGTTCATTAAGCTTTTAGTGTCCTCTCTGCTTTACCTCTCAGGGCTGCGCTCCCATCAGAGGGAAGCTGGCAGCACTCTCCCTGCCATGGAAGGAGCACCTCCCATCTCCTCCCTTAGACTGTGAGCCCCTCAAGGGCAGGACAGGACCTCCATCATTTTTATGTATCCCAAATAGACTGCCCTGCCTGGTGTGTATTTTGTTGTCCCTCAGTGAATGTCCCTGAAAGAACTAAACAAAATAACTCATCCTCAGACTATGCTGCTCACCCAGGGTTTTTCCTTTCCCAGTGGCATGAAGAAGCACCGCCTCCTGGGGCCATGGGGCAGGTCTCAGTCTCCCATGGTTGTTCTTCCCACCCGTTACTGCATCCTCATACCAGGAAACCAAAAAGCAGGCCCGCAGGGAGACGCATCCGAGCACCCAGCGAGGTCTGACTGTAATGGTGACGCGTCAGCGGTGTCTGGTTGAGCAGCAAGAGGAGCAGGAGGCCTAAGCTGGCATATCCCGAGCCCTGCCCCCTGAGCAGGACAGAGCAGCAGTCTTTAATGTCAGGGGTGCCCAGGTGCAAAGAGGGCTGCTTTGTGAGAAGGGCTCCCACTGTTCATCAAGAGTGTAACTGTCACCAACTCCACATAAGCTCCCTGCAGTGGGAGGTGCACACCTGGCTCTGGAGTTACTCTTTGTTATGGTGCTATGGTGACTGTTGAAGGAAATATCCTCAAATGAGAGACATAACCCAGCAGCAGAGACCTTAAAGAATCTCTGCCTGGAGACTCTTCTCCCTTCACTCTCGTGGTTCCTTTCTCTCCCGCAGCAGTAAGCTAGCCGTGGCTCCTCGCCAGCAGCGTGCCGATTCGCAGCCCTGTGCCCTTGGTCCCACTGTTCCTCTGCCGGGAGTGCCCTTGCTCCTGCTCAGCAGCCCAACCACCCCAGCCACCGCATCGTGAATAGGATACGTCCCCACTCTCTGTATTCCCACAGGTCCTGGCTTTTCTGTGTCAGAGGTCCACAGACTTCTCAGTAAACAGTCAGATATGAAATATTTTTGGTTTGGTGGCCCGTGGGTCTCTGTAGCAACTATGAGGCTCTTCTGTTGTAGTGGGAAAGTAACCACAGACAACATGTAAATGAATATGCAGCTATGTTCCAATAAAACTTTAGTGTAGTCCCCTGCTTATTACACTTTATCTACACTCTTATAATTTTACAGTTCATGTCACACTTCTGGCTGCTTAACCGTGGATTGCTCATGCATTGTCACTGAGCTGCTGTCCACCTTGTAATGACATGTCACCCTAATCTGAACTCAAGATAGGAGCTTCAGTGTCGTAGCCTTGGTTTCCCTGCAAAGCAGAGCTGAGACAAGCTCTCACACAGGGGTCGTTAGTTTTAGAAATGGATCCCAAGGAGGAAGAGTGGGGGCCCAGGAGGAGTGAACTGGAGGGAAGGCCAACACGGCGTCACTGAGCTGATCCGCAGTGTGGGCAACAGCAGCTGGATGCCGCTGGGATCCCTGAGGAGCCACATAGGATGGGCCTCGGAATTCTCTACCCACAGGGCAGAAGCGGGAGCATTTACCAGTGGGCTCCCTCCCTCACCTGGTCAAGGTTTGCCCCATGGGGTGTTAGCTCCCCGTCTCTTCCAAGTGCGTGCCTGTGTCAGAATCACGAGCAGATTCCTGCAGCCTCCCCTGAAGTTGGGGCAGAGACACCCTGGGGCAGAAAGCGATAGACTCTCCATGCTGCCCCAGCAAGGGGCTGCCGGGTCACACCTGGGCCCGAGTACTGCCAGTTGCTGTATCAATGGCTGGAGCACAAAAGGGGGCTTTGGAGGACGCGAGGCAGCCTGGCAGAGGCGTCCAGTACATGTACTGTGCACTTTCCGTTGTCCAGCACAGTAAGCTGCACATGCTGAGAAGCAGTGGTCAACAGGGCAGCTGTTGGTGCCAGACTGCCCAGGCTCTGATCCTGGTTCTGCTCCTTGCTGACTGTGTGATCTCAGGCAGTCTGCTTAGGCCTTCTGTCCTTCACTCCCTCCTCTCTAGAGTGGGGATAGTAGGCTCTTGGGAGGTGTGAAGTGCTTGGAAAAGGGCTCATGTCAGGTGCTCGGCCAATGTTAGCTATTGATAGGTACTTGGTAAATGCTAACGGATCTTTAACAGTGGGCTTTTGTACATCAGTGCTTCTACCTTTATTTTTTAATACTTAATAAATACATTAATAAAATACTCCTTTCCAAATTGAACTTGAACTATTGAAATACCTTGAGAAATAAGAAGCATTAAATAAACCTTTTTCACTAGAAATAGAAAAAATAAGTAAAATAGAATATAAGAAGGAAAAAGATAGAAAACATCAACCTAGTGCTGCAACTGAGTATGACGTTAACCTCTGAGCTTCCTGGCACCCAAGAAAACAAGGGGAACAAGATGAACTACATAGTTCTCATTATTTGATAAAAGAAGACATATTATTTCTCCCAGAAAAACACACTTTTTTCTCTCAAAGTAAATTCCAAAGGGAATATAAAGGAATTTACCAAGGAGTCTTGTGCAACAAAACCAATAGGATGTAAATAGCCTGGAAGGGGGGCCTTTATCTCTTGTGGGTCTGACCAGTGCTTGCTCAATGAACAAATGAAAAATGGAAGTGTTTTCAGTGGTAGATTTTCATAAGAGGTGGCATCCTGCCTCCGATGACTGGGATAAAAGCATGACTCTAGTGGTAGGGTTTGGAGCCAGCATTGAGAACAGGGGTGAGGGGGTCTGCCCCTGGGGGTGTGTTTGAGGGGCCAGGGAGCAGGCGGGAGCTCTCTGAGCTGCTTGCTTACTGAGAATTTGGGCCTGACCCCTCAGCCTCTGCTGCTTCCTTTTTCCAGGTCTCCTTGGTCCTCCACTTCAGGCTTACTGAGCAGACTGTTTCTGCAGCTTCCCCAAGGGGCAGTTGAGAACTGTCTTGCTGTGGCCCTCCCAGCAAGAGGTTTGCCCTGCTGGGGTGGCCCTGAGCTGTCCCCGTCACAGGGCTCTCTGCCTTATGTCTTCTGCTGCGTCGCATCTGAGACCCTCCCCCTCCACGAGCCAAGCGCCCTCTTGTGTATATTTGCGTCTCAGGATCTCTTAACATAACGATTCCTCCGTCAGTCTGAGGGCCTCAGTTAAAATATTATGATCTACCTCCTCCAGCCCAGGGAAATCTCATTATAAAGTAATCTCATTTGCGGGCGCGTTCTATAACCCACAGGCTCGGAAATGTACGGATACAGTGTGCCTGGGAAGTTGGGCTGTCAGATTAATACATTGTGTGAAAATTGGGGCCAGAGGTCACCAGTCTCCTGATACACAAATCTCCCTCTGAGAATCTCATTTCATTCAGACTATCAGTTAGATTAGAAATACCCTAATTATCCCACTGAAATTAAATTACTTTATGTTAGGGTGATATAATGAACAGCCATGAAGAGCGTATATACAACCAATCATCTTATTAGTCACAGCAAGGCCAGACCATACACTAAACGGACCTTGCTGACTGTTGTCAGCTAGTCCCTGTCTCACAAGAGACGGGCCAGAGGAAGAGGAAAACGAAAGAGGTTAGCGTGGGCTCCCCCTCTGGGTGATCTCCTGCTCGGTTCCTCCACTGAGTCGCTAAGAACTTCTCCCCAAAGGCACCGCTTCTGGTCATTCGGGGTGAAGGAGCTCGAAGGAGCTGCTGCGGTCTTGACTCACTCACCCCATGGCGCTTTGAGGCCCCCGACTCACAGGACAGGACCAGGCATCCACTGCCCTTCACTTCTTTATTCCAGACACCTTCCCGGTACCTGTCGCATGATGGGGCTCTGTTGCTAGGGTACACTTTTATATCGACTTCTCTCAGTTGTATTTATTAAAGTAAGTAACACTAGCTGCTATAATGAATTACCTCCAAATCTCAGTGACTTACAACAAAGTTTATGTCTTGTTTAAACCGCTGTCTAATGCAGGTCAGTGTGTGTGTGCGTGTGTGTGTGTGTGTGTGTGTGGTGTTCTGTCCATTCGGTCACTCAAGAACCCACCTTGTGGCTCTTTGTCTTTGTAGATCACATTTCTCAGTAGCAAGACTGTCGACATTTTAGGGCTGGATAATTCTTTATTGTAAAGGACTGTCCTGTGCTTCGTAGGATGTTTAGCTGCATCTCTGGCCTCTACCCAAGAGATGCCAGTTGGACATCCTGCCAGTATGACAACTAAAAATGCCTCCACACATTACCAGTTGTCCTCAGGGGAGGGGGACAAAGTTGACCCCGGTTGAGAATCCCTGCTCTGAGCTAGTGGAGCCTCCTCCATTCATCAAGGAGATGGGAAAATAGAGCCGAGAGGATTCTGCAGGAGGTTTTATAGGCCAGGCCTGGAAGTGGCACACAGCACTTCCACTCACACTCTGTGGGGCAGACATCACGTGGCCTCACCTAACTGAAAGGACGGGCTGGAATATAGTCTAAAAGTGTCCCCAGGAGAAAAAAGAAATGGGGCTTGCTGAACAGGTAGTTTTCCCTGCCACATCGACCTTGTTCAAAGATGAAGCAAGGACACACAGAAGCTGAGATTTGGTCCCTCCACTCACTGGCACCTGATGCCTTCAGGCCTGCTGGTTGCCACCACAAGGGTGCACCTATCCCACTCTTTTTTTGTCTCTCTACCTTCCGTTGCCTCATGATCAAAGCTCATCTGTCTTGCCTTCCACTTGTGTAAAGCCCTGATTTCTGACTCATTAAATAACCTATTCCATGCTGATGTGGTCAGAGGATGCTGTGGGCGTATGTGGAACCCCTTCTGGGGACCATAGTGATAAATTTTCACAGAAACAAAGGGATGGTGGGCACGTCAGCCACTCTGGCAGACTGGGCAGAGGGGAAGGGGCAGAGCTCTGGGTGGACTCTGTGCAACATGGTTACCACAGGATTGTTATAAACAGGAAAAGTTTTGATAAAAGTTTAAAAATTAACCCCAGTACGTTAGGTAGACCTTTTTATGAAATGATAAGCAAATGTGAAATAATTTCATAAAATGATCATGTTATGGACTGCATGATTGTATCTTCTCAAAATTCACGTCAAAATTCTAACTCCCAATGGGCTAAGTATTAGGAGGTGGGGCCTTTGGGGCAAAATTAACTTTAGACGAAGTCATGAGAACGGACCTCCCATCATGGGATTAATGCCCTGACTGGAAGCAAGGAAACCAGAGTTCACTCACTCTCTCAGCCACGTGAGGACGCCGTAGGAAGGCGGCCGAATATAAGCCAGCAAGAGGGCCCTCACCAGAAGGAAATCTGCTGGCATCTTGGCCTTGGACCTCCCAGCCTCCAGAACTGTGAGAAATACATGTCTGCTGTCTAAGCTGCCCCGCCTATGGTGCTCTGTTACGGTGGCCCGTGCCGTGCGGACATTGTGCTTTAACTCTTAAGTAAATAAATCGCCACGTAAGGTGAGCCCTAGTTCCTAAAAGGGGTAGAGACAGTTTGGTCCTTTGGGTGTCCAGCTCTCTTCCTCATCTCCAGTACACAAGCACAAAGACAGTGACTGAAGGTTAAAATTTAAAATTATTATCATTTTAGAGAGCACACACCTGAACATCTCTCGGGCAGAGGGTATATAGTTGGGAAGAGATCCCCAGGTGTGTGCTGATGAGCTGTCATCGCAGTTGGTACCCTCATGCTGATTATTGTCACCGTTGTTGTCTGTGTCCATGGGTAGTTCCCCAGCGAGGTGAAGGGATGTGCTGCCTGGTTTACTAACTCACTGCTCATCACTGCTTAAAAGTTGTGCAACTAGGTAATGCTGTAGTGGAAAGAGTTTTGGGGTTGGAGGCTGTTGTCTTGAATTCCTGGGTTGGCCGTGCCATTGCCCGTGTGATTGTGGGTGAGTCAGGTCACCGCGAGGGCAGGTGAGACTCTGAACACCTGCTTTCCTTGATGGCTTTTTGGCAAATAACTCTTGGCACACACCCCTCCTCCCCAAATCCCCTCTAATGTGGCCACCGTGATGAAGCCAGACAGACATTTCCCGTGGCCCTCACCCCCATTACAGTTTTCTGGGGCATGCAATTCACATCTCAAATAAAGACAAAACTCTTCTGCAGGTTCTGCAAAGCCCTGCGGAGTCTCCCCTTTTTCAGGATCCTCTGCTGACACGCTCCCCTCAGTCACCAAGCTTAATGTATACGAGCCTTTTTTCCAGTTCTCGCCAAGCCCCTGACCTGGTCAGGCGTTGCCTGTGCTGTGCCCTCTGCCTCGAGGGTTTCCCTTCTCTCTTGGTTATCTCTTCCTGATTTTCTAGTTCTCAGATAAATGGTCACTTCCTCAGGGATGTCTTCCGGATGCTCTGACCAGGTCTAATTCCCCTCTCCTGGGCTCTCTCAGTGTCGCCCACAGTAACACATTGTCAGAGTTGCAATTTTCCATTCGTTGGAACAGTTATTTGAATGCGTCCTGTCTCTGTCCTTTGACTATGGTCACCATGAGAGCCGTGACTGATAGCTTTGCTCACCATTGTATCCCAGGGCTGGCATGGTGCCTAGCACATAGTAGGTGCTAATAACCTTTTTCCTTGAGTGAATGAATTAGAGATTTGGGCTGTCTGCAAATATTAGTCGAACAGGCTTGACACTGAAACGCAACCTGTTTGATTTACTGTAGAACCGCTGACAGTTAGGAAATGTGATTCCTATGTTCTGGAGAGGTGCCCTCAAGAAAGCTAAAGTGGTCGGTGAACATGATACGGCATTCAGTGTATCTTTGTCAGCCTGACTTAATCATTACTGGAAATCTCATTAAACCCTGGAAACCCCACAGCCTTCCAAAGAGCCTTTTATGTAAAATGCGTGTACCTGGGCCATCCGTATGCAGCTAGCAACCCCTTGGAGCCTGACTGAGGTAGAAAGCACAGTTTGCAGGCAAATAGCCTGGTCTGGGGAAGGGGAAGACTGCTAATCATGTAATCGTGTGACTCCAGTGCTCTGAGCTCACTAATTCCCTTCTCGGGGTGAGGGATGGGGTGAGTAGGCCGTGAGTGTCTAGACGTCGCAGTCAGAGGAAAATTCAGCAGCCCTATGAGAGAGCCTCAGCCTCTTACGATTCACGGCATGTGGCCGCCTCTCAGCTCTGAGCAGAGTGAGGTATGAAGTCATTTGCAAAGCAGTGTCTATGAAATTCCATTACATGGTGCTTTTCAATTTAAGGGGAAAGACCTTTGTGGAAACTAATTTGCAGTTGCTTTAATCATGGAGCTCAGAGAGGCACACTTTCCCCATCGCTGTGGCTAAAAAGGCTCGCATCGGTTTTGCAGATTTGCCCCCCTCCCCAGCTCCTGGATTCCATCTGTAGTTGTTGTACATCCCCTAAGTTTTGCAGTTTTTGAGAGAAAAGGGAAGCCATTATATTCAGTCCTCCTGGTGAATGTAAATCTTTTGGAATCGGAACCTGTTTGAAAACACTCCGAGTCAAATCAAAACCACTAGAACTCACTCTAGGAAGGGGATCATCCCGGGGCTGTTTCTTCTCCCCTGCCAGCCTCTCCTGCCTCCCAGGACTGTCTCATGGGTTTCTTTGGTCCCCTGTTCACTCACACCCCTGGGGTTGTCTGAAACCTGGAGAAGGGCAGCCAGGAGTCACAGAAAGTAAAAAGCACCTGATAGGAGTCAGGAAATCTGGGTCCCGTCTCAGCTCTGCTGTTTACCAAATGTAGTACCTTGGGAAACTCATTAAATCTTTCTGGGTATCTCATTTGTCAAATGAAGATAATTATACTTTCCCTGAAGGTCATCCGAGCTTTGAGGAGAAGACTGGGTGACATCAAATGTAAGTCAGTGAGGTCTGCTCAAGGGTAAGGGGTTGTTAGGGAGTTGGTGATACCGGTTTATCTCGGGATATTTACTGAAGAGCAGTTGCCTGAGTCAAAAGACGTCCTTGCTGACCAGGACCTCTCCAAGGTAAATTTCACAGTTGCTTGAAATCCTTTTGGGCTGAACTTTTGTGCCCCCTGCAATCTCCTGGGGGAAACAGGAAGATTCCAGAAAGAACCAGACACTAAGTAACGCATTTTCAGTCAGCGCTTGGCACAGATTTGTTATCAGGTAGGCATTGGCTTCTTGGGGAGAAGAATAAAGAGACTGGGATGTGGGGACAGGTGGGTGTTACCGGTGGAAGGTTTTGTGTGGTGTTGGGGGAACGTGCGGGTGGTTGTGAAGGTCTTTACAACACGGTGTTCTGACACTGTGCTCGACACAGACTTGGGTAAGATAAAGTATACGGGTGACAGATAACACATCAGGTACTGGATTAAGTATTTCATTTGTTAATGAATGTTAGTCATTCTTTTTGTCTCTCAGCAACTGAACACACTTCCTGTGACTGCAGGAAACTCCTTTCTTCCAACAGACACATTTAGAAGCTGAAAATGCCAGGTACCTGTTTTCCCAGCCTCCTTTGCCGCTAAGGTGCTGGTGCAGAATGCAGGCTTTGTCAGTGCACCTGCCTCAGAATCAGCAGCTACTGACTTGTTGAGGTCAGGATGGTGCAGGATCCATTCCGGCCAACATGATGGACCTACAGCAGCTACATGCTGCTTGAGATGGCGGCTATGACAGTGACCTTGTGTCAGCGTCCAGAGTGTCTGGGGATAGTGGCCATGGCAGAGGTTTCCTCGGGGAATTCACTCTGGAATGTGATTTTGGGAGTTATTTCTGGCAACAGAGGCTTTAGATCTATTCTCCAGCCCATCTGGAGTTCTGTGGGCTCTCCAAAAGCCTTTCAGTAAATCCCTTTTCTTCCTAAATTCACCAGACTTCATTTCTGTGGGCTACAGTGAAAATCCTGATTACCTTACATATATAATATACTTATATTCTCACAACCACCCTATGAGCTAATCTGTCTATTGCTTGCATTTTATGAAAATGAGACTCAAGTGCAGAGGTGAGGGTCCTACTTTGAAATATCTGCTCTGCTACTCAGCCTTGCCTTAGTATGCGAAGTTCACTGCAGACTCCAGAGGGGACTGTAGAAATGTGTGGCATCACAAGAGCAGTAAATGCAGTGATGATGATGGTGGTGGTGTCTGGTGAGGGGCGGTAAAGGCCCCAGTTATTCCCTGGCACGTTCCACAGCAGCCAGTGTTTTCTGAGTCCTCTCTAGCCATATTTTGCAAGAGAACTCAATTCAGTCCCTCCTACCACAGTGGAAATTTCTGCCTCTTTTGTTTTCAGCCTAACAGCAAGAGGGAAGAGGCACCCACTCCCTGGCTGGTTTGCCGAGGTGCCCCCACCTTGGGGGAAATCCAGGCACGGGGTGGGTTCATGTTATTCTAGAAGACAAGAAAAACTGCCTCTTTTGAAGTTTGGCTCACCAAAACAATTTTCTTGTTTCTGAAGATTTTGGGGGTGGTTGTAGCCAGTTCTGCAGAGGTTCCTTCCTCCCCACCTGACTCCCCCAAATCCTCCCCAAATTCTGAAATTAAACACACGCTTGGTAAACTTTATGACTGTGTGATAAAATATAACAAAGCAGAGTTATAAGAAAGTAAACAGGTGACTGCCAGACTGCAACATCAGCAGGGAGGAACTCTGCCCATTAATTTGGTAAGGTAGGAACCATTCGTTCTATTTGCCTGTGTGTTTGGAAGTAAATGATTCCTTGAACTTCTTCAATATACTGATTGAGGGAAGGTGTTCATCCTGGAACGTGTGTCATGTTAGAATAACTGACATTAACGTGGAGGTTCAGAACGAAGGTTCTGACGTCGGGGGTCCGGCTTCCGATCCTGGATGTGCAGTTAGCACGTCACTAACTGTGCCCTGTCACTTCGGGAAGTTTATTTACCACCCCCAGGTCTCCATTGCTTTATCTCTAGAACGGGGATAGGAGTAGTCCTACCCTGTAGGTGTAGGTTCGTTATGAGAATTAGATGAGACAGGGGCTATAAGAGAGATGAGACCAGACTCAGGAGGGAGTGGTGTGCTGGAGGACAGTTTTAAGGAGGGAAGGGGAACAAGGCGGGGCACTGCTGCGAGGCTAAGAGGGACGCAGACTGGGTTTCTCAACATAAGAGCATTGGAGATGTGCACTAGGACTCTTTGTGCAGGGTTGGGTCATAACTCCTCCAGGGTGGTGGGGGCTTCCATTTGAAGAGGAAATGCCAGCTGAAGAAATAGAGACAAACCATAACCAACTCTTTAAAAAATGTTACTATGAAGTATATAAGAGTTTGAGAGTAAGGGGTGGTGTGTGATTAAGAGAAGTCTTGGTATTTTTTTTGTATTATTAAGATGGAAAAGATACAATAAATACAGCTGTAGACACAATTGAGAGGGAGAGGTTGAAATACAGAATAGGACTGACAATGAGAGTTCCCTGTGTACAGGAGGGGATGGAACTCAAAGCCCTGATAAAAATCCTGGCCGGCACTGGAGGAGGGACCTTGCCATGGAGTCACAGCAGTGAGGGGAGGAGAAGGCTGGGTGCAGATGGCACCTTTAGTGCTTAGGTAGTGAAAGCTGAGAGAGTGCTCTTTCTGAACGAGAAGATCCAGTCATCTGCCGAGACTGTGGGGTTGGGTGGACAGGGCAGGTCAGAGATTCGAGGAGCTGGAGGAAGTTTAAAGGGCAAGGTCGGAGACCAAGTATGTGAGTTAGATATTGGCGAGGCCGCTGTAACAGGAGACTCCCAAATGCCGGGCTTAAACGGGAGAGGGGTTTATTTCTCTCTCACCAGCAGTCCAGTGGAGGGTGTGGGGCTGATGGGGAGCTCAGCAGTGTTGAGGGGAGAGCCGGCCAGATCATGCAGGGCTTTGTTGGCCAAGGGAGGGACTTTGGATTTTATTCTAAGTGTGATTGAAGATATTGGAAGCGATGCAGAAGGCAGTGGGTGCGTGTCACGGAGGGAGTTGGGGAGGCACCAGGGAGCCCATGTCTTACTAATGTCCAGAAAGCTGAAAAGTCTGGCAAAGTGGAAAGGGGCAAGAAGTCCCTCCACCTTTGTCCCCGAGCACAGAGGAACTGTGGGCCTTCACCTGCATACCTGCCAGCGTGTGGACCTGTTAGTGGAGAGAGGGTAGTTTTAACTTCACTCTGTCCTGGAGTCCTTCTTGCTTCTTGGACAGTTAATTGCTCAGGGTACTTTGCATCTTATGTTAGGTCATCTTCAGACACACCCACACACACGCTCAGACACACATTTGCTCACGCACATCCACACACATGTATTGGGCACAGGCTTTGGAATTAGGTAGACTTGGATTTAAGCCCCCTGATTGCACTTACTAGCTCAATATCCTTTGGGCAGTGAATTTACCTCTTGGAGCCTCCATTTCCTCCTCTATAAAATGGGAATATGAACAGAATACTCTTCATAGCATTGTGATGATCAAATTAGAGCAAGTAAAGCATAGTTCCTGGCATGTAATAAGTCCTCAATACATTGCAGCTGCCATTATTCAGCTTAATAAATAGTACTTGTCATCATCATCATCATTTATCTTTTTCCAAGAAATTTCCTTTATCTGTTAAAACAAAATGCCCAAACAGCTCCAAAGGTACATTTGCATTTCAAAAAAACCTCTATTTTGAGCCAGCATTTCTCTTCCTCCGTGGCCTGACCGGGCAGCCTGGATTCTGGAGAGGAAGTTGTGGGTGATGCTTTTCAATGGGAAACCACCTGTCCACCCTTTTGTGTTCTCCTCAGAGAAATCTGTTGTCCTGGGAAGTCTTTTCTTTGGATGGCGATTTGGCTGCTAAAATGAAGCTGGGCTTTTTTGTGTCTGAGCGCATACTGGTTCCAGGGCTCTGCTGGGGGTGGAACAGCTTGTCACTGGCAGGTGATGGTGGCGGGTCCTGCTGGCAGCCCATCTCCTGGTGGAGCCACATGAAGCCCTGCCGTCTGTTCGTGAGCACTTCCATTGTGTGTGCGTGCGTGCGTGCGTGCGTGCAGTGTTCTTGATAGACTCTCCCCAGGATCTGATCTTAATCTTGTCTCCCACCTTGAGAGGCTGTGTGGCTGGGTTTCACAGATGGAATCAGAATCCCCTCCTGCCTGAAGCACCCTCCAAGAGGTTAGGACACTCCTCTTCTCCCTGAGAAGTCTGTGAGTGGCTCCAGGTGAGGTATTCCAGAGACTCAGCGAGTTATCTCTGTAGGGCGTGGGGATCCCGGCCTGGGAGGCTGTCTAGTGTGGAGAGTAAGTGTTTTGAGTTTCTGAATCAGACATTATGAGGCTTGAATCTCAGATCTAACCCTTACTAGTTGTGTGACTTTGGACAACTCACCTCTCTGAGCCCCAGTTTCTTGCTCTGTAAAATAAATGCCTGGCATATAGTAAGTGCTCAACAAACAGTAAGTCATTGGTAAGGTCTGGGTTCTAGTTTTGGCTATGCCATTAACCGGCTGAGTGTCTTGCCTGTCAGACCTTGCTGTTCTGCTGGTAGAACGTGTGGGGAGCTCAGAGTCTCCTCTAGCTCCGAGGTTCTGTGATTCTACTGGTGGCTCCTAGTCTACCGGTCTTGGTTCTTTTGGCCATTTCCTGTCCCTCCTGAATTACCCCCTCTCCCTTTCCAGTGATCATTTCTGCCAGTGTAGACATACGGTCCACTATCTCTCATCTTAAAAACATTTTTCCATCACCTTAATTAATCATGTTTCTTCTCCAATAAACATCCTGAATGCTTTATTTACACATTTCCTTAGTTTCTTAGGGACAGTGATTCTGGGGGAAACCAGAAAAGTGATGCAAACGATAAAAGCTGCACAGTAGTCTTACTTTCTCCAGGTCTTGGCCCAAGAGATGCTCTGAGATGACACCAGCTTCTTCTCTCCTCCCTGCTAATGATTGTTAATTTTATGTCTTATCATGACTGGATTATGATGTCCAGATATTTGGCCAAACATTATTCTGAATGTTTCTGAGAGGATGTTTTGGATGAGATTTACATTTAAATTGGTGGACTCTGAGTAAAGCAGATTGCCCTCCATAATGTGGGTGAGCCTCATCCAATCAGTTGAAAGTTTGGATAGATCAAAAGACCGACCTCCCCTGAGCAAGAAGGGATTCCACTGCAGATGGCCTTCAAACTTGAACCACATCAGCTTTCCCTGAAACTTCAACCTAACTGCCTTTGGATTTGAACTGCAACTCTTTCCTGAGTCTCCAACCAGATTTTGGACTCACTAGGCTTCTACATTGCACAAGCCAATATCTTAAAATAAATTTCTTTTCTTTTCTTTTTCTTTTCTTTTCTTTTCTTTTCTTTTCTTTTCTTTTCTTTTTTCTTTTCTTTTCTCTTCTCTTCTCTTTTCTCTTCTCTTTTCTCTTCTCTTTTCTTTCTTTCTTTCTTTCTTTCTTTCTTTCTTTCTTTCTTTCTTTCTTTCTTTCTTTCTTTCTTTCTTTCTTTCTTTCTTTCTTTCTTTCTTTCTTTCTTTCTTTCTTTCTTTCTTTCTTTCTCTCTCTCTCTCTCTCTCTCTCTCTCTCTCTCTCTCTCTATGGCCCATTGATTCTGTTCCTCTGGAAAACTCTGACCAATATACTATTCAGCCTCAGCCTATTTATTATCTATGTCCTTCTCCCTGGTTCTAGATTTCTTCTCTTCTTGTAGAACTTACTTCCTGATAGCCACGTAATTCAGGAGAAAAGTGACCTGGTAAACTCAGTCACACTAAGGCATGAGAGACAGATGGTGCCCTCCCCCTATCCCCATTTGGGATTCACCTGTAGAAGAGGAAGAGGGCAGTTCTCAAAACAAACATCCAAGAATGGACACTCAGGCATCAGTGGGGATGTCATCTCACTTGTCCAGAAAGCTAGATCTGGTAACAGCATAGCAGTAAAAAAGAGCCACCTGCAGTGAGAAAAAGATGAAAACCTCACCTACCTGGTCCAGCTGAGGGACATCAAGGAAAAGGCCAGGGGTTTGACATCTTAAACCTTTGGCTTAAATCTAGCTTGTGTGTCTTTGGGAAAATCCCTTAATTTCTCCAAGCCTTAGTTTCCTCATCTTTACATTGAGGCATAGGGGAGCTATGAAAATCAAGTGAATAAACACAGGTAAACTGCCTAGCGCATGGTAGGTGCTAAATCAGTGCTAGCTTCCTTATCCTCTTAAGAGAGAGAGAATTATTTCGGGGTAGTCAGGGGCAGTGACAGTTAAACCTATAAGAAAAATTGCAGCACCCCTGTTACAATGTGCATCTTTCCATGATGACTTCCTTGTGTTCTGGGTTTGCAGGCATGCGTTTAATTGCAGGGGCAGCAAACCTATAACAAGAGCCACCCACCTTTGCAAAGTGACCTGGGAGAGCTTCCCCCATCACTCTCCTTCTGCCGTTGTTTCAGGGCATTGATAGGAGCAGGATTGCCATGCCTAGTAGCCTCTGAAGGAGACTCCTTTTGTCCTGCCATGGAGCTCCGAGCCCACCTGGGTCATCCCTGAATTGATCATAGTAACGCTGGATGCTAGGTGCCCTTCCCTGTGTGGTCCCCTTGGGAAAAGGCATAGACAGTATGAGAACAAAGATGCAACAGACGTCTCAGGAACAAAGGAAAGAGGTGACACAACCCTGCTCTTCTGCTTGACTTGAAGACGTTCAGTTTATGTCTCTTGTCCTCATGCATAGCTTTTCAGAAACTTTATTTGCTTTATTTCTCTCTAATTCAAAACTGTCAGTCCATATTTTCAAAAGGAAATTTCCTTTTTGCAGGTATCTGGGAAAATGTAAAGATTTCCAGCTATATATTCTGCCTGGTTCAACATTCTTGAAAAAGTCTCTCTTGATTTGGGAATGGAGAAACTAGCCTTAGATCTGTTTTTGTTTTTGTTTTTGTTTTTTTTCCAGCACAGGGGCTAATAGAAAACCACATTGCTTGATGGTGTAGCTTCCCTGCACTGACTTCTCATCTCACGTGGGATTCACAAAGTCACTGATGTGCACTCAACGAGAGGCAGCTGTGTTCCCTGATGGTGCTGGGTGCCGTCAGGGGAGATAGGTCAATGCAGCCTGCTCTCAAGGAGGGGAGAGAGCATATAACTTTGAGGAGGCTTATGCTCTCACTAGATCCAACTTTCGTCCCATGGCACCCTGTGACCAGGTGGCCATGTAAGCTACCATCCATAATGGGACACTTTGAACGTGAAAGTAGATGCTCGTAATAATTGTATCAGGACAACAGATGTAACCCACCCTACTTAGTATTAAAAACTAAGTGCTTAGTAAGTCTGAATAGACTAAGTGAATGAAGACCTGATTTCTTTCTTTCTTTCTCTTAAGTATTTAGATTTTGCTCTAATTTCAACAGAGAAAAGTGGGGATGGAGTGGAGTGGCTAGGACTTGATCTAAACATTGGGCTGACTACAGTCACAGGTGGACAGATCTTTAATACCTAGCAAAACGGGGTGCATTTTGGGCTGAGTCAACCAGATAGCCACAGAATTGGAATAAGAGGTCCTGCAGTGCTCTGGCCTTAGAACAGTGGGCTCAGAGGTGGATGACTAAAAAGAGCAATGAACTTCTGTTGATCTAAATATGAAATTCTTTGTGCCCATGAGTTCTAGAAGCATTGGCCATTAGGACCCCACTCCAAAGTCCACCAGCCAGAAAGCTCCAAGAAGTTCAATGATGCCACAAGCACAAGACAAGTTTAACAAGCGACTGAGCATTTCTTCCCTGGTTTTGGATAACAGTTTTTGTTAAGTGACATTCTGTTTCAAAGTCTTGTCCATCCATCAATCCTTGTCCATCCTTCTGTCGCCTTCCCAAGTCAGCAGTGCCTCTTCCCAGCCCACCTGGCACCAGATGTTCTGTCAGCCACCACTGTGTGTCCCGTGTCCTCCGAGTGGCAGAATGCGAAATCTCAGGCGACATTCACCTGGAAGCGCTTAGCCCTCAACAGCTGCAGCGCCTTGATTACCTTGCCCGCCTCGGCAGCTCGGTGCCGCCACCGTATCAATTGCTTGTCAATTCGGTTTAGCCATGACTTTGACTGACTGGATTGAGGGGAGTGGAAGTGGGGTGTAGGCGAATGGTTAAAATTAATTGCTACATAAGAAAAAATTGAAAGATAATTATTCCTGCTTTCCTGTCAGTGCTCGAGGGTAGATGACCTCATTAACTTGCAGCTTGTACACAATTCAATTACTAGGAGATGGAAAATACATTTTTAATTACCTCGGTGGCCTGCGTACCATTTATCTCCATTTGCATGGCCTTTTTTTTTTTTAAAGCTGTTGTGCTCTGAAGAAGTAGCACCATCTTAGGGAAGTTGTCATGAAAGCTGGTTCCTGGCTTCTATTATTCCTATTTAAGGTGGAGTATTAAATGTGTGAGATTAACTCCTAGATGTCAGGTAAGTTGCAAGGCAACTCTTGCAGTAGTAATATGTTTTTAATTAGCTTCTTATATCAGAAAATTCCCAGCTTCTAGTGAGTGAGAATTAAGAAGGATAATATTGTGTATTTGATTTCCAGTCATTGAAAGGAAAAATTAAAAACCAATGAAAGCATGGGAATCAGGGTGGTGGGCCAGTATCAACATCTATATGGATCCCAAAGAAGAATTCAGTCCTATTTTGATACCTGTTATATCACTGATTGAATTAAATGATGATTTAATTACTTAAGTGTATTGCTTGCCATTCTTCTTTTTCTTAAAATTCCATGCACAACTTAGGAAACAGTCTAAGCTGTGGGTGATTTTGCAGTGGTACCTGTGTGGGTGTTGCCTGCTGTCCCTCTCAGGATTGGTTGTATTCTGGAGAGTAGCTGTCACCTCTCTGCATCTCTGTCTCCTGTCCCCGAAGTGCCCTGAGCATGGGTTCCTACACACTCTGACACAGGGTAGATGTGATACCCTTGGATAAAACTGTATGTGTGGGACCTGCTCCCACCACACATAGTCACACAACCATGGATTGTTCCCTCTACAAATACAAAACTTGAAGAGGCAAGTCTACATTATACTTGTAAAGTGTCTTTAGGCCGTATATTTGGAAATTTGGGAGTCATATTTGCAAAGGCAGCTTATTTGTTTGTGAAGTCCTTGGATATTGTTGATTAATTATGATGATGAGGTATCTTATATAGTAGGAATAACAAGAATACGTAGTATATTCTGAAGGATTTGGATGACTTTTGAATTGACCCGCTATTGCATCTATTTGGATGTAGCATCACAATCAAAATATTGCTCTTGAATAATACAAGAAATGCCTAAATAGCACAGTGAGACAGATGTTAATTCGGCCAACACCAGATTTGTAAAGGAGATCCTTCCTCTCTTTCAGCCTCCTTCTCTCTAGGCGTTCATGCATGAGCTCAAGAACATTGACTGAACTCTAGCTGAGCGTGGGATGAATAAGAGACACTCCTGTTTCCACGGAGCTCATGGTCTAGCAGGGGAAATTGACATGTAAATCAGTAACTAACAATGTCACATGATTAGTGTGGCAGTGAAATCTTCACCTGTGACTAAGAAGAGGCTCTGATCGAGTTTTTACAAGGTGTTCGGGAAGGCTATCTGTTCCAACCCAGCTTATTTTGTTTCTAGCTCATGGTCCAGGGGAGACTTTCTAATTTTATTGAGAGATCTATGGTTAGCTCTCTGAAAGACGGGCCCAGAGAATAAGTGACTTTAAGAAGTTGGGAGGTGGGACATGTGTTTTGAAAAGGGGCCAGATCTGAAATGTCACTCCCCTAGAGATTCCTTGGGATCCCTGAGGACCTTGTCTGTACAGTTATGAGAATTTGTTGCTGGAGGAGCCATGTAGGTTGTTCATGGTTCTATCCAGAGGTGTGCTTTAAATGTTTAACAACTGAAAACATTTTTTTCCTTCAGAAAAAAAAAATTTCTTATAAATTTTACTGACATAGACAATGTATAGCTCACAACTTACAAATATTATTAAACGATATAACACATTTTATTGTAAACCTCATAGAGTCAACTGATTATTACAGAGTGCTTTTGTTGATTTTTGCTGGACTCTTGTATCTGCAGCCCAGCTGTGGTTGCAGTCCAACCATAATTTTGCAAAATCAGACCTGCAGATAAATGCCTGATTACAATCTGACTCAGCAAAGAAGTTGCTCACATCATTGATGAATGAGTGCAGTTCCAACAGGAATGACACAACGAAGACATAGGTCAGAACCTTACTCATTTATCAGTGGCATGAGATACTTCTTTAGTGAAGCAGATAATAGCTACTGAAAGAATATTTTTTCATCTTTGTTGTACTACTCTTAGTGTAACAGCCAAAGATGGCACAGTTTAAGTTTAATCTATATTATTAACATTTTCTTCATCACCTTCTTAAGTCTAAACAATCAACAAAACAATAAATCAAGCCTTGATTCATAGCCTTTGCTAATTTCTGTGGTGCAAATACTCCCACCATAGCCAGTTTCAGGCTCCCAACAAGATGTCATGGAGTGCAGAGTTGGAAAGAGATATGCAGGAGTGTTTCTACCACACATGTGAGAGCACAGTTAGTAGGAAAATGTAGTAAATTAGTGAGGATGTGATGAGTTTTGAATAGCACATTTATTACCTTCATTTTTGATGTAATTTATCTGTCACAGTTGCCACCTATTACCTCACATTTGACACCTTCCTGGATGGAGGTTTTCATTCCAGTCCCAGAATCTTTGGAAGACCTCTCTCAACACATATGCTTTCTCTATGAAGATTAATAAACTGGTTCCTTACAAGGACAGAATCATATAGACATAAAGATTAAAGAAGGTTTTGGAGTCAGACAGACCAGAATTCGAAACCCGGCTCTGTCACTCACTGGTCATTAGGAATTGGGCTGGTGACTTATATCTCTGGGCCTCTGTTTTCTTGACGGTAAAGTAGAAATAATGGTTGCTAACTTTCACAGTTTTTGAAGGGTTAAAGGAGGTAATTTGAAGGTGTCTAGCACAGAGCCCTGCGTGGAAACAGTGCATAAGAAGTGGCAGCTTAGTGTTGAAGAATAGCCTATACACATTGGGTCTGAACTGAACTCAAATACTTTTTTCCCCATTAAATGAAACAGTGGTGATGGAATGGAGAGGTTGAGAGGCATGTGCTCCAGCAGACAGGGCCTGGGTGAGGATTCAGTCTGTACCTTCTGATACCCAACCTTGAATTCTGTGTCTAGAAACAAGCCAGGTCACAGAAATAAGAGCCAGGTATTGCAGCCAGCCGTGTACTTGTTCTGGGTCTTTATTCTGGGTGGGAGGAACATTTAAAACTGACTTCTTGTTTTTTTTTTCCTTACTTCAAAAATAATAAATGTTTATTGTAGAAACTTCAGAAAATAGAGAGAGGCCAAAACCACCAGTCGGTCCACACTCATCAATAATCATATAACCTCTATGAGCACCCTGGTGTTTTTCTCCATATATTACTCTGTTTTCCTTTTGCAAGAATTGAGTAATACTCTAACACTATTTCGTAATTTGATTTCTTTTACTTAACAAATATCATGGATATCTTTCAATCTTGTAAGTATTCTTCCCCAATATTAATTTTAATAGCTTTCTAGTGTGTGATTGTAGGAAGGTACCTTAATATATTTACTAAGCACACTGCTATTGGACATTTGTTATGATAACACTTTCCGTAATCAGATCTCTTCTTCAGAAGGAGAATTTTCCAGGTCCAAAGGAATGCACATTTCACATTTTATATTAAAACCAAACAGCCTCATTTTGAGGCTCTTCTGGCCTCATCTTCTGGAGGAAAGGCAGTGTTCACACCTGGCTCACTAGAAGGAGTTTCAGACTCAGCGAGGCTGGGGGGTACAAGCCCTGCTCTCGCTTCCATCATCTTCCCCAGGATGACCAGAGAAACAAAGGCTACTTGAGCTTTGACTGCTGGTCTGGGGGCTCCTCGTCCCTGAAATGGCCCCTCTGTGCCCACGCATTCCTCACTGTGCTCATGACATAAGGACAAACATACCTCATTCTACGCGGTTCTGCCTCTGCTGTCTTCTGTCCTCCTGGTTAAATCACAAATCCCAGGACCCTCTCTAACATGCATCTTCAGCAAAACCTTCCCCTGTTTCACGTGGTTGGTTCCATTTGTCTGTTTCTGCACTCGCGTTTACCCTACTCACCTGCACTTCTGCTGTTTGGTGCAGTAAGTGTGGAATCAGGGCAGTGTCGTGATGTCCAGTTTGTTTTCATTACGCCACTGCCAGCCAGAAAGCCTTGTGCACAGTAAATGATTAGTATGTGCCTATGTAGTATGATTGGTTGATGGTTAAAGGGAGGTATGAACCTGATGTGTTATGGTACTTATTTTTTTAAAGCAGTTTATTCCAATAAACCCTTACCTGGAACTGCCCTTCCTTTACAAAGCAGATTAAAATGGAGTGCTGGTTGATGTGAGGTCAGAAGCCCAGAGCCTTGTCCCACCCAGGCACATCCATAGAACCCTGGGGATCCTTCCTGGACTTGAATCAGAAACCTGGCTTTGAACCCTTGCTCTGCTGCTATGTGACCTTGCACAAGGATCATATGCAGCTTGGCTATGTTAATCCCTACCTCCCAGGATGGTTGGGAGGATTTACCAGAGACACAAGCACAGTGCCTGGTGTCTAGTGAGCACTCAGAAAATGTCACCTTATTCATTTCACTCTCTCCAATTCTCCCTGACTTGGCTCTCTCTTATTCTCTTTGCTTGCCTAACAAAGCTTCTCAGTCTAGATTTCTAAATGGAATGGGCCCATCCGGTTCACATACTGGTGCTGCCCAACCTCTCCTGCCATTGTGTGCAGGAAATCCACCTCCCACTGTGACCCTGTCCAGCCCTGAACAAGTCTCCAGTTCAGGGGTTCTTCTGTGTCTGATGGAGATGTTGAAGCTCTGGGTGGAAGCACGGGAGTTTCCAGTGCCCCGGTTCATCTCTAGCTCTTACTGTTTTTACTTTTAAGGTTTAAGTGTCCCTTCTGACTTAGAGACGAGGCCATCTTGAGGGGCTTGTGAGCCAGATACTACTTCTGTTGGTGGATAGTAAGTGTCCCTGACAAGGGCTTCTGTCGCTGGCAGTTTGGTGTAGTGGTTAAGGATAGAGGCTTTGGGATCAGAAAGCCTGAGTTCAAATCATGACTGCGTGTCTTAGACCCGTGCCTTTGTGTAAGTCACCTAAGCGTCCCACGCATCAGTTCCTTCAACTGCAAAGTAACGATTATAATAGTAATAATGCAGACCTTGCGAGGTTGTTGGGGGAATAATATGGAAAAAAATATGTAAAATGTTTAACAAATAACTACCATTCTTTCAAAATGTAATCATATTTCAAACAAATTAATACAGACTCCTATTCAAACTAAATGACAACCTTCACATACCTAATCAATGCACCCAGATGACCCAGAGGAGGTGGGACCATGTGGAGGTGCGCTTGGAACAAGGCCTTGCATATATCCAGTGTTAACTGTTATTATTCTCCAAATGCTTATTAAGAACTTAATAGTGATACATTATAATGCAATACAATGAATAATTACACTATACAATAAATAATTGTAGTGGATTCAAATATATATAATACAATATAAATAATTGTATTATACAATAAACAATTGTAGAATTGAATTAATCAAAAGATGCTCAAACACACTCGTAATAAAAAATGGGGATTAAAACAATGCAACGTTACTTTTTATATTCTTTCATTTTAGCCAGGATTAAAAACAATGTTAGTTCTAATGTTGGTGAGGACCCTGGGAAACAGGCACTGTTTTGCACTGTTGCTGGGAGTAGCTAAAACTGACATTAAATATACCCTTTTGAACTAACATACTACTTTTCAGAATTTATCTTAGGAAAATTATCATTTTTCTAAGCTGTAATTTCAAGGCTTTTCATTGTAGCATTTCTTGTGATTATTAAAAAAATGTGAAACAACTTAAAGGTCCATCAGTACAGGAATGATTAAATAAATTTTGATATTCTAATACTATGCTGCCATTAACAATTATAATATAAATTTGTATTTCTTTATGTAGTGCATAATTTATTAAGTGACAAGAGTAGTTACAGAACAACATGTTATGGCATGATTCCTTACCTATTTTAAAATATGTCTCATATATATGTGTATGCACATGTATATGCATGTGTGTGTTGTGTGCAAACTGAAAATTCTGGAAGTGTACACATGAAAAATTGAACAATAGGGGAGTTTTAGAAGATGCACTTTAGTCTTGACACAAATCTTTGGAATTTGAAGTTTTTACAATAAATATGTAATAATGGTATAAACAGAAGAAAAAATAAAATTATTTTCTCTCATTCATTAACGAAAAAGGAACCTATTGTTTACCAAGGGAGTGATTAAGACAAGCACTCAATTTCCAGGCTAGAGAAAACTATGGGAGATGGACAGTGGTGTGCAGTGGAAACTAAAATGATGAGAGAATTATTCCAACTATGTGGGGGAGGGGCTTCGTAGAGGAAGGGATGTTTGAACTTAGCCTTGAAGGATGAGAATCACTTGGACGTAGGAAAAAGCTTTGGGATTGATAAAGTCAACCATGCATAAGCTACTTATTGTCTGAACTAAAGTAATGGGCTCCCCCCACCCCAGAATTGCCCCTCAGAAAAGAAGTTGCCTGATATTCAAGTCTTTCAAGTTCCCTCATGTTATGGGATTCTCCTTCAGTTGTTTTACTTTGAAAAATCACATTAGCCTGAACTGACCTAAATCAACCTTAGTTTCCAACGCTTAGAGAGGTTCCCAGCACTGATTTAGGAATTATTCCTTTGGGTATGACTTCACAATGGCAAGAGTTAGAATTTGTCATAAACGCACCTTTTAGAAACCACTTTACAAAGCACTATGGTTACACTGTGAAGGTCATGAATATATAATAAGTACGAATAAATGAAAAAAAAACTAACAGTTATAATGGTATGTGAAAATAGTGCCGTGGTTTAGGATAAAATTTTCATGTTAGCATCATATACAGATTCAGAAGTGCTGCATTTCAAATAATTTAGATCAAAATGAAGATGAAGTTCTCCTGAAAACTGACTCAAAAAAAGCTCTAGGTGATGAAGACTGATGTTAGAATAAACTTACTTCATGAAATGTAGGAATGGAAAAGGCATTATTTCTAAGTCAATGTGATTGTTTTTTATATATGTGATTTGGAGCAGGCGTGGCTCCTTCTGAGGGCTGTGAGGGAGAATCCACCCGCGCCTCCCCCAGCTTCTGGTGGTTTGCTGGCAATCTTTGCTGTTCCTTGTCCTATAGAAGCATCATCCTGATCTCTGGCTTCGTCTTCACCTAGCATTCTCCCTGTGTGCCTGTCTGTCTCCAAATTTCCCCCTTTTGTAAGGACACCAGTCAGATGGGAGTAGATGACCTCATTTAAACTAGATTACCTCTGTAAAAAGCCTACCTTTAATTAAGGTTACAGTCTTTGTACTGGGAGTTAAGATGTCAGCATATGAATCTGGACAGGGGACACAGTTCAGCCCATAGCAGCAGGTCTACTGTTGTCCTACAGATGAGAACGTGGAGACTTGAAGTTGCACAATTGGAAAGCTGTAGAACCAGGAATTGAACCTCGCATGGTCTGGAGCCAGCCCCTTTCACCTGCTCTGCTGTGCAAGGCTGCCTTCCTGGTCTGTGTGCTGACGGATGCTGCCTTATAGAAATCCTCTCAGCAGCCACAGGGTCTGCAAGGTTTTATCTGAAGTGTTGACGCTACAGTTAAACTCCTTCATCCTGATGGCTTTATGTCCAGTTGTGAACCATGGTACAGACAGATAAGCTTTGATGTTTGTGAACTAGTTTTCACCCTTGTGGAATCTGGTAGCTAAAACCTGAGGTTGTGGTCCTTTCCTTTGTTCATTTACTATTTATTAAGCACCTGCTGTAGGTAGGTAATGCTGGGAAAATATAAAAAGACAGGCCCCTGGCCTTCATCCATTCCTGGTGCTAGTCTGAGATGTGTATAATCAGATTGAAATTTTAAATAGGAAGCCCACATGGGAGAATAAATTTGGCTTAGAAACCGTGGAAGAACTTTTGATTTTTAATTTGTTTCAGAAAAAGAAACCCACCCCAGCCTCAGTGCTCTGGAGCTTCCTCTGGCTTGACAGTGCTTCTTTGAAGAACAGACGATTCAGGGAGGAAATCGTGATGCCGTTCGGGATTCTGAAAGAGCCAGCAGGCTGTCACTAGTTTTAAGATGGAGGGATGACAGCCATTCAGTGAACTGGGTCCAGCTCTGTGCTGGCAGCTTGATCTACACGGTCTCATTTCATCGAATTCTTGCAACAACTGCTGTCCTCGGTGCTGTGTTCTCCATCTTATAGACGAAGAAACTGAGTTCTAACGAGGTAGGAGGCACGGTGAGTGCAATCATTCATTCCACAGATGTCTCCTGGGCACCCCCTCTTTTCAGACACTGAGTGTGCAGTGGTTGTGGCACAGGCCAGGTCCCTGCCCTCCTGGGGTGCACAGACACAGACCACTGGCAGAACGGAGAGTGGAATCTGGCTCTGCCCATTACAAAGCCTATGCGCTTAACCGAGGTGCAGGGAGAAATGCTGTTCAAGTTAAAAAGAAGGTAGATAGGATAAATCCCAGTGAAGCTCCATAGGTTGGATTAAAAAATCATTGGACCGTCCAAAATGGCATTATCTTGCTCGCAATTTCTGCCAACACCATGGAACTACAATCTAACCCCGCCATAATGCCTTCGGTGGGGTCCAAAACTCCACCCCGTAAAATGTGGGGTCACTTTATTGCTTATTGAAAAGTAAACGGAAAAGCTGGGGTGAGTTTGCTGTCAATTGTTGATTACCTTTTCTCCAAATTAGCATTGTCTTGGGATTTGGGACCACAGGGTTTCACTGTAGTTTTTCTAAAATCATGAGCAGTACTCAGAGAAACATGGTCTAGTTGAACATTCCACTTCTATCAATGTGTTACTGTTGTAAGTGTACCCCTCAAATCTTGTTTCTTTTTATTTTTCTTATGGCTCTGACCCAGAGTCTCTCAACATCAGCTATTGACATTTTAGGCATGATAATTCTTTATTGTGGACAGGCTGTTGTCTTGTGCATTGCAGGACATTTAGCACATCCTTGACCTATACCCTCTAGATGTCAGTAACACATTCCCCCAGTTGTGACAAGCAAAAATGTGTCCAGACATTGCCAAGTGTCCCCTGTGGGCAAAACAGCCCCCCAGGGCTGGGGTGGGGAACTGCTTCTCTAGCCCCACGGTGCTTTGCATTATCGGAAGGCCAGTCAAGCAGCAAACGTCTATTGGGTTTTACTGTGCTGTGTACAAGGCATTGTACCAGAAGACACTAGGCCCATGACATGACTGGAGTTGTGCTGGGGAGACAGGGCATGGGCTTGAAGGCAGAGAAGGAAACAGGAGATCAGAGAAGTCACAGGTGGTGAGCAGTGCCTGCTGAGGGAGGCTTCAAGCAGAAGGTGAGTGTGGCTAGACCTTGAAGGATGTGGGCACAGGGCGTGGGAGAGTGTGAGCAGGAATGCTCCAGGCCTGTTTGGGTCCCAGGAGCGCTACGTGTGGAACAGAAGTAGGAGAGCAAGCAGGGCAGGGAGGCCGGGGTCAGAGAGTCTTGGATGGCTGCACACAGCCAGAGGGGACAGTTAACAGAGGCTTCTTGTCAGGATGCGGGATCTGTAGGTAGGCAGGAAATCCTATGGGATGCACCATTGTCCTGAGTCCAAGGCCTTTCCCTCGGTGCCTGGAGTTTGAGGTCTCTACCCCTGTTCTCTGCCAACAAGAGAGATGCGGCCCCTCTGTGTTCTCTGCATCTCTGGATGGTTTCTTCTTCCTGCCCCTCATCCCCATCGGTTTGTTTCTCTCCGATGTTTTCTGTTCACATTCTAGAGCGAGACTTTGAGTCTAACTGACTTAACTAGTTCCTGTTATCCTCACTGGGCAGAGGTCCCGCACTGGCCACATCACAGGTCATGGTCAGCCTATAGCTGGGCTGCTTTTGAGTCAGGTGCCCAGAGGTGGTCCACTTAGTGGCTCTGTCTTGTTTGTGGATCAGCCTCAGGCTGCTTCCCACAGAGAGGGGTATGAAGGTGGTACCAGGGTTGACATGTCTGGAGTAACAACCTAAGGAGTCGAAATTCTAACTCTGCCGACAGTGAACAAGGCCTCTAGGGTGATGAAGAAGTGAAAGTTGAGCCCTGAGGGCTCCATGCTGAATGGGGATGGTGCTCTGGTTACACCCTGGCTAGGTTCAAACCACAGCCTGTTCACTTACTAGCAGGTAACTTCAGGCAGATTTAGTCACCCTTAGTCTCAGGTTCGAGGATGTTAATGGATACTACACCTCCAGAGGGTGGGGACTTAGCCTTTTTTGCTGCTGGATCCCCAGTAACTAGCACAGTGCCTGGTACACAGTAGGTGCTCAGTACCTGTTTATTGAATAAAAACAGCTACATTTATTGAGCATTAACAACATCTCAAGTGCTGTTCTGGGCCTTTTCCATGTCCCAACTCATTAATCTTCACGAGGGTGGCAAGAGGTAGATACATTATTACCCTCTTTTTGCAAATTAGGAAACTGAGAACCAGAAAGGGTAAGTCACATGGTGGAGACACTTACAAATGACCCAGAAGACCTGGCTGTAGAGGTCTTAGCTCCTGTACACTGTTCCTTCTGAATACATGATTAATTTATATGCATACTCTGTGAAAAGAGCAAGCCCTTAATGGATGGCAGCCACTTAAAAACAAGCAACAAAAGCTTCCCATTAAAAGTTAGTTCCCAAACACAATGAGAAGGAAAGCGTAGTTCCTCAATACTAGGTACTACACAAATGCTTGTTAGCTGGACAATGTCCCAGTCCCTCTCTGGAAGGTTGATATATTTAAGAATAAAGTCAGTGTTGACATAGGGTTTATTATGTTCTAAGAACTTTCTATGTTATTACCTCAGTTAGTCCCCCCACAGATCCAGTGAGGTAGGTATTTATTATGGCCTCCATTTACAGGAGGAAAAACATGAGGCACAGAGAGGTTAAGTCACTGCCCAGCATCACACAGCTAGTAAGTGGTGGAGCTGGAATTTTTACTCAGGTGATCTGGCTCTTAATCACTAGGCTGCACTGCACCAGAAGAGCCCCCTGTTGGGCTGATCATGATGACACAGTGTCACAGTTACATGCAACAAATATTAAGACTTTTCAGAGAATCTTTGTTTCCCCAAACAAAGCCAATAGTATTTTAAATCCTAGGTGTGATTCAGAGTTATGTCCTGAAAATACCTTTATAAGTTGTGTGCAATCTCTGCTTCATTTTCCTTGCATGCTTGAAGAACATAGTTTTTCTTTACATTACTTTGTGGCTTTTAGTGTTTGGACACTCACCTATATTATCATAAATATACTATGAGCTCCTTGAGAGCCATTTTTCTCTTCCAGACTGCTTCATATCATGATCCTGACCACAGTGCCTTTCAAACTCATATGAACCTATTTAAACACAACTCATAACTTCTTTGATTAATTTGCAGCTAATGGAAATACACTGAGCATCTGTTGTGCTCAAGGCAAGGTGGGGGATTACAGAGGTGGATGAGGTGGGTTCTTGCCTCCGAAAGCTTGCAGTCTAGCAGGGCCAGTCTGCATTGCAAGCAGCCAAATATAATAACAGGCAGAATGAAGGAGTGCTGAGTTAAGACAGAAACGTCACAGTAACAGCCCGAGGCCGCACAACCTACCATGAGGCATTTGTCTTGTCCTTGAAGAATACCTGGTAGAGGAAGGTGCCCCACCTGTTCTCCTGGAAGCTGAGTTATCAGAGGCAGAGTGTAGACCAAAGTCAATTCAACCGGTACCAAACCCACAAGCTAGGAAGCAACTGGGGGCAGGGGTTGTGTGAGCAGTCCGGTGACGATGTTTGAAGGAGCAAGTTGGGGAAGGGGAGAGGTGCGATTCGGGAATGCGGGCGATCCGACCCAGGGAAGGTGGAAAGGCTCCAAAGCTGGCGCTCACTGACGGGGGCTGGGCAACCCACTGAAGACTCGTCTCTGGCAGGGGCTCATGCTGAGGAGCGTGACGGTCTTTCTGGGTATCTCCGGCCAGTTTTCCTCCCTCACCTGAGCCTGGCTCATAGGTCTGTATCTGCGCACAAAGTCTGCTCTTCCCTTTTACTGTCATTCTCTCCTCAAAACTGTTGGTCCCTACATAGGAGAGGTGCCCTATCAGTGCTGGAGGTGCAAAGATAAGTCCACACCAGGCTCTGGACTCAAAGAGCACATGGTTCCACGGAGGAGGTGAAAAAGGAATGAAGGAGTTACAGACTGTAAAGGTGGGAGTAATTCATTCAGCCTGGAGTGGGCAGTAGCGGTCCTCGTCCCAGGGAGTATAATGTGCACTGGATTTTGAAGCATGAGGAGCACAGCAGACTAGAGAGTGGGGGACAGACTTTAGGGGCAATGCCGCCAACAGGTGCGCACGTGTCCGTGGGGTAGAAAGCAACAGTGTGGCAGGGGTATGAATTGTCAAAGAGGAGGAGGAGGATGGAAAAGTATATCTGGGCTGGCCTGTGGTGCTGAGGAGTTGGCAGTGGGGAGACACGATCGCACTGTGCTCGAGGGCTGCAGGGATGGGAGAGGAGAGAGGGAAGAGAGACGGGAGCCGCGACGACAGCCCAGACACAAGGTGCTGAAGGCTGCTGTTCTAGTGCTGGGTGAGGACAAGAGGCTGTAAAACCACCATCAGAGACACGGGGTTCACACTTGGTGACTGCAGCTGCACAGGGAGAAGGCACACCTGGGCGCAGGGGTCTCTGTGTCCCTGGCCTGCCCCATTCCTCTTTAGGATGCTGACGTCTAGAGGGGCCACTGATAAGGCTGAGGACAGCCCTGCCCTGTGTCCCCTGCAGAGCTGAACTGTTGCCCACAAATCACAGCCTCGCCACGGGCAGCCCTGTGAGGCCGCTCGAGGAAAGGGATTTCATTTTCGTCTCACAGATCAGACTTGCAGCTTCAAGAACGCTAGACTTTAGCCTGTGGTTGGCTAAGGAGTCAGAGACAGCGTTCCTAGGAAACTGAGGAAGCCGTTCAGGACCGGCCCCATCCGGCCCCTCACGTGGCTACAAGGGGTGGCTTTCAAGAGGAAGCTTTTGGGTGAAAAAAATGAAGTAGGGGTGGAGTGAGGAGATGTCAAAAACCAGGAACAAAAAACTCAGGCACAACTCCAAGCCCGGCTGAGGAGCTGCCAGGAGGCCAGGTGCTGCGGCTGGAAGCCGCTTTCCACTTGGCAGGGCCCACCGTGGCGCTGCTTCCTGCGCCTGCCCCGCGGGGCCCGGGCTCCCGAGCACCGCGCCCACTGAGGGGCTTGCTGAGGTTAGGGGAGGGAGGGGGCGTCGGAAGGCCCTGAGGGCTCAAAGAAGAGTGGCAACAGGCCTCATCTCTCCATTTCTCCTGCCTTCACTTCCTTGTGTCTCTGGCTATCCTGAGGGGAAGTAAAGGCCTCCTGCCCAATTCTGCGCATCCTCCGGGCAGGGACACGTACCTGGTGCAGAGCAAGGTCTCAGTAGGCGGCTGCTCAGGCCCCAAACGCGAGTCTGGTTAGCACTGAGTACAGTGGGAAGATCAGGGACACGCCTTGTTGTGAGGCTGAGGAAAAGCCTTATTGGTTGGGTCCCTCTGGCCCCGGCCTCGTCCGAATCTCTGCTCTGAGTCTTGGGAGCCCCTTCAAGGGCGCCCCCTAAATCCTGTTCTGAGTTTGGAGCCATTGCCTCCTGGAATCAGAGGACAGGGCTGGCCCTGCCTCCAGGGTGCTGGTCCTTATGCGTTTTTAAGCTGCTGTTGGTTCCAGTTTGTTTCCATGATGAATCAAGAGGGAGAAGTGTGGACTCCACCCAACCACGTGTCCCTCGCAGTACGAGGATGTCTTCAAGTGATCTTCCATCCTCAACTACAGGTCACACTCCCTGTACACAGACTTCGCATAACCTCTTCTCTGGGGCTGCTCCTTGCAGGCACAGAGACTGAGTCTCACTTTTGTCTGGTGATGTTTAACCCATGTCTGTGCAGTTGGATTGGCATAGACTGACGCTGGACCAGTCCATTATTCAGCTGACATTGTTGAGTACCTCCTGGATGCTGCAGGGATGGGAAGTATCCGGTGTAATCAGAGATTGCCTCTGGTTTACAAGGCACTATGACCTGGCCTCTAGGGCCAGATGAATTGGGTGAATCATTACTTTATGACCTTAGGATCGTTGCTGCAAGACCTCGGGTGAACTGTTAGCCTCTCTTAGCCTCGTATCCTCATTTATAAAATGTGCATGCCCCTACCTCACAGGACTGTTACGAGGGTTTAATGAGACAGTCCACGTAGAGCGCCAGTTTGCACAACACCTGATGCCTAATAAGGTGGCAGCTGTTACTGCGAGAGGTGAGCACTGGGTTTACAGGAGCACCAGGGACAAGCCCCCAGTTGAGCTTTGCCTGGAGGAGGGGCCATCAGACGTGAATCTTAAAAGACAAAAAGGAACAAGTCAGGCAGGAGGGAGGTCCCTGAAAGCTTCAGTTTGGGGGAGGCCTTGGTTAAAAAGTCACCTTGGAAGCTTTGTCCAGCATCAGTGCCGACCACTTCTGCCACGGGCATGAGTGCATATTCTCCACAGGGTCTGGGGAGTTAAGCTTTGCCTTTTGGGGGCTGCAGTGTTTGTAAAATAATGCAAAGACTAAACTGCCACAAAAGCAATAAGCTTTGTGGTGGTGTTCTGGCTTGTAATTTGCATTAGACATAATTACATTTCCTAAACATAAAAGGAAATATTTGTGATCTGCAGAGAGGAGGCCCTAGCACACAAAGGCAGGTCTCTCTTGGTTCCCTGACCCATTAACTGACAATTATGGTACCTGTGTTAAACATTTTCTAAGTGAAATAACTTGCCATAGCTGTATGCTGTTAATGCTTGAAATAATGGCATTTCCTCCCTCAGTTGCATAAATGTCAGCATTTACGATTTTAAATAATAGCACATAAAAGCCCAGCTCTGAAGTGTTTGCTGGCTCTCTTTGCCACCCCAATTTAAAATTTCAAGTTCTTTTAGTTCCTTTATTTTTCCTCTTAGTAACTGTCGACCATCTGTAGCAGTGAGGAGTAGGAATGCCTGCAAATAGCAGAAAACCCAAATAGCGGGGACTTAAACAGGATTGTAATTTTTTTCATATAAAGAAGTCCAGGGATAAACAGACATGGCTGGGGTGACAGGAACCACGGCGCCTGCAACCTTTCTGCTCCACTGTTTTATCACGTGGCCTCCAACCCAAAGTCACCCGTGATTTAGGAACGCTGTTGGAGCTTCAACCATCATGGCAACAAGAAGGCAGGAAGGGGGAAGGACAGATGGACAGAACTTCCAGTGGAGTGCGCTTCCTTGAAGAGTTTTCCCGGCAGCCCCACACAACATTTCTGCATACGTCTCCTCCGGCAGCACTTAGGCTCAGGGCCACATCGTCCACAAGGGAGGCTGGAAAACCTAGTCATTAGGCTGAGTGATTGTCCCACTGGGGTTCTGTTACCAAGGGGGGGAAGCATGTGTGCTGAGTGGCAACCAGAGTATTAGCCAAGCGAGATACAACAGTTTCCTAAAATCTGGGGATCTTATTTCAATAAAGAGTGGGAAGAGCTCACAGCTGCATGGTCAGGTTTTTAAAAAGTAATTTAAAATAACTCCTCTTTTTTTCCCCTTTTACAAAAGCGACATTATTTTATTGTTAGAAAATAAAAAATTGCAGATTAGCAGAAAGGTTACAATGAAAAAGGGCCAGGACTCCACTACATAGTGACAACTGTTGAGAACATCTTGGTAACTATCTTTCCAGAAGTTTCCCTGTATATTCACATACATGCATCTATTTTTAAATAAAATGTGATTATACTGTAGAAACTCTTTTATTCTATGCCTTTGTGATTTAATAAGATAGGATCAACATTATTTTCCTCTGTTAATAAATACTAATCTACTTTAGACTGCTGGTATTCCGTTGACTGGACACCATAAGTTCGTTAATGAATCAATCTACCGTTGAGCATGTTTCCAGCTTTCCCTAAATAATTCTGCAGTGAATGTCCAGATTTAGTACAGCTAAATCTCTGAGCACGTACACATTTATTTGGCATAAATTTCTAAATAAGTTGAAGGTCCTAAGACTGCATGTATTTTAAAGACTAAAAAGTGAGTTTGGGCAGAGGGTGGAGCTCAGTGGTGGAGTGCTTGCCTAGCATGCACGAGGTCCTGGGTTCAAGCCCCAGCACTGCCATTAAAATAAAGAAATAAATAAATAAACCTAATGATCTCCCCACACTCCAAAAAGGTGTTTTTTTTTTTTTCTTAAAAAAAAGGTGAGTGTGCCAGACTGCCACCAGAAAGCCCCTCCCTGGTGATGTGGATGATGTTTTTCCGTGTGGTCTCTTCAGATACTCAGGGAGCCATCTTTCCTGTGTGTCTCCGAAGAAGAGCTAAACCTGTGGTAGCTTTGTAACTGCTTCCCCCTCAAACCTCATTCCATCCAATGGTGATGAAAGACACATACGCTTATTCTGTAACAAAATAGTGCAATACAGAGGGGGAGGGTGTGTGTGTGGAGGGGATCAGAGTGTGAATTCCAAGCACCTGACGGGGTAGGATTGGCCTCTGCTGTCAGATGGTTCGGGAAGCAACGTGCCGACAAAAGAAGCCCAACAGAGGGACCGAAGCCAGAGGACTCGCTGGGCGCCTCCGAGCAGCTTTGCCTTCGCTGCTCTCAGCCAGTAGTGAGCAAACTTCCCTGTGAACATATTTGGCTTGAAATGTTTCCATCTTCTGATACCTGTGGAGAAACAGAGTGGACACCAAGTAGTTAATGAAGAAAAGAGTTAGGAGAAGGGGAAGCAGGCCAAGGTCACAGGACATTAAGATGCCATCTCCTCTTTGAGGGGCACTGGCTGCCAACCTAATCCAGCCTGTGAGCCCACCGTGAGGTTTCTGCCCCCTGCTAGCCACCCCAGTGTCCTGGCACATCTTGTCCCAGCCCCCAGCTCTCCTGTTCAGGAGCTCCAGTCCTGTCACCTGGGCTGGAGCCCACCCAGCCCCTCTCTCCATCACTCTGACCCCAGCCTGTTCCACTGACCCGACTGCTGGTCTGCTCACTTTGCCAAGGACTGGGCTTTAGTGTCTTTGGACGTTGGGCCTCTCGCAGCTCCAGGAAGCAAGGCCAGCTGGGGTAAAGTATCTCTGAGGAAAAAGACTTGTTCTTTGGGTCCTCTCAGCCATTATCTTGTACTCTGTCTGGTTTCTTGTACCTGTCCTCCTTGCCAGGCTTCTTTGGTGAAGAAAAGCCACTGAGAGAAGAGAGAAGAGCTAAGGGAGAGAGGAGGGCAGGCAGGCAGACAGGAAGTGAGAGGTCTTCCTACAACAGCAAGCACAGAGAGTGACTACTTCTCCCAGCAGAGGGGCACAGAGAAACAAAGCCCTGAGACCCTGTCTCCCGGGAGCTGTGAGTGTGGTGGGCGTGGAGCGTGTGGCTGAGGATCACTGGGGGATTTAGTTGGACTAGCATATTCTGACCCCTGTTAAGTGCCAGGCACAGGAAGGAAGGGAAGGAAGGGAGGGAGGAGGGATAGACGGAGGGGGAGGGAAGGGAAGGAAAGGAAAGAAAGGGCATCTAAAACACTCCCGTTGTTGTCAGGAAGCTCCCAGGGTTTCAGGGGAGATGGAAGCCGACCTGAATCTTCGCAGTAAGCTGTGCTGGGCTCTAGAAGAGGTGAGGGCAGGTGCTTTGCGAGCAGAGGGCAGAAAGAGACTAACTCTGCCTAGAGGGTTGGAACAGCTTCACAAAGAGGTTTCAGATGAGCTGGCTCTTCTGTGCTTGGTTGAAAGAGGAGAGACAGCAAGGCAGATGGATGATGTGGACAAAGGTCCAGAGACAGCAACGTTCGTGGTGAGTCTGGGGAAAAGCAAGAGTCTCGCAGCCTGAAGCCTGGGACACGCAGAAAGTAATGGCAGGAGCAAGACTGGGGTCAGATAATGAAGGGCCTTGATTACTCATTGTGCAGAAAACTAGCCTGTGAGGGGAGTAGGGAAAGGTTTGGTGGAGAAAAGAAGGATTTGAAGAAATGGAAAGGCAGCATCGGGGGATGGGGGAGTGGTGCGTGCGGGGCTGGAGGCCTGGTTGGGGGTTGACTGGAGGATCTGTGGGCAATGCTGAGAGACGAGGCTGGAAACAGATGTTTGTGGGGAGCAAGGAGGCACTGGAGGGTTTTCAGCAAAATGGGTATATTAAAGTAAATGTTTTAGGAAAGTTCATTTTTCAGCCATGTAGAGGTGGTTTGGACAGGGCAAGAGACTGAAGGCTTCCAGGTCAGTTATGAGGCTCCTGCAAATTCTATGTTAGAAAAGGTGCTTTATCCTTCCTGCTTGTCTGGGTCCTAAAGCTACTGCTATCACCTGAACTCAAGAAAGATCACCAGGAAGCATATTCTTACCCTGTATTATTTTAGCCCCCAACAGAAATGGCTTTGCCAGTTCCAGCTTAAAGCTTTCTGCTCACCTTTTATGCAGTGATAACATGAGAAGCTCTTTCTGAAGAACATTTCCGTAATTTTTTGCTAAGCTATACATAAACACATAGATGGTCTTATTCAGTGAGTATAAACACTTCCTGTAAGGAACCACACAAATTAATTTCTCTTAAATTCAGCATGAAGAAGGAAACATGTCTATCCAGACAAACTTACATGTTAACTGGAAGGACATCGATAATGAGAACTGTAGATCCCAGTGCACTTAGCACTTCTTCCTTGGCTACCAGGAAGCTCAGAACTAAGTTTGCTTTGCAAATGGGATAACCTCCTATTCTGTTACTCTCTGGTCTCTTTCTTGTGGGCTCATCTTTTTTTAAAAACAAAATTATACTCTTTTTATATGTGTTTGAATCATATAAATGCTTCAGATACTTCTAGGAAATAGGCTGGCTGGGTAGTATGATTAAATCTTAAATGGAATAATTTCCTCCTGCCTGGAAAGGTAGCTCTTACTGTGCTTTTCCTCGCAGCCAAAAAGCCTCTCCCCACCCCTCCTGTTGGCCCTGGCTCCTGTCTGGTGGTGGCGCCCAGCCGGCCTCTGCATCAGTTCATCCTGGCCAAACTCCTTAGTAAGATACACTCACTCTGAGCCTGTCCGCCTCTGTTCGCTGGCCCTTTTGGCTTGAGATGTTTTCTATCTTTTCTATATTTCAAAGCTTTGTGGTAAATAATCAATTCAAACCAGCACCGAGTCTCTCTTTCTGTAATTCTAAAAACCCATTAAATTATATTGTTGGGAGAAAACAATAGCTCTGCTAATCACGCCCTGTGCACGCGCATCTTAATTTCCCTGGAGGCCTGAATATGAATTTTTACTAACATGTTAATTTTGTGTGTTAATCAGTAGCTGTAGGCCGAATGAATGGATTGACTATGTAAAACTGTTTGATATTGAAACAACTCCTTTTGACCCCCTCAAATTGGCTTCATTCCCCTAAAGACGGTTAAAGTTAATTAAGCACTCAATAGGTTTATGGTGTTTAAATTAAAATATATTACTCCTCATTGTGTAGTCATCAAGTGAGAAAGACATCCTCCTCCTGGCTGCCTGGCTGGCTAATGGGCTTATCAAAATTCATGATGTAATAAGAAGGCCGACAAGTGCATAAGAGGCTCTGGCTGTCACTCACAGAAAAACACTGACCACCCTTGCCCACTAGAGGGCACAAGAAAGCCACGAATGCCCATGGCCTGGCGGTTTGCACTGGGAACCCTAATAGGAAAGGCCCCTTGTAGGCCTGATTCTCTCATTTGTCAGGAAAGCAATTTATTATTCTTTTTTCCTATAAATGCCGAGGTCTCTCAGTTTCTCGAATCCCCCTCTTTTTCTTTCCCTCCCTGTTCATGTTTTACACCCTCTTCTGCCTTCTTGGATTTATTCGTGACTCTGTGTTTACAGCAGCAGCTTGTGGGAGAAAGCAGCCTACCTGGCTCTCAGGAAAAAAACTGTTGCCCTCCTTAGTCTGGGTAACTTTTCCATGAAATTTTCATTGTTGGGGGAGAAAAAGCCCGAGGCTTGTGCTTCCCGAGAAAAATCACTGACACGGTGCAGAGAAAATATATAAAATAACACTTAAGTCTTCTCTCCAGAAAGACACATGAAAGCTATAATTGTGCCTGCTGACTTTCCCTCTGGGCTTCTCGGGGGCTGGGGGTAGGGAATGCGGCTTTGCAGCCTGCCACGACAGTTAGCATTTAGATCTGGGAAAATTGCTTAATGAAATCGGCAGAGTGCAAAAAGGGGGAGGAAATGGGGGAATCCTGCAGGAATACTTTGAATTAAAACTGGGCCTGGGAGAAGCTGATCGGAGGAGCTTTGCTTGCAAACCTGCCACCCCCTCCTCTGTCCAGCAAACTCCGTTGTTATCACAGGGACATTAGCAGCCATGGACAGTGACTGCTGGTCACTTTTGGGCCACCAATAATTGTGGTGGTGGTAAGGGTCATGGGGGGGTTGCAAAGGGTTAATAAATCTGTAGCTCATTTTTCTTGGACTGGTTTTAAGAAGCTTAAACTTTTATCTAGCTATTAATAGTTTGTGTGTGTGCACAGGTGAGTCACAAAACGGACAGAAGATACCGCCTTTAAAGGATAAATAGCCATGAGTTTAAGACATGGAGAGAGAAGGGCGATATGGTGGTGAACAGAATAGGAGACCTCATGAGGAGGCTTGTACACTGCCAGGTTGTTGCAGTTAAGTTTGTACTTCAGTAGGCGGGAGCCGGCCGCATGCTGGACTGACAGCTGTCAGTGTGAATAAGCATTTGCAGGGCAATGTTTGGCCGTCTTGCATTCAGGTTATCTGTAGCCTGGAATTTTATTTTCAGAAACTCTTGATTGGCCATTTAGTAACTATTACCTGAGGGCAGTGGTTTTCAAATTATGAAGCAGGGAACAGAACTGGAGGTTGTGGGCAAGGGGGTGGGGGCTCTGCCCCTGCTCCACCAGAACACTCTGCCTCTCCTCTGTTTTATATTTTGGGACTCCAGTTAGAATGTCATTTGGCAACGAGGCTGACACTGCTAAAAGAGGAAAAAAAAGAGGGGGGAGGTTTTTGAAATTTCTAGTGTATTGCCTCCTCATTTACAAAGTTTTCCATTATTTCATTTGTGCTTCATAACAGATTTTTTTTTTCTCTGTGATCTGTTTTCAGAAAGGAAGCAAAGTTCAGAGAGGTCAAGAAATGCATTTATTGTCACACAGTGGATGGCAGAGCTAGGACTGGAGCCTGGGTCTTCAGATTCCAAACTCAGGACTCCTGCCTTACAGCAGGGTCTGGTAAAGGCTTAAAATCAGAGTTGAAGAGGGTTGCGGGTGCCTCAAAGAGAAATCTGGAAGGAGAAGGAGGTGGTGATGACCAAGGTAGGGAGAGACCTGAGATATAATCAGCAGACAGCAGGAGGCAGCAGTGCCCCAGGAAGGGAAGGAGGAACTGGGGCCCTCCCAGGGCCTGACTGCTGGCCGGAGCCCTCCTCCCGGGCCCACCTCTCCACTCTGGGAGGGACAGAGAACATCTTTCTTCATCATCAGTCCAGTCCTTCAGCAGATGGGGAAGCTAAGTCTCAGAGGGCCGGAGCCGGTCGGGAATCAGCTCAGCAAATCTTAGGGCCCAGCCAGCAGAGGCTCCCGTGTCTTTCTCGGGGAAATGACTGACTCTGGGGGTGAAATGGGACCAGTTGTTTCCCATCAGCTCCATGTGTTCAGGGACAGCCTCTCCTGCGGCCTCCTTTCCGGAATGGACTCCTACCGACCTCTTTGGGAAACCTGTCCACAGGACCATTTCATTCACCCGATTAAGATGCCGCCCTTCTGCCCAGTGTGTCCAGCTCTTTCTGAAAGTTAACCAGTAACTGGTCTTTTTGTTGTCCCATTTCTGTGTGAGGAACCCTTCCAACAATTCTCACCGAGGGAGCCATTGTGATTTTTGTTTCCTTTCTTTTTTGGGCCTGAAGAAAACCTTTCATGTCCCTTTGTGTCCAGGGAACTTCACAGACACCCCCAACCCCCCACCCCCCGCGCCCCACCAATGAGCTGAGCTGAGCTGCCTCTGCATTTTCAGCACTGCTCTCAGCCATTCCCTTAACATCCCTCTCTGACAGTAAAACAGGCCGGGGCAGTCAGGGCTCCTCCAACAAGAAGTCCTTCTCAGAGACTGTTGGGAAGGAGCAGCAGGCAGAGAGCAGAGAAAGTTATGTCTAAAGTTTGTTATTCATTTGTGTAGTTTTCTTCCTTTGTGTGGAGTTTTTTTCCCGGAAGAGGGGCCTGGTAAACAGCAGAAAGCCCACAGAACCAATTGGCTGGAAAAGAAATGACAATAAAAGTCACACAGAATAAAGTCTTCTGTCAGCACCCATTTAAGTAAAACAGGTTTACAAGTTGCAGCAGAGAATTAACTGTTTGATTTGCCATAAGCCAAGAGGATTTTCAACACTTACAATGAGGAAAAAAAAATTTATTTTACTTTTAGTTCGTGTCTTAAATCGCCTCCCCCCACCCTCTCCCCAAACTGAGACCTAATTGCAACATTTTCGCCATCTGGGTCAAAGGTGTTCATTGGAAGGTCCGAATGGGAGGCCCTGGGGCTCTCTGGAAGGGCCTGTGGTTTGCAGCCTGGGAGTATGCTCTGTTGTGGAACCTCTCCATGTCATCTCTCCTAATTTGTGCACTTAATTGACAGCTTGTTAACAGTTCATTAGGAACACTGAAAACCATGTGGCAAAAACAGATCTGTCTATCTAGCGAGAGGATGTGGTCCCTTCTTCTGGACTACCGTTGATTGAATTTCACCAGAAACAAAATAGCATGGCAAAAACAACCCACAGCCTCCTTTCAAAGCAAGGACTCTCCGTCCCTCCCCGCTAAACTCCTCAGTTCCTGGGACAACGTGTTGTCTCCTGCCTGGGGCTTTGTTCTAGCAGACTGGGACCCATGGGCCTGTGGTGGGGACATGCACAAAGGTTCTTGGGGCAGAAGAGGGAGGGCTCATTCATCTGTGAAGACAACCTGCCCACTCTGAAAGGTTCCAGGGTTGCAGGGCACCTCTGATCTTCCTGCCTCCTGCTTACCCTTCCTCTGGGGCTCTGCACTCTTTAAATATTGTCTCTGTCGAAGCTTCTGGTAGGGCCAGTTACAATCGAGAAGTCTTTCCTTTAATCCTTCTAGGGAAAATTAATTGTCTTTTCATCTTTGTGCCCATATCATTTTACACTTCTTTCTGTTATATATTATCACATTGTGCTATCACTATTCAAGTGTCCCCTCTTTTTGGGTGGGGTTAGGGAGAAGGTAATTAGGTTTATTTACTCTTTTTTTTAGAAGAAGTACTGAGGATTGAAGACATGGAATAGTCTTTAGGCTGAGCCTGTATGTTAAAATGGGTTGGCTTCTACAAAATAAATTCAATCTAATTTCACTGCATCAAATATTTACTGAATGCCTACTGTGTTCCAGGACTTGGGCACACGGTGCTGAACAGAACAGACACAGTTCCTGACCATATGGGTGTCACTGGTTATTAATTACAGTAATTGCTATAGATTATAAATGTAGGAAGAACATTCTATCTTTCAAATGAATGTTACATTTTAAAGCCCTCTGGAGCAGAAATATATTAAGGGATGCTCTAGTGTCAAGAATTACTCTTTTTCAAAGTGCACCCTTTGCTTCCTTATCCCTGGAGATCCCCCCACCCCCAACCTCCACCCTCACCCCCTACATGCATGGTGGCCTTTTGTCACCAGAAGGAGTTGGCACAGCAAGCTGTGAGTTTAAGAAAAAAATTTGAAGAGCGCTTCAGAGAAATTTGACATCACAAGCTTCCTTAACTTTTTTTACTACATGTTGAAAGATGTGCCAGGCTCATGCTTGACCAGGCTTTATTTGTGTAATCTTAGGGTACTAACTGGTAACACTTGAGCTTTGTTCATAACATCTTTCTGGACTTTTTAACTCTTAGGAGGCATCTGTGTCTTAATATCCCTGGATTGTATTCAGGATTTCAGTAAGGCAGTCTGGGAAAATCCCATCCAGGATGGGGCCTTGTTTTCTTAAAAGCATTGTGCTGGGGAGATTTTCCTCCACCCAAAGGAGTCCGGTGGTTCTGACAGTTCTCTGGAGGGACTGAAATTAATAGTGTGTGACATGGCTGAAGCTACCAGAGAATTCAGCCATTCCCCAGTGGAACCCCCACACATCAGGCAAGATAAAGTAACAGCCTTGGACACATCATGCTGATTGTGGTAGACGTCTGTTGGGGCCTCTCGAGTATCTCTCCCCAGCTTCTCACACCGAGGCACTTTGAGCTTTGCTTTGGGGACTGCACCATTCTCCATTCTCTGCCATACAGGTTGGGTGGAATGAACCCCGCTCCGGCTCCTGGGGTGGGCCCTGATTGGCCCAAGCCAGTTAGGGAAGGCAGCAGTGACTGGTTCAGAAACGGACACGTGACCTGGTTCTGGCAATGGCAGGGGATGAATCCTAGGGAGCTGGGGACGGGGCTCTTTCTCATCCGCTGGTTGTGAGGTGAGCTGCTGCTGAAGCCACTCGGAGACCTCAGGGTGGTTTCCTGGAGCTGCTGGAGAGCACTCGGCGAAGCTTGACGCGTACGTCCGTGTGCAGGAATACAGAGTGGAGAGAGCACGCAGGCCAGTCCCTGGTGAGATGGGTGAAGCCTCACCTGAAGCTTACCCTCTTTGGGCCTTCTAGTTGTCGACCTGAGTTAATGTGAGTCGGTTATTCTGTCACTTGCAGCTGAAGAGTTGTTCCTCCTAACTGATAAACTGTACTAATATCCAAAGTGTCTGGTACATCGCAGTCAACTGGTCAGGGACCCACAGTGGAATTCCGACCAAGACAACAGTTGTAAAAGCCTTTGGGTAGGAGAGCTCAGCTACCTCCCTCCAGCAGCAGGCTCTTTTCATACCTTGTAGAAAGTAGCTTTAGCAGGAATCCCAAGGTGGGCGATAGTGTCGGGGGTCAGGCAGTCTGGGTGCTAACTGTGCGGAGCATGGGCTGTGATCCACTCTTTCCCGTCTGTTCCATTGCCTGGCATAAAGCACTCCATCCATGTGTGTTAAAGGGTGGCTGAAGGACATGTACCCAAAAAAAGCCCTGGGCCGCCATCCCCAGGGTAAGGGAGGGGACAAATTCTGAGTCTAAACATTATGTTACACGGCGAGGTGGTTGGAGAGAACCAGAACATCTTCCACCTCCACTAGACCGGAAGCCTCTCGAGCTTCACTGCCCAGTACAGGGGCCAGCAGCCGCCGGTGGCCTCAAGGCATGTGGCTAGTCTGAGCTGAGATGTGCTGTTAAGTATCACATACATGAGGGGTTTGTGAAGAGGTAGTACAAAAAAAGTAAAGTATTTCATTCATAACTGTTGGTATTAATTACACATTGAAATTATAATATTTTGATATATTGGGTTATATAAAATAATACTGTTCACTTTAATTTCACCTGTTTCTTTTTACTTGTATTAATGTGACTACTAATGTGGAAAATTTAACCTTCCCTGTATGGCTCACGTTGACATTTCTTTTAGTGCATCTCTCGAGGAGAGGCAACATTCCGTGTGCTTTGTGGGCCAGTGTCTGACCCTGAGAGAGTTCTCTGTGCTGCCTTTAAGTGGACGAGTCATGAACGAAACCTGCCTTGAGAGCCCCATCAGCAAACACCCACAGTCTGAGCTCCTCTGTGTCCGTGGCCTTTGTGTGGGAGCTGTATCCTGACCTGGTGAGGTCTGAGTAAGGCCCACACTGAGAGTCAAAGGCCAGGACGCCCCTGTGAAGAAGATGACCATCCCAGAGCGAAAGTCCAGGAGAGAGGGGGCCTCCGACAGGGTAGGGCGAAGAGGCCTTGGGCGCTGGAGAAGGGAGTGCTGTCTGTCCCTGACCTCACCTCTTCAGATCTAGACAAAGAGGGTTCTGGTTATGCCTGAGGACGCTCATGGAGTGGAAATAGGGGCTGTGGCTCTGCCACACAGAGGCGGGCGGGCACAGGTGGGGAAAGGGTCTTCCGGGACCCAGTGGGCGATGAGAGAGAGCTCAGCCTCACAGTCCAGATTTTCTTTGTGTGTGTTAGCTGTGAACTTCCCTCAGCAAAGCCTGATCACGTCGCTGTCTGGCCTGTGTGGAGTGGGGTCTTCTGGTCCTGGCTGGGCTGAGCCGAGCCATGGTGGTCACAGCAGTAGAGCTGAATGACAGGTCCCCAGGGGCAGGAGAAGCCTGAGACCCGCTGCCCCTCAGTGTGGACACAGACAACCTGGTCGAGGTTGAAATGGCCACGGCTGCTGAGCACAAGCAGGTGCTTCACTCTCTGGGTTATCTGAATCTGCCTACCTTTTGAAGCTTGGTGTAGACAGATGTGTGACCCAAGTCATTGCATGACCCAGGGAGCTGTGAAGCCAAGGAGTTCCCTATATCCTACTCTGCAAAGAAGGATCAGATTTTAATCCTTTCCCTGGCCTCCCCATAACCCCGAAGGGGCTCAAATGGACTGATGACAGGGGAGTTACCCTCTAGGGGGAAATGGTTTGGACGATGTGATTGATTTTTATCAAGGTCTTACAACTTTTCAGATTGCCAGCAAGGCCATTCTCACAATTTTCTGCAATGCAGGGCTGGGGAGTATTGGGTTTTAGTTGTTTGGGGGCTCTGGAAATCAGTACCAGCTATTTATTTTGAAAGTATTTCTCAAAATTACATGTTTTCTGGAAATTATTCATGAAGTAAACAGTTCAGTGTAGCTTGTTAGGAAAATCTGCATGCTGGTGGCACTGAGCGGCACCAGAAACTCCAGTAATTCCGGGTGAGAGCCAGAATTTACTGGGTGTTTGCTCTGCAAGGAGAGCTGTTGAAACTCGCAACTTTCAGGTTCACTGGCACATTCACCGAATCAGGATCTTTAAGGATGACACTAAGAAAGATTGACAGTTTAATAAAGAATTGGCATTGATTCTCAAGATCAAATCAAGCACTGCTGTCATTTTTTATCGATGCCAAAAGACCTAAAATCAACCCTATGCCCCAAATTCATTTTAGAGATCCACTCTTCTCTTGCCGAAGACTGTCCATCTTCCTTGATTTGGTGTTTTAGTGTCTGTCCATTTCTTATTCAATCTGTCAGTTTCTAGCTTTTATAACTGGGTGGACATTCTTCCATTTCCACTGCATCCCACTGAGACATCTCAACAACATCACTTTCTGGAATAAATGACCTTGTTTCCTGATCTTTGACTTACAGCCTCAGAATCTTAACTTACTTCTAAACTGATACTGTCTGGATCCCATCCTGACACTTCCCTCTCTTCCCCTTGGAGTGTATGACAGTCTAGTGCTAAGCCTAGCACCTCTAAAAAAGCATTTCCCCCATTTTCTGGTCTTGGGTGCTGTCAGTGCCTGTTTCTTTCTTAAATCTGAAGCATCAAGCACTCTTTTCAGGATTCAGGAACTGGTAACCTTGATCTGTTTTTAGCTGCAGCCCAAGAATTTCTGTTCTCTTTAAAAAAATTTATTGCATTGTCTTCTGTCTCCAGTGCTTCACAATTTCTGCTTGTCGTTACTAATAACACATGACCAGAATTGGGAAATATTTAGAGTCTGTTTTTCACTCATCTTTGTTCCTGATGTTGGTCCCATCTTCCCTAAACGTCACTTTCTTTGTTTCGGAGGTATCAAACTACGTATATTAACTTTTGAGAACCACAGTTAGGAATGAATTCTGCACTTTTCTTAGTGGTTGTCTTCATACATACTGTAAATGAGAATGGTTATGTGTGTATTCAAATATTTAGTTGTCTAGTGTGATGGAATTGATCAGACTCCATCCTTATTCAGTTATTAGTTGCATGACTTAACTTGAGCTGGTTACTTTGCCTCTCTGAGCCTGTTTCCACAGCTGTAAAATAAGAATAATGGTACTTACCTCATAGAATTATTCTGAGATTTATATTAGTTTTATACTAGCAAATGCCTGGGAGAGGTGAGGTGATCAATAAAATTAGGTCTTTTAACCCAGTTTCTTAATTCTGTATTCATAAGAAGCTCTAAGATGAAATGTAGTTATACAATGATAAAAAAAAAAAACTCCAGTCTTTAGAGAAATACTTTGTAAACTCTGCAAACTTTTGATTACTGAGTTGAAATAAAATGCAAAAGAGGCCAGATATTTTAGATATTTTTATGGTGTTGAACATTTTGGATGGAGCTGTGCATAAATTAAAATTTTAAATCAAAGTAAAATTAGAAATGGAACTTTTAGGAAAATTTCAAATGTTTAGGCGAAAGCTAAACTATATGCCATTTGGCAAGTATGAAATTTTAAAGAGACCAATGCTTACCCAAAACTGGGCAAAATCATCACTTTGGAATCCCAAGGTTCATTTCAGAGGTATCTGCAAATTTTCTTTGCATATCAAAAACAAAGGCTAGCAGAGTGTTGATAACATGCTTATTTTAACAAAAGAAAAATCACATCAAACCATCTTTTACTATAGTTTCTTTCTATATCGTACAAGGAGCATCGCCCACTGACTCCATCAAGTGTGGTCCTGGCTCCTCTCCACTTGGTATCTGCCTGTGGTACCACAGTGTCAGGCAGCTGAGCCTTTGCTGTGCAGGGATTAGGAAGGGCTGGCATTTTGTGATTCCTGGCGTGGCTCAGATGCTTCAAGAGGGTTCATCCATTCTACCCAGTGGCAGTTTTTGTGGGACTTGAAATTTATGCATTTGGGAGAACCTATTTATAAGAGAAAAAGAGCACAAAATTAGGTCCAGGGTCTTGAAAGGGGTCCTGGTGAGTTAAGGGCCCTGAAGCTCAGGCTTCAGTAACCCCACATCAGCCTGCCCTTCTCCAGATCAGTGTGACATGTGGAAGGAGCTGAAACCCTAAAGACTAATGGGGAAGTTAAGTTCAAAGCTGGTAATGGTTGATCGTCCCTCATCTCCAGTGGCTGAGCAGTTGTCAGAAAACCAGGAACTGCAAAAGATGAATTCAAGAGTGAACACCAAGATGTTTTCTAATTATAATTTGTGTTTCATTACACTGTGCAAAATGTCAATGCTACAATCATTTTAAAGCTAATAAAAATGCCCAAGAACTACCATATAATTTGTTTTCTATGTTCAATTTATCTTACTTGTATAGATGCATTTTAGTGCCATATGTTATCTTTAAAAATAATTTGCAAACTATGTGTTACATAATAGAGTATTTCACTAGAGATTGTAATTTCAGGGCTCATTATGGTTTCTAAACTACTGGAAATGTTTTTGTAAAGGGTGGAACATAATTGTTCCTGTGAGTCCTGATAAATATCAGACAGATGATTTTTAAATGTTCTGTTCAAACTCAGGATTGGGAATTTGTTATTTGACTATTTTAAACCTCATGCTTAAATCAGTGTGCCAACTATCATCAAAGTCTTTGGACTGTTTTAATAACCTAAATGGTGTATTTCCTTTTGCAGACATTCCTCGAATATAATCATACATGGATTCTAGAGTCTGAAGATTCAGGTTTATTTTTAACAACCGCATGGGATTTTAGAAATAACATTCATTTTCCTCCTTTTTAATGCATTTTCTTGGTGGAACACTTTGCTAAGTACTCCCAAACGCTTAATTTGACGCCGTCCCAGAGAACTGCAAACTAGGTTGCCCCCTTTCCCTTTTCCTTTGGCATCTCTCCCTTTGGCTCTTCCCTTGTCTGGATTCCGTGGAACAGCCGCTTGCTCCAAACCTCCCCACTCTCCTGTTTTGCTCTCAGGCTGCCTGCTTACAGCCATTGTAATGTACAATTAGTACTGAAGCACATACAGATAATAAGAGAATCATCATAAAATCACTAAACAGAGCAAATAACATTTCAGGTTGGATTTAATCCCAAATACCTGGTTCTCTGAAGCAGGGAGGTACAGTAACCAGAAGCCAAGTAAGATAACACTCCAGTTAGCTGTGGGAGATTGGAATTGTATGTAAAAATATATATACACACACAACCACCATGGTCAGATTCAGACATTAATCAGGGCTGCATGCAGAGTGAGTAAATATTGTAAATTTGAAGCTAAAAAGGACTGGAATGAAAAGGTAAGCCTTTTAGGTTTAACGTAGCATTAGAACAGTTCTTCTGGTCTGAGGGTGCAAGAGAGACATTGGGATTAGCTGGGAAGATTGAAGCCTTCGTGAGGTTGGGACCCTCATGTAAGAAATGTAAGTACAAATGCTGGCTTGCACTGCTGAACAGCTTCTACCAGGCATCCTGGAATGGTCTTTCCTGAAGAATCAGAACCCACCAGGTGTTTCCTGGGGGGCTGATGCTACTATGCTAACCAATTAGTTCATTTTAATCACTGTCAGAGCTAAGAGTTAAGTGCTTACTCTGGAGTGGGACAGAGGTTCAGAAAGAGTAGGTCTCTTTCCCAAGTTCACAGGGCAATACAGAGAACCTGTTTGAACCTATTCTGTCTGATTCTGATTTGAGGATGCTCTGCCCGGCCAGGCCTCCTCCTTCCCTCTGGAGAAGGAAGGTGCCTTCGTTCCCAAGAGGGTGTCTTTGATCAAGCCCTGGGGCCCCCTTGAGGAGTTCTGTTCTTCAGCTTCTCCCTCCCTGGTTCAAGCTGAGAGGCTGAGATGTGTGACAAGCCTGGGCTTGAGATCAGATGGTTGGAAAGAGCAGGGATAGTTCTGTGTGCTCAGAGGAGAGAGCCGAGTTTCTCTAGGTAAATCCAAGCACCTCATTTTCCTAGAGATCTAGGGATACTTAAGAGAGTGTGCAAAGCAGCACTAGGGGCTGATACATAATATATAGATTTTATCTTTCTGTCTTTCTTTTTTGTGGTACATTTTATAAGGCAGTGTGCAGAGCTGAGAGCTGATGATTTATTAATTACATTTTCCAGATGGAATGGCAGCCTAAGGGATGATTTTCTACCCAAAATAGACACCAAAAATGCAGAGATGCTCAAGATCTAGTAACCGACCTTAATATTTTCATCTTTGCAGCTAAGCTGGAAAAGGCTGTTCATTTTCTGAGGGACTGGTTTTATAGTATGGAGAATATAGTTCTTTATGAATAATCTCCAGCTTCCGAACTGTAATTTTTACAGAATTCAATCACAAAGCTGGATTATATTAAAAACTTTACTACATTTATGTCATAGTTAATTTTTTAACATTTTTTATTGATTTATAATCAATTTACAATGTTGTGTCAAATTCCAGTGTAGAGCACAATTTTTCAGTTATACATGAACATATATATATTCATTGTCACATTTTTTTTGTCTGTGAGCTACCATAAGATCTTGTGTATATTTCCCTGTCACAGTTAAATTTTAACAGAGCTCACTGAGAGTGAGATGAGGGTGGAGTCCTTCATTCTGGTAGAGAAATTATTTGAAATTGTGCGTGATATTGATACCTGAAATGTGCAGAGAGGCATTTCTGCCCAGACAATTTTTAACCTATAAGCTGCATCTGATTTCAGTACAATGTGTGTTTATACACAAAGTAAATGGAGCTATTTTGCAAAGCTTAAGTGTATATGTGTGTGTCTGTGTTTTGCATCCTCTATAATCTCCTAATAAAGCTTCTGAACTTCGAAAACAAATCACTGGCTCCCAAAGATTGCTGGAAATTATTATTTTTGTTTGCTCGACATGAAGATAGGTAATCCTCCAACACATCACGTTGTGTGAGTTTTTCTCCTCATGACATTAGGGTATTAGCCTTCAGTACAATATATGCTTACTACCTCTTTTTCCAGTTTTCATGGTGTGTATTTTAATAGCAGAAGGGGATTTGCTGATGATTAAGAAGGAAAATAGAGGGAGAAAAGTTCTTATTACATAAAATGGTGCTTTGCTTGTATAAAGAGGATTCTCTGAGGCTTAACTGGGGAAAAAACAAACAGGAGGTAAATGTCCTAGATGTTTACAGGTTAAACATTCCGTGAGTGTCGCAGAAATCAGTCCTTCCTGGCAGTCTCGAGGTGGCTAATTGCTGGAGCATCGAAACCGTTTGAGCGACTTCATTTTCCCCAGGGATCGACACTCACAACAGGATAATGCTTACCCTGATAGAAGTGTCACAGTGGGAACTCGGTGTAATTTGCTGATATGATATCAAAAATAGCATTAAGGCAGTTACATTTTGCACTTGTAATATTTCACTGGCAATAATACAGTTGAAAATTGTAGGGTTTTTTTTTTTGGTAACCTGGTCATCTAAAACTTTTTTTTTAATGGAGCTACAATGAAGCTGACTTATTTGATGGGTTGTTGTTTAAATGCATGCTCAATTTATAAATGCATAAATGCGGTCATTAGTCCAACCGTTTGACCAGGGTTAAAAGACTGGGAGTAGTAAATGGGGACTGTTTCAATGGGTATTGTAAAAGGTGTCTTTTTAATTGTAGCAGCAGAGAAATGAGAAAGGACAAGAACTTCCCTTGCCAAGGGCAGCTGGTTATAGTAGAAACACTGCCTTAAGAGGCCAAAGACATGGCGTCCAGGCTCCCTACCCCAACCTTTTCTGTGTGATCTTATGCAAGTTATTGAGTCTCTCTGAGTTACTGCTTCAAAGAATAGTGCTGATTGGACTGATCTTTTTGCAGACCATCCCAGTTGTAATATCTATGATTCCAGAAAGATTTAAAATATTTATATATTTATTTATGAAAACATTTTCAGGATCAGTTTTAAAATCCTCGGTTTTATTTCACTACAGGGATAAATTTTCTTTTTGCCCAGAAAGCATCATCGCCCTTTGAATATTGGCATTCACACTGTTTTTCCATTGGACTATTGAAATTTTGGCAATGGCTTCTGGTGAAAAATGTTACTGACTTAACTTCACTGAAGAAACCCTCATCTTTCTGTTGTTCCGGGTTCCACACGTGTCACACCTTTCTCATCTAGGCATTCATCTGGCAAATCTTCATTGAGCAACTATCACATGCTGACGTGCTAGGCTCTGAGCGTACAATAGTGAACAAGATCCAGCCCCTCCCCTCTTGTGGCTTAGTCACAACAGAGTATTTTTAATTGCCAGAAACAGAAACCCACTCAATAAAGCCAATGAAGAGAATTTATTAGAAGGACACTAGGGCGTCTCCTGCAAGCCTAGGGCAGGAAGCAGAGCTGGGTGCTGTAAGGACTAGAGCAAAGTGCTTGATGGCTCTCAGGACCCAGGCCTGTTTTAGCTGCTGAAAAGTAACTGAGTAGACTCTGTCTAGAAAGTATTATCTCATTATACTGTGGGTTGTGTCCCACAGTATATGTAAACAGAGCATATTGCAAGATACCTGGCATTTTTTATCTAAAAAAGAAATGAAAAGACCAAGAAATGGTTTATTTATGTAGATTTCTCCCACTAAGAAGTTGGCTTGGGTTAAGATGGCTCAGTGAATTCATGCTTTGGCCCAGTATTTCTGCTCCGAATGTGTAGTAATGAGATAAAATATTAAAGTAGAAAACCAAAAAGGTATAAAAGGCCTGTCTCAGAAATGAGCTAATTCTACAGACAAGAAATGCAACAGGAATGGGGCTGAATCCGTGGGCCTGTTGACTCGGAGTCTGGAAGTCAACAAGGATGAGTAGGGGTGAAAGAATGACCAGTGCTCGCTGGGCCACACACACTCACGCACACTCACTGCTGGTTAAAGCGAGGGGCTGGTTGTGGTCCCTTGTTGTAAAAGGGGCTAAAAAGGGCCGACCACTGACTAGGGGCCATGGCAGAATTTCTCACCCTCGGGACTAGTAACACTTCGGACCAGATAATCGTTTTGGGCAGTGGGATTGTTCTGTGCGTTGTAGGATGTTTAGCAACATCACTGACCTTTACCCACTGTATGTCAGTAACAGCAGCCACCCCCTTCCAGTTGAGACAATCAAGTATATTTCCAGACATTGCCAAATACCTCCTAGAGGAAAAAGTCAGCACTGGTTGAGAACCATGGGACTCTAAGAATGATGGAGGTTGGAGAGCACAGTGCCTCCAGAGTAGGAATTTAACCAGGTTGCCCATGGCCTCGTGACTGGATCTATGTTTTCCAAATAATGCAAGGAAACAGGTGCCCTGAAATGCCATTAAAAGATGTGATTAGGGGTAGCCTGCGTGGAGGTAATTCCAAAGCTGTCAGACCAGGGAAGTCAAGCAAGCAATAAAGAGGCAAAACAAACCAGTGAATGAAACCAGAACTAATTAGAAATCTTAGAAATAAAAATATATATATACTCACTGAACCAAAAAAGTAATAGAATAAACTCTAGCTTAAACACAGCTGAATAAAGAGTTAGTTAATTGAAGGGTAGCACTGAGGAAATAATTCAGACATGGATGATAAAGTATCTGACAAGAAATTGAAGAAAGAGATAACCTCTTTAGGTTCAAAGTGCATGGCAAATTCAAAGCAGTAAATATAAAGGAAAATTCACAGCTAGACATATTATAGCAAAACTGTAGTAGATAAAGTACAATTTCCATTAGCAACAGCCAATGCCAGCAGACACTGAAGTAATATATTCAAAGTGCTGGGGGGCAGTAACTGTTAACATAGAATTTTTCTACACCAGAAAACTATTATTCTAGAGCAGGGGTCTGCAAACCCTTTCTGAAAGAGCCAGTTAGTAAATATTTTAGGCTTTGGGACTTAAAGGTCATTTTGCATTTTTGCATGCTAATATTTGTGTCACATTTGGAAGGAAGATAGAAATACTGGATAATTTAAGACTTTCCTGTACAAATATACAGTTAAGTGGGTAGGTTAAAATATTAAAGAAAACAATTGGAAGAATAGAATTGTAGTCTATAGCTTTTAAACCAACAGAGTAAACACGAGGAATCATAAAAAACATTGTCAATCTAAAAGAAGCCAGAAAAAGAGAGAAAATAAGCCAAGAAAAATGAATTAGTCAACATAAAAAACAAAATAAGAAGGCAGAAACAATTCAGAAATATAACTACCCCCATTAAATGGGAGACTATGAGATTAGATCAAAATGAAATTAAAACACCACGAAGTCCAGCTAAATTCTGGTCCCAAATTTTAAAGAACTATCATAAATTGCAATGGGACAGAAGGACTTTCAGATTATTCCCCTGCTCTAACTAAAGTCCAGTTCCTACAAAAGATTTAGTATCTTGGTGGTTGGATGAATTCATCTACTCCCTTCCCTGAACTGATAGCTCAAAAGTGAGAGAATTGGATTAGAAGACACCTGAGTCTTTTCAACTCAAAAGTTCCAAGACTTAATGCTTTCCTGGGTGTGACATCTTTATGGGCAGAGCTTTGTGCTGGCATTCTGGAGGAAACAGTGGATATGACCGTCCACTTGTTGGAGGCTGGCCTGGTCACTTGGCCATTTAACATTTTGATTGCAGTCTCAACTTTCTTCTTGTCACTGCCCTGTATAAGGAGTCTTCTGCAGATGGACAGATGCTAGTTATTACCATACGCTTATAGGCAGCATGGAGGTTGACCTGTGAGAGGCAAGAAAGGGCTTTTTACTCCTAATATGTTATGAAAGTTTGATCAGAGTGGGAATTTTCTGTCATGGGTGATCAGTATCAGCTCAGATTAATATTCACTTTCCCTAATGCAGTATGAAAAGTGTCAAGATAAGAACCCTTTGCTAGAAGATGGGGAGAGAACGCAGGATGATGGCACTCATAAGGTCTAGTGTCTCCTTTTTCAAAGATAAGAGGCTTCCCCCACCCGCTTGTTTATTCTTTTCCAGGAAAGCTTTTTGATTACTAGAGCCTCCACCCAGCTTTATTGAGATATAATTGGCATATAACATTGTGTAACTTTAAGGTGTACAACACAATTATTTGTCATATGTATATAATGCTTAAGATTACCACGATAAGGTTGGTTAACACATCGATCGCCTCACATAGTTACAATCATTTTTGTGTTGAGAACTTTTAAGATCTACACTCTTAACAACTTTCAAATATACAGTGTTGTAAACTACAGTCATCATACTGTACATTACATTCCAAGAACTTATTCATCTTATAACTGGAAATGTGTACCTTTTGACCACCCTCACCAATTCCTCCCTCCCCTCCCCCTCGCCTGGCACCAGTCTGCTCTCAGTGAACTCAGTGTGAGTCCAGTTTTTTTAGATTCCATGTATAAGTGAGATCATATGGTATTTGTCTTTCTATATCTGACTTATTTCACTTAATATAATGTCCTCAGGGTCCATCTACGTTGTCACAAGTGGCAAGATTTCCTTCTTTTTGATGGCTGAGTAATATTCTATTGTGCACGCGTGTGTGTGTGTGCACACACACACACAACTTCTTTATCCATTTATCTATCTACGGACACAAATTATTTCCATTGCTTGGCTATTGTAAATAGTGCTGCAGTGAACATGGAGTACAAAAGATACATATCTTTTCAAGTTAGTGTTGTCATTTCCTTTGGATAAATACCCAGAAGTAGAATTGCCAGATCATAGAATAGTCCTATTTTTAATTTTTTTTTAGGACACTTCATACCATTTTCCATTGTGAATGTGCCAGTTTACATTTCCACTAACAGTGCACAAAAGTTTCCTTTTCTCCACATCCTCACGAACACTTGTTTCTTTCCTTTTTGATAATAGCTATTCTAACAAGTATGAGGTGATATCTCGTTACAGTTTGGATTTGCATTTCACTGATGATTAGTGAGCACCTTCTCATGTACCTGTTGGCCATCTGTATGTCTTCTCTGGAAAAATGTCTGTTCATATCCTCCACCTATTTTTAATTGATTGTTTGGGGTTTTTGCTGTTAAGTTCTATATATATTTTGGATATTAACTCTTTATTAGATACGTGGTTTGCAAATATTTCTCTCATTCCTTAGGTCTCCTTTTCATTTTGTCAATGGTTTCCTTTGCTGTGCAGAAGATTTTTAATTTCATGCAGCCCCACATGTTTATTTTGCTTTTGTTTCTTGTGCTTTTGATGTCATATCCATGAAGTCATTGCCAAGGTCAATATCAAGGAGCTTTTTTCTTATGTTTTCTTCTAAGAATTTTATGGTTTCAGGCCTTACATGTAAGTCTTTAATCGATTTTGTGTTAATTTTTGTGAGTAGTGTAAGACAGGGGTCCAGTTTCATTTTTTTGCATGTGAACATCCAGTTTTCCCAGCACCATTTATTCAAGAGACTATCTTTTACTCTTTGGGTAATCTTGGCTCCCTTGTCAAGTATTAGTTGGCTGTGTATGCATGGGTTTATTTTGGGGCTCTCAATTCTGTTCCATTGTTCTGTGTCTGTTTTTATGCCAATATCATAGTGTTTTGATTGCTATAACTTTGTAATATAGTTTGAAATTAGGAAGTGAGATGCCTCTAGATCTGTTCTTTCTCAAGATTGCTTTGGCTATTTGGGGTCTTTTGTGGTCCCATGTAAGTTTTAGGATTGTTTGCCTTATCACTATAATTAATGCCATTGGAATTTTGCATTGAATCTATAGATGGCTTTGGGTAGTGTGGATGTTGTAACAATATTAACTCTTCCAATCCATGAACACAGGATGTTTTTCCATCTGTTTGTATCTTCTTCAATATCTTTCATTAGTGTTTTATAGTTTACAGTGTGTAAATCTTTCACCTCCTTGCTTAAATTTATCATAAGTATTTTATTGTTTTTGATGCTACAGTAAATTCAATCGCTTTCCTTATTTCTTTTTCTCATAGTTCATTATTAGTGCATAGAAACACAACTGATTTTTGCACTTTAATTTTTGTATCTTGCAACTTTACTGTTTAAATTTTATTAGTTCCAACTTACGTTGTTAATCTTTCCTGGTTTTTTTCCTCTTTTCTATTTCATTTATTTCTGTTCTAATCTATATTATTTCCTTCCTTCTGCTAACATTGGGCTTAATTTGTTCTTGTTCTTCTAGTTCCTAAAGATGTAAAGTTAGGTTGTTATTTGAGATCTCTCTTTTTATTCAGACTTTCCTCTTAGGACTGCTTTTGCTGCATCCCATAAGTTTTGATATGTTGTGTTTGTATTTCATTTGTCTCAAGATATTTTTTAATTTTGCTTTTGATTTCTTTTTTGATCAGTTGGTTGTTCAGGGGTGTGTTGTTTAATTTCCATGTATTTGTGGATTTCTTTTCTTTCTTCCTGTTATTGATTTCTAGTTTCATACCATTGTGGTCAGAAAAGATACTTGATATAGTTTCTATCTTCTTAAATTTGTTGAGACTTGTTTTGTGGCCTAACACATGATCTATCCTAGAAAATGTTTCACATACACTTGGAAAAAATGTGTATTCAGCTACTGTTGGTTAGAATATTCTGTATATGTTTAGGTCCATTTGGTCTATAGTATTGTTAAACTGCAGTGTTTCCTTCTTAATGCTCTGTCTGGATGATCTATCCATTGTTGAGAGTAGGGTATTAGAGTCCTCAACTATTATTGTCTTGCTATTTATGTCTCATTTTACTTATGTATTTGCTTTACATATGTAGGTGCTCTGATGTTGGGAGCATAATTATTTACAATTGCTATATATTCTTGATGGACTGACCCTTTTATCATTATGTAATGATCTTCTTTGTCTCATTTCACCATTTTTAGCTTAAACTCTATTTTGTCTGGTATAGCTACCCTGCTTTCTTCATTTACTTGAAATATTTTTTTTCATCCTTTCACTCTCAGTCCCTATGTGTGCTTAAAACTAAAGTAAGTTTCTTGCATGAACATATTATTGGATCTGAGTTTGTTTGTTTGTTTGTTTTGTTTTTTGTTTTTATCTTTTTACCCATTCAGACATTCTGTGTCTTTTGATTGGGATAATTTAATACATGTACCTTAACAGTAATTATTGATAGGCAAGAATGTACTATTGCCATTTTGTTCACTGTTTTCTAACTTTTGCAGATCACTTGTTTCTTGCTCTCTTCCTTTGTGATTTGATTTGTGTGTGTGCAGTGGTATGACTTAGTTCCTTTATCATAATCTTTTGTGTATCTATTGAAGGTTTTTCCTTTGTGGTCATCATGTGGCTTACATAAATTATCTTACATTTATAATACCTTACTTTAAGCTGGTAACTTTGCTAGCACAAAGAAACTTTATACTTTAACTACCCCCCCCCCCATATTTTAGGTTATCAGTATTACATTTACATCTTTTTATGTTGTGAATCCAAAAACAAATTATTGTAGTTACAGTTGTTTTTAATATGGTTTTAAGGATATGTTTGTTTTTAAACTTTTAAACAATAGTTGTGAGTTACACACCACCATTACAATATTAGAGAATCTGACTTTGACTATATATATATACTATTACCAATATTTTACACATTCATATGTATTATGATGTTAATTAGCATTCTTTTATCCTAGCTTGAAGAAAGTCCTTTAGCATTTCTGGTAAAGCAGGTCTAGTGATGATGAACTCCCTCAGGTTTTGTTTGTCTGGGAAAGTCTTTATCTCACCTTCTGAAGGACAGCCTTGCCAGGTATGATATTCTTGGTTGACAGTGTCCTTTTTTAAAACTGCTAACTGAGTACCCTAGCTAGATGGGGCCACTGGTTTGGCTCTGCAGATAGGCAGAGCCACTGGCTGGAATCTCTGCTCAGGCACCACTGCAAGTTGGAAAGCAGTCTGCCAAGATCTGAGCACTGGTTGCTGCAGGTCCCACCCTCCTTCTCCATCTCTATCTGATCCTCACTGGCCAAGCCCTGCAGAATCCCCCACAGATTCATATGAGGCAAGACTTGCATGGGCTTCCTGGAAAGCATCTCTCAGTGCTGGGGGAGCTGGATGTTTACCTTGGGTTCTCATTTTCCTACTGGAGAAACTGTAGGCCCAGAGAGGCCCTCTCACTGTGTGGACACCTTCTAATGAGGTCTCTGTGGTCCAGAGGAGTGCTTCAACCTCATGTCCAGGTTCTGGGATTTTCACAGTGATGTTCTGTCAATGGATAGTTGCTAGTGGGTTTTCTTGTGAGGAGGACTAAAGTCGGGAACCACCTATGTCACCATCTTGCTGACATCACTCCCCTCTAATCTTTTTTCTACCCTTGTAAAATTTCCTGAATTAATTGAGCTATCCACCCCAAATCACAGAGGCATGGAGGAATTCCTCCATATTTCCATTCACAACTAAATAATAATAACAACAACAACAATAATAATAACAACAACAACAACAACAACAATAATATTGCTATACAATGACCCTATATTGAGTACTTACTCTGTGCCAGGCACTGGGCTGTTACAGCTATTAACTCATTGAATTCCTTCCATCACCCCTATTATCCCATTATATGTATGTGAAAACCGAGGCTTAGGGGAAGTGTGGCTTACCCAAGCTCACTCAGCTAGCAAGCAGCAGTGAAGGACCCCAGCTCAGCAGGTGGGACTGGGATTCAACTATGTGGAGCACTGTTGCCTCTTCTGTGGTTGACAAGATTGTAATTTTTTAAAGGACCTTATAGACTCCAGACCAGGATTTCTCAGCCTCAGCACTATTGACATTTTGGGCCAGATAATTCTTTGGTGTGGGTGCTGTCTTGTGCCTTGTAGGATGTTTAGCAGCATCTCTGGCCTCTACCCATTAGCTGCCAGAAGGACCTCATTTCCCCCACCCACATTGTGAAAACCAAAACTGTCTCCAGAAATTGCCAAGTGTCCCTGGGGGACAGAGTCTTCCCCAGTTAATAACTGTCGCTCTAAACCCTCTTCTACCCTCTGCTGGAGTGTCTCACTCAGCCTGATGTAAGTCCTCCTCCTTCCTTTATATTTCATAGGGGCTGTTGTTTGCAGAGACAGGAGTAACTCTAAGTTGTGTGTCAGTTGAGGGTGGGTTTCCTGAGTCCTGAACTTTTGCTGTGATAAAGGCATCTGGGCTTCAGTTAGTCCAATAAAAATGAGAGACTCCCTCGTGTCTTGTGGCAGCCACACTGGGTTGTCTGCCAGCTCCTCTTCCCTGGAAGCTGCATGTGCCCACAGTCAGCCACATTTCTGGCCATAGCTGAGGGCCTGGGGTAGAGATGGTACTTCAACTGGGCCAGTCAGTCCTGTGTCCCAGGAAGTGAGCAATAGGCAAGGTGAGTCTCTCCTGGTGGCTAGAGCTGTGACCTGCAAATGAAGCCGCTTTGTGGCCATCTTCCTGCTCTGTGCACTAACTGGGATAGAGCAGCAGTTCTCAAAGTGGGTTTCCAGACCGGCGGCAGCAGCATCGCCTGGGAACTGGTGAAAAATGCAAACTCTCAGGTGATTTGACAGCTCTGGAGATGAGCCCGGCAATCTGCAGTTGAACAAGTCCTCCAGGTGATTCTGACACACACTAAGTTGGTATCGAGGGGGAGAGAGACCCAGGGAATATGAGTGATGGGAGAGGAAGGTGGGACTCCTGCAGCTGAGAGAACTTCCCACCTCTCAGTTCCGTTCTCCCTGATGCCATGTTCCTGCCATTGGATTTGGTGACATACTTTTAGGCCGTAGTAACAAAATACACCCTGGCTTATTGTTTTTCCCTTAAAATGATTCTTTTCCTTGCAACTAAAAAAATCCTTACTCATTCATTTCACAATACGACTATATACAATTTGTGTAGAGGTGAAATTATGTAGAGCAATATCACCCCAGCTGCTCAGGAAAAGACTGTAATTTTATCAAGGGCTCTTATAAGTATTTAGAGGCTCCAGAGAAAATACCTCATGGTTTTTTATCATCAAGAACAAGAATATGTGTGTGTGTGTACTTAGAAAAACTTATCTACTGAAAAGAAAAAACCACCCTTTTTGCCCCTCTTATCTCTCTTTGTATTTTTTATTCTTCAGTGCTAAAGGCTTGGTGTTTTCTTGATTTTTCTCTCATTTGTTTATCCCAGGTTAGCCTAGAGTTAAGATAAAACTCAATCAGCTGACGTATTTATTGATGCTTACAAAGTGCCAGGTGTTTGGAGGGTCAGTCAGTCATGGTTCCCATATAGTACCCCCTCAAAGAACTTACAGTTTTGGAGAAGAGAATGCAGTGATCTCACTAGTATACATCACAGTACAGTGTGATACGTCCAGAATAAGTTCCTGTACAAGGCTGAGAGGAAACCCAGAAGAAAGAGTGATGAGCCCCTCAAGGGCAGGTAAGTTCAGGGAAAAAGGGAAGGAAGGGTGGTGGTCAGGGAAGGCTGCCTGGAAGAAGTTCCACCTGAATTAGACTTGGAAATATGATTAGGTACCTCCATCAGCTAGAAAAGGCAAGGGAAGGAGAGTGTTCAATTTGTGATTTGAAAGCATCTCAAGGGGGGAATTTGATGTTTTATTGCTCACCCCATTTTTGATTCTGACTTGGAGAGCTACAGTATTATATAAACGTTGAAATAAGGTAAAGACTTTTCTAATTTCTTGAAGCCTCTAGATACTTTATAGCACTGCTGATTCCTCGTCCTGGACGTGATTTATTAACCAGACTTTCGACATGATGTGGCTGAACATAACTGGCCTTTTAAAGTCATCCTTGTGAGGGGAATAGACTGTATGTTGGTTTATCTGGACTAGGAGAAAAATAAAAAGTATGAAGGGGAGAAAAATTCCTATTAAGTTTTATAATTATAATATGAAAATTCAGTTAATTTCTTTTATCTTGGTGAGTCATTAAAGACTGAAGTAGGTTCTCAGCCTTTTGTCTCCAGAACAATCCCCTGGAGGCTTAGAGCTCTGTCATCCGAATGGGCCTGATTAAAGCGGGGAACCTCTATCTTCGGATTACTGCCCTCCGTCATTAGCATTACGTTATCTTGCTCTTCAGACTGATTTTTAATTTTTATGCTTGCAATTATAAATGATTTACAGGGACATTCATCGCCCGCCCTGTCCTGAGTCATTAAATTCACCTAGGTTGAATGGCCTGATGTGCACCTGAAATTAACCAAATCAGTGACGTTATCTTGCTGGATTTTTCAAAGGCTTTCGAAATAGAGAAGAGACTCCTCTCTCCCCCTCAACTCCTTGGCTTAATGGGAAAATATTTTTAATTGATAAAAGAGGTAATTAGCCAAGGCTAAGAGGTGCACACTAATTGTGCGGTATATCTTGGAGAAGTTACTTTGGCCATGGTTTCTGGACTAGAAGGGAAGGTGATCCAAATACAGACCCGGCTGCAGGCACATGGGGCTAATCTGAATGAGTTTTGTCTCCAGGAAAAGAACTGTGCTAAAAGCGTATTGGGTGCCTACTGTGTGCCGGGAACGAGAATGCCCCTAGAGAGCGGTCCTTTTGCTCCTCTCAGTGTTCTGTTTCATATTGTTCTGATGTCAGGAGTGGACACTCCCTGATGAACTAGAGGCTGGGATCACTCAAGCTAAGGGAGAAGGAGCCGAGGGCAGGCTCTTCCCTTTCCTGTCATTCGTGTTACTGTTCTCATCCTGCATCTCTCTTGCTTACAGCACCCGTGTACCTCAAGCTCGCTCTTTTCTTGACTGGCTGCCTCTGCTCACCCGTCTTGTGCTTGAGCCCAAATAGCGTTCCAGCTCCATCCACCAGGGCCTGTCACCTCAAGCACCAACAACTGGCTTGGCAACAGTCTTTACCCTTCTTATTGAAATCTCTGTAGAATGTCAGTGGTTTCTTGTCAGCTAGTGAGTGAGTGTTCTGCCATGTGTCAAGAATACGTCCCTTGTCGGCCATGGGCAGACTTGAAGAATGGGGATGATAGTATCTTTTTGGTGCATCTTTAAAATAGGTGTGATCCTTCCCATTTTCCAGATGAAGAAACTGAGACTAATGGAGGTTAAGTTATTTGTGAGAGTTCATACAGCCAGCACGTGTCAGAGGCAGGAACTGGGGACAAGTGGGGACTGATTCCATTCCCCTGCTGACTCTGTGACATCCATGCTGTTTGTTCTACAAGATGTAAGAACAGGGGAAGCTCTACAGCCAGGCTGATTGCTGGTTAATCTGCTTGGGGACCCAGTGACCACCTGTGCAGTGTAAACACCACCATCTTGCCCCCTTTTTTCCCCACTACTTTTTGTGTCTGTTCAGGGACATTGAAATAGCACATCCCACCCTCCAAAAATTAGAAATGAAGGAGGACACATCTTCCTACATCTTGAGCTTTGGAAAAAGCCTGAAGAAAATCTTGTTCAAGGGTCATAAAAGATATTTGTAGGACTCTGACGGTGAGGCCTGATAAGACAGGGGGCCACAGGTCAGCACTTTCTTCAGTGCCAGCGGGTGAAGACCTTGCCTTGTCTTCCAGCTCTGATGCTTATCAGCTGTGTGACTTTGGGCCATTACTTAACCTTCTGATCCTGTTTCCTCATCTGTAAAATGAAGATGATGCAGTAACGAAAATTAGATGAGGCAGTGTGCATACCAAGTGCAGTCCCTCACACCGTGGCCATCCAGTGATTGTTAACCCTTCCTCCCTCTGTCTTGTCAAGACACTAAGTCCCTTGTCTAATAATTGTAGCCTTGATATTAGCAGTTGCTCTGTGTCTGAGAATCCCCTGCAGAGTTCTGCTAAATCAAGGGACTTCAGCTTCTGTTTATCCAGCATCCTTTCCCTCCTTTAAGTGACAGCACCCCTCTACTTGGTGGGCAGTGCCCCTTTCTTCCGTGTGGTTCTGGCGAGGCTGCCAATTCAGCATCACACCAGACCTGGGCAGTCATAATACTCATTTGCCTAGCCTCACTGATTGGACCAGAGATGGGCACATGGCTGAAGGTGGACCAATGAGAATTTATATTCGGATGTGGGCAGGCTGGAGCTCTCTCCCTTTTGAGTGAGTGTTAAGCTGGGATAATGTCACCTTGAGTTGTGTTTCCTCTTGCTCATGCTCTGCCAGAAAGTAGGCATGAGCTCTGTAGCCACATACACGCTCTTACTTCCTTACCGCCCAAGCTGCAACAGCAGCACAAATGTAGTGCACCTTACAGTCCACTAGCACTACTCCCAGCCATGGCCCGGCACCGCCTAGTAATCTCTGGCTCATCACCTCTTAAAAAGCGTGCTCCATTTCCTATTATAGAACTATTTAATTGGATTACAGATGCTTGCACTCACAATGTCTTCATCAGTACAAACCATCACTGATGAGATGAAACGTGCTTCCTATTGCAGCCCTGACACAGGAAGTCGTCCCTGTCCATCTCTGTCTCCAAACGTTTGCTCTCAGCCACATTTAAAATCTGTACCTATGCATGTGGCCCCATCACAGCCTGCTCTTCCCTTTCTGTAGGTCTGCCTGGCCTTCACCTGGATACTGACTCATTTGGAATTTCTTCTAGCCCATTTCCAAACTGAGCCTCACTTACAACTTCCCTATGCTCTGTTGAACCAGGTACATGATTTCTAATGAGGTGGTCTTGAGGGATGGGCTGTAGAGTTAAAAAGGACTTCTGTTGGGATTTCAGTGCTATCAATCACTAGTTATGTGACTATGGACAAGACTCAGTTTTCTCATCTATAAAATGGGATGTGCTGGGTTTCCCAGGCAGCCCTGAGAGGAGGTTCCGATACATTGGGTTTGTGACACTTGGCAACAGCTCCCTCCTCTTGGATCTATTTACATCTACTGTTTTGCATCAGGACTGGGTGCCTTTTGAATCATGTGCTGGTAAACATTTTTAACCAGCATATATGTACATATGTAAGTTCATTATAAATTTTACTGATAAAAATCTGCTTGGCACACAGTTTACAAATTATAATAAAATATGCAATCTTTTTGTAAATTCCATAGAGCCAATTGGCTCTCACAGAATGCTTTCATTGATCTCTGGCTGGATTCCTCTATCTCTGGCTAAACTTTAGTTGTATTAACAAGTATAGTTCTGGCATACATGTTGGTTGATATTTTTGTAAGAAGTATTACACATCAGCCAATTAGACAACCTAGAGAAAATGGATAAATTTCAAGAAACATAAAACCTACCAACACTGAATCATGAAGAAATAGAAATAGAAGAGAAATCTACAATTTTGATAGCAATCCCCGTGAAAATTCCAATGGCATTTTTCACAGATAAATTATAAACAATCCTAAAATTTGTATGGAATTATGGAAAACTCTGAATAGCCAAAACAATCTTGAGAAAGAAGAACAAAGCTAGAGGCACCACACTTTCTGATTTCAAACTATTATGAAGCTATAGTAATCAAAACAGTATGATTCTGGCATGAAAACAGATACATAGATCAATGGAACAGAACAGAGCCCAGAAATAAGTCCATGTATATATGGTCAATTAATTTATGACAGAGGAGCCAAGAATATACAGTGGAAAAAAGAGAGCCTCTTCAATAAATGGTGTTAGGAAAAGTGGACAGCCACATTTGAAAGAATGAAACTGGACCACTATCTTTCACTATACAAAAAAAAAATCAACTCAAAGTAGATTCAAGACTTGAATATAAGACCTGAAGCCATAAAACTCCTAAAAGAAAACATAAGTAGTAAGCTCCTTAACATAGCTCTTCATGATTTTTAAAATCTGACACCAAAAGTAAAAGCAACAAAAGCAAAAATAACAAATGGGATTGCACTGAACTAAAAAGCTTCTGCACAGCAAAGGAAACCATCAACAAAATTAAAAAAAAAATCAACCTACTGAATGGGAGAAAATATTTGCAAATCATGTAACTGATAAGGGGTTAATATCCAAGAAATATAAAGAACTCAATAGCAAAAACAAATAATCTGATTATAAGATGGGCAGAAGATCTGAACAGACATTTTCCAAAGAAGACATACAGATGACCAACAGGTACATGAAAAGATGCTCAACGTTATTAATTATCAGGGAAATGCAAATCAAAACCACAACGAGATACCACCTCGCACCTGTTAGAATGGTCATTACCAAAAAGACAAGAAATAACAAATGTTGGTGAGGATGTGTAGAAAAGGGAACTTCTGTTCACTGTTGGTGGGAATGTAAATTGGTGGAGCCACTATGGAAAACAGTATGGAAGTCCTTCAAAAATTTAAAAATAGAACTACCATATGATCCAGCAATTCCACTTCCAGGTATTTATCTGCAAACAAAAACAGTACCTCGAAAAGATATGTGCACCCCCATGTTCATTGCAGCACTGTTTATAATAGCCAAGATATGGAAACAACCTAAGCGTCCACTGATAGATGAATGGATGAAGAAGTTGTGATACATATACATCACAAATGGACACATATGGACAAATAATATATGATTTCTCCTATTTATAGAATCTAAACAAACAAATAAACAACAACAACAACAACAACAACTAGAGCTCATTGATACAGGAGGTGAGGGGTGGGAGAAATGGGAGAAGGGGATACAAGGTTTAAAAAAAAAATTCATCCATGTTGTAGCATATGCCTAGACTTCTCACTTTTGAGAGCCAATAAATTCCATTTTTGGCTTGAACTACTTTGAGTTATTTTTCTGTCACTTACGACCAAAAGAATCCTGGTTAATGTAAAATAGATGTGGAGAGAGAAAAAATAAAAGACAAAAGGTAGAGGGGAGTTCCTCTAGCTTCCCTGTTCTCAGTGCCAGCCCCTTTCTAGGCCTGACTTCATGAAGTCCTTGAGGTCTCTACAGACAGAGGAATAGCACACGTGCTCAATCTCTCTCTTTCTAACACACGCGTTTCTGCTAGAATGAAAGAGTTGTAACCAGCACACCTCCTCATTCCCTCTGGGGCAAAGCCTGAGCTTCTCCAGCATTGGGTAAAGGGCTTCCATCTTCAGGTCCTCTCCCCTCCAGGTGAATACTATTCTTAATCCTCACTGAAGCTCTCACCATTTGCCAAACAGTGCAACTTTCTTGTGCCTCTCTGCCTAGAAAGTCTCTCTTTTCCTAAGCAGAGAACTCCTACATAGCCTTCAAGACCCTCCTCAAGTGTTCCTCCTCTTTGTAGGCTTCTTGAACTTCTTTTTCATTCTCCCAAGCCATGGACACCTTGTATTGCAAATGTTTACAGGTTTCTTAGTCCTTAGATTAAGAGCTCCAAGAGTGCGTGGGTTGTATTTGCTTCTTTATATCCTAGGACCTAGCACAGTTGCTGACGGTGACTTTTGTTGAATAAATGAACTTAAAAAAATAAGCCTCAGTTCTTGATCCCCAAATAATTAATGTACTGAGGGCTTTAAAAATTATCATCTAAGTAGATTAAATATATTCCCTGAAAGCTTTTAAAAATTATTATTTTCATTATTACAAATTCAAAGTGAATCCTCAGCCCAGGACACACAGATTTAGCAAGCATTTCCAAGAGTGGAAACCCAGATGAATGATTCTCAACCATATTTGGTCAGGTGTGGAATAGCACTTTCCATGGCCTTACTCTGTCCTTTGCAATATGTATTCTTTTTAAGGATATGCAATGTGGGTTACTTGCTAATTATGTTGGATTTTTCCTTAATCCTTATACTCCTGGGTGAACTCAAGAAATGATGGGTCATGACATCATGTAAAATAATCACCTTTCCTTGCTCCCTGGCATTGTCTCTTCCTTTTCCCTATTCCCTGTGTTTGCCTCCCACTGATGTATTTGAAAAGTATTTGGACTGGACAGTCCAGCTAAATGACGCATTTTGTTAATATGGTGTCTTCTCCATAGGTTGCTTTAGATGTAGGTATTTTCATTCTTGTGGAATGTATAAATTGCCTCATAGTCCCCTCTGGCCCACCATAGCTTCTGAAAGAATAGAGGATCTTTTGTCTTTTGAAAAGTGCCATGTCTTTATTTTTCACCCAGTAGTCTTAAAGTTCATAAGTACAGACGGTTTTCTCCTAATTTCTCTGTACATCTGACTCTTTCTTTTTCCATAAAAGTAGCTTTTTTCATTTTGATAGTATAACATGCTCATTTTGGACATTTTGGGAAATTAACAAAATGATAGAAAGAAAAAGTTTATCATGAATAATCCTACCACCCCACAATCAGAGACTGATTTTATTAAGATATGGTGTATTTGCTATTGCTGAAATATTGATATTATTCTCTCCATTGTATTATTTTTTCAAACAGCTTTTTTGAGTATAACTGACATAAAATAAGCTGCACATATTGAAAGTGCACAATTTGATAAGTTTTGGCATATTTGCAAACTTGTGAAATCATCACTGCAATCGAGAAAGTGAACATCACCCAAAGTTTCCTGGTGTCCTTTTTGTAATCTCTCCCATCCGATCCTCCCCTACCCATCTCCATGTAATCACTTTTCTACTTTCTTTCACTAGAGGTTCATTTGCATTTTCTGGAAATTTATATAAGTGGACTCATATAGTATGTACTTTTATTTTTTGGTCTGGCTTCTTTCACCCATCATAATTATGCTGGGTTTCATTCATGTTGTTGTGTGTTCATTAGTTTTTATTGATGAGTCATATTCTTTAGTACGGATGTACCACACTTTGTGGACTTGTGTACAAGCCTTTGTGTGGACATATGCTTTCAATTCTCTTGGTAATTACCTAAGAATGGAATGGCTGTATCATATGGTAGGTGTATTTTTGCCTTTTTTTTTTTCCAGGAAACTGGCAAAGTATTTTCCTAAGCAGTTGTATTGTCTGTTATTCTCATATCAGCAGTTTATGAGAACTTTAATCCATCCTCCACATCACTGGCAACACTTGGTATAGTCCACCTGTTTCATTTTAGACATTCTAGTGGGTGTGCAATGGGCATCTCATTTGTGGTTTAATTATAATTTCCCTAATGACTAACACTATTGGACAACTTCTCTTATTCTTACTGCCATTCATATGTCTTCTTTGGTGAACTATCTATTCAAATCTTTTGCACATTTTAAAATTGTGCTATGTGTTTTCTTATTATTGATCTGTAAGTGTACTTTATATATTCTGGATCCAAGTCCTTTGTTGCATAGGTTTGTCCAATATTTTCTCCCAGTCTGTGGCTTGCCTTTTCATTTTTGTAATAGTGGGTTTTCAAGTGCAAGTATGTTAATTTTGGTGAAGTGCAGTTTATTGATTTGTTTTTTGATGGCTTGTACTTTTTGCGTCCTATTTAAGAAAATCTTTGCTAAACTGCAAACCATCAAGACTTTTCTCCTATGTTTTCTTCTGTATGTCTTTTAAGTTTTAGCTCTTAAATTTTCATTTATACTTAATTTTTATATATGATACGAGGTATGGATCCAAGTTTATTTATTTATTTTTTTGCATGTGGTTCTCCACTTCCAGCATTTTGAATAATTTTATATCATCCATTAGTACATATGCTAGGATGAACTTGGTCTCTCTGCTTTGTCATTGAATGACTGTGTGACCTTTTACAAGTCACTATGACTTTCTGCATCTCAGTTTACTAATCTGTAAAAACGGGATAATAGTGATTGGCCCTGTCTCTCTGACAGGGTTGTTACAGAGATCAACTTGAGATAAGTACTATTATTCACAATTTTTTCTTCTCTGCAAAATTGTAAACTAGGAAGTCAGCCTCCACCCCTCCTTCACCATCACCATCACTCTCAGGCTCCTCTTAGGTGTTTCTTGAATCTGTTGTCTCCTCACAGCTCCAACTCCCACTGTCCTGGTCAGGCCAGACTCTTTTCTCATCTGGACCATTGCAGTATCCTGCTAGCTGGTCTGCTGCCTTCAGCCTTGGGGCCCTCAGACCTGACCTTTCTGCTGCCGCCCTCAAACCTGGCTGGTCATGTTATCTTCTGCTGACACCGTCTCAGCTGCATGGTCAAGTCCAAGCTTTATGTCAGGCCCTCCATGCTCAGGCCTTGCCTCCTCTCTAGCCTCAGCTCCCACCACTCCCTGCCTGATATCTGACCTGCTGGAACACACTCCCTCCGCACCCACCGACGCCCCCCTCTCCCATGCACGCGCACACACACACCCTTGCCATCGCTCACCTCCCTGACTCTTGATTCCAGCAGTGAGACTGGCTCCTTCCCTGTGTTCCCACTGTACCTTGGGCCCACCGCCGTGCCCAGGGTGTCACGTCGCTTTACCACATTGCATTGTAAGTACCGTTTGTGTCTCTCTCATCAAAATGTAAACAGCTCAAGAAAGGGTACTGTTGCTTTATCCGTTTTTATTTCTTGACATCCAGCATAGAAGCTGGCCCAGAGCAGAACCAGGGGTTATTTGAGGAACTAAGCATGATACCAGGACAGGGATGATTATTTTTGTGAAGAATTATAGCAGTTTAGTGCAGAAATGGCTCTTGGAAATCATCCAGGTCAGCGTTTCCCTACCCAGATTAAGGGCCAGTGACTATAAAAACTTTGCACTGTTGTCTCTGGAATGAGGGGAAAGCAATGGGAAAGGGCTGGAGTTAGTGTAAGGCTTTAATATTTTGTCTTGACACAAATCATCGGTGAGTCCTAAATCAAGAGGTGGGAGGAAAGGTGGTTAAAGACAGTATCTGAGATGAGACTAAGATCATCTTAGTGTCTCTCCACAAATTAACTGTTAAAAGGAAAAAATGAACACTGTAGGGTAGATGCATAAGAAGATGAATGTATTTACTGCGACTGAACTATATACTTTAAAAACTGGCTAAAATGGTACATTTTGTGTTGTGTATATTTTACCACAATTTTAAAAATAGACAGAGGGGAAAAATATCCAATAGAAAAATAGGGCAATAAATACTTTAATGATGTGATTAAAATTAACATCTCCAATAAAGGAGAAATGGACATCTTGTGCCTCTGGATGTGATACCTGAGAAGGTATCCATGCAGTGTTCCAGCAAAAATGCATGACCTCAGTCCGACTGTGAGGAGTCATCAGACAGACCCAATCAAGCAAGGGTCATGCTGTACAATCAGTGGCCTTGTGCATCAGAGAAACATCAATGTCATAAAAGATAAAGACAGACTGAAGGACTGTTTCAGATTAAAGGATGACTGAAAAGCTCTGACAACTAAATGTGATACACGATCCTGGATTAGATCCTGTACCAGGAAAAAGATGTTTCTTTTTCTTCTTTTTTTTAAATAAGCCACCTTATTGGAACAACTAAACTTGGAATATAAACTGTAGAGTACATAAAAGGAATAAGCCATTGTTAAATTTCCTGAATTTGAATACTTTCCTGTGGTTATGGAAGAGACCATCCTTGTTTTCAGGAAATACACACTGAAATATTTAGGAGAAAGTGGCTGGAAACATACAACCAACTCTCAGTTCAGAAGGAAAGCACGTGAATGCTGATGCACATGTGGCAAAACGCTGAGAATGGATGACTCTGTGTAAAAGACATGCAGGACTCCTGTGTGCTGTTCTTGTGAATGTCTTTGTAAGTTTGAAAGTGTTTCAAAACAAAAAAGTTTTTAAAATTGCCTTGGGGTGGATTCAATAAAAGTAGTTACAGCCATACAAGGCCTACTTGGCTGTCATTAAAAATACATTTATTGGCATAGAAACAAGTTCATAATATATAATTGATTAGGGATAGCAAATTGCAATATGATCTGTTTTATTCAGAACAAAACAAAAATCTCTTTTCCTAAAAAACAGTCTGACATGATGTTTCCCAAAATGTTAATTCTGGTTATCTCTGGGTTATAGAATAAATAATTTAATGTAATTTCAATGTTCTTTTTGTTTATATTTTTTACTTTTTCTACAATGTGAATGAATTATGTAATAAAAATTATTTCAAAATCATGAAGAAACAAATGACAAAAAAAGCCTTAAAGCCACCCAATTGCATGGACTGATTCTGGGAGCCCTCTGAGCTGAGGTACCTGCTTTCTTTAGTAGCCTCTTTCTGGGGCAGAAGCTCAAAGTTCTTTCAACTTCCAATCCCACACTGTGGTGAATTAAAACAAGAAAAACACCTTATCTTCCACCCTCTGTCTTCCTCAGCTTCACCTTCTCTAGAGAGAAAGCCCTCAGAGAGTCGTTGCTGGTGTATGCGGTATTCCAAATTGTCCCACGTGTATTTAAATGTCTCTGGTCCCTGGCTGATTTAAAATTGGTTTTTAAACTGCTGCTCCTTACCTTTGTCTGGACTTTTCCATAAATGACTGGAAAATGTTAGATTTTAGGGACCTCACTGAATGAATAAACCACTTTCCTTAACCTCTGTTTTCCCTTTTTCTCAGCAGGCCCAGGAAAGAACACCACATCCCTGGTCTTCTTAACTCTGAGGGCCTGACTGATCTAACGGTCACTTTTCAAAGATGCTTTCTTTGAAATCTCTCACTCAGGGAGCAGCTCCAACAAAGACAGAAATCACAGTGGTGGTGACAGCGTTAGTGTGTGGCTTCAAAGCTCCCCTCTAATCCACTCTGCCTCTCTCAGGTCCGTTGCTCGTGTTTGACTTTGCTCCTGGATGTCCGAAAAAATCAGATCATCATCTACCACATTTACCCTTTAAGACTGTGTTTTCCTGTGAATTAAGCATCATGTTACGGTCTTCTTATTTTTATTCAAAATGTTTTAATGAATTTGTTTCACGTCCTTCATTTTTTGAGTCTTGATTTCTTCATCAGACCCTTAACATTCAGTTTCTGAGCACAGATTGAGAGGTTTTGTTTTTTTTTTTTTTGCTTATTATATACTGTGCCTCTTGAGATGTGTTGGACTTTCTTGTCATCTTGACACTGATTTGCCAGAATGAACTTCCTGGGAGAACACTGTTGGGAAGAAATTGTTCTGCTCTGACAGCAGATGATTTTCATTAGTTTGCTGAGTTTGGGGACCCAGTGCACCCATTTTAAAAATTGCATTAGTGATGATCTGTAGGCAGCTGGGTCTGGGCATTTTCCTAATGTGAGTTCATTACATTAGCTTCTTATATTTGGAAATAGGCAACCAAGTTTATATGTGTGTGTGTGTGTGTGTGTGTGTGTGTGTGTATATACACACACACATATATATATATATAATTTTTTTTTAAAAAATATTGCCAAGTGGCAAGTAAACATAGCATGAGGTAAAGGCTTGTTTAGAGACTTATTCAATCTCACATCTTACTTGACTTTAGTTCTAAGAAATCTTTCTTGTTACTTATGTTATTATTTGTCCTTTAATCTATAGCCAAAACATGCTGAAAAGCAACATGAAAGTAACCAAAAGAAAAACTCAGTATTCTTCAGGTCATTGTTGTTAAAAATGTGAGGTGGTCAGAAAATACTTCTTCCTATTTTTAAGTGCCTCCCATCCCTTTTAGGTGCAAACCAACTTAAAAGTTTGCAAATAAGTTCATTTGTCTATGTAGTCATTTCCCTTCAGTTTGGAATAATCTTCCTTAACTACTTAAAAAACCTAGACTGAAAGTTATACTTAGAGAGAAAGTGGGACAAGACCACAGGTAGAGCCACACCGAGCAACAGGTAACAGAAGTAGAAATCAACCTGGAGAGGGTGGTGTTACAGTGAGGAACCCCAGGTTTCATCAGAAGCAGCAAAGACTAGGAGACAGTGGAGGTCCCTGGTTCCCAATAGGCGCTGTAGTGTCGAACACTGACCTTCGTGAGAGGTGGAAGCCAGCCAGCCTGGAAGGCCCAGGTGTCGGTCCTTTGAGCCCCTCCTTGAATATCTCTGAAGCCACATGCTTTCATCCCACTGCTGCTACCTGTCCCAGTTCTCATCATCTCAGTCGTCTCCTAACTGATGCCTCTGCATCCACTCTTGCCGTCACCGGCCCATTTCCTAGAGGGCTATTGTTGAAATGTAAGCATGGTCATTTCAAGCCCTTCTCTCCCACCTCATGCACCACTGTTCTCCCCTCCTGTCCTGAGGTCCAGCCATGGGGCCTCACTGGCCTCCCTTAAGTTCTTCAGAAGCTCTCCACTCCCACCTGCCTCCAGCTGGGTCAGGCTCCTGTGTTACAGCGTCTCACACAGCCGTGTCCGTCTCCTGCAGAGCACTTACCCTCAATTTGTACTGATGTATTCATGGATTAAGAGTAAGCTCTGCCGGGGAAGACGGCCTGTCACTGCCACAGCACCAGCACCCTACCCAGTGATGTGGTTAAGTCAGTAAAACTTAAGATGAAGTCTAAATTGAGTTACCACTTTCTGTCGAGAATTAGCTCCACAAATTGGTGTCATTGCATCATTGCCACAAAGTAACCAAGCAGCTTCTGTCGTACCTCTTGAGTAAATTCCTGTCTGTTACGACAATGCAGCAATCATTAAATTCTATGATAACTAACTGTGCAAATTATATTGGCTCCAACTTACTCTGGCTCCATTGCTGAACCAGTCCTCTCTCCCCTTCAAAGCATCCGTCAGCTCTTCCTTCAAGTTCCTAAAGTGTAACAGCCACCCTGCCTCATCCATCCTGTCCTTTTTCTCTAGCTCTGCTCACCTGCTGCTCACGTCCACTGCTCTTGACGCCACCCGAAGGAACAATACAGTTGCCTTTTCCAATAGTCTCTCTGTGAGATCACACGTCCACACCCTGGCTGGCTGCAAGGGTCCTGACACAAGGGATCTTCCCCAAATAAGGGAAACATTGGCCCAGAGGCAAATGTAAGTTTCCACCCCTAGGGATCAAAACTGTTTCAAAAATTTAAAAACAAACAAACAAAAATACAGTTGATTTCCGTTAGCCCCTGTAGACCAAGATCATTCTGTAAAGGCAATCTCCAAAGAGGCTTGGCTGAAGATAACTTATGTATATAAAGACACAAAGAGGATATTCCTAAGTGTTAGTTTCATCATCTTAAGCTTTTAGCTTTACACATGCTCACATTTAAGGCCTTTTTTTCCCAGGTCTGTATTTCTAAATGTTTGTGTATTTCTCCTTGTGACCACATAACCTAACCACCACCCAGGCAGGGCTCCTCGTGCAGACTCTCAAGGCCTGAGTCTCCCTTCAGCGGCTCGTGTGGCACTCCCTGAGGCCTCAGCACAGTCCCAGGGGCATGCTGCCGAGCCTTGGCATGCCAGGTAACAGACCACAGCCTTGGCCCATCCTGGGCTATTTATAGCAGGTGATAAAAATAGCCTGGCCCCTCTGAAAGGTGTATCTGTGCCATATGCCCACTGGCCGCCCACCATCTGACAGGCACTTCTCTCCAGACCTCGGGAGGACAGGGCTGTGTCCTCGCACAGACCCAGGGGCACTGTGTCCCTCCTGTGTGCAAACCCTCTGCTTCAGAGGCAACTAGGGGTGGGGACGCACCAAGGCAGAGCCTAGTCATAGATCCGAGGAAGGAGGTGGGAGCTTGGGGAGGGGAAGTAAGATAAAACCAAACCCAGCACTGGAGTTGGGTGCAAAGTCAGGATGAGGTCATGGACATTGCTGATCTAATTCTGAGCCATAAATGCCCCGGAGACCCACTGGTCACCAAGCCTGGGCTGGGGCTCCATCTGCAGATGGGGGAGGTTAACAAAGTTCTGGCAGAGTATAGACAGAGCCTGCCCCTCTCTAGCTGTGTACAAGTGAGCAACTTAGCTTTATCTCTCTGGGCCATTTCCTTACCCGAGATGGTGGCCTCAGAGGCACAACTCCTATGCTAGGTGCGTGCGTCAGAATCACATGGGACCTTGTTAAAATCAAGATGCACGTCCCCTCCTTGCAGATTGATTCAGGAGGTCTGGGAGGATACCAGAGATCTGGATGTTTTGCAGGTTTCCCGAGAGATTCTGATCCACACCAGTGTTGGAGAGCCCTTGAACTAGGTGAGCCTCAAAGGGACTTTCAACTTAAACATCCCTTTATTCTAAAGTTTGCTAAGCCAGGTGTAAGAAAGCACAGAAGACAGGCATTCACCTCACTCAGTTATTAGGCAATGTGAACGAAAAATGTTGCCTGCCATACCTGTAAGCAAAGGATGTTGCAGCCCGCAGCCACTCCAGCTGCCCCCATGATGAGCCCTGAGGGAACTAAGGACAGAGACAAATGGGCTGCCGGCTGCCAAGCCCTCAGCCACTGCAGCCACCTCCAACAGTGCACCGAGAGGGGACTCAGGATGGGGAAGCGCAGGATACTGGCCCTAGACAGCTCAGGGGCACATCAAAGAAATGATTTCAGTGAGCCCAGACTCTTGCATCTTCCCATACATAGAAAAGCATTACATTCCTTAACTTGAGATAGCTGGTTTTCTTTAATTAGCAGTGATCTTTTTATGTTCCGACTACCTGGATGTTGTTGTTGCAAAAACCGCTATATATCCTGGCTCCCCCCTCACCTCTTCGGAGCAGCCCTTCAGAGCTATTCTGAGAGGCCGCCTCCTGGGCATGCAGTGCTCAGAAAGTCCGCCAAATAGAACATAACTCTCAGCTTTTAGGTTGTGCTTTTTTTTTTTTTCAGGTGACCGCAGCATGAGAATCAGACACTTCATGCTTGTTGCATCCTAAGAAGTCATCAGCTGGGAGCTTAGGCAAAGCCAGGCTGATGCTCTGGGCTGGCGTTCACCCCCTTCTCCACCCTATCCTAGGCCCCCCTCCATGGTTTAATTACCCTCTCTCCCAGGGGGCACAAGCCGGGGGCCAGAGAGACAAATCCAGGCAGGCCATACGTGAGTTTTATTTAGTCTGCCCTGTGTTAAGAAAACAAAATCCAACTGAGTAAATTTGAAGATCTGACTGGCTTTATTCACCCCATCTAGTTAAACATAAGGGCGCTCTGAGGAGTTGTGCAAAATGGGGGGTTTTTATAGGCAGGAGGAGGGTGGATCACGAAGGTATTAGCAAAAGAAAGGACGGTTTCAGGCCAGGCCATCTTCTTTTGGGGGAAGGGAGCTGCAGGGGTCTTTATCATGCAGTTAACCTCCCTTTGGTAGACAGGACTTTTCAGATTGACTGTTTCAAAGATCACTTTTCTGGGAGGGGTTGAAACTGCAATGAAGTCCTGGTTTACTGTCTGAGGGGGCAGATGACTCTGCTTGGGGCTTTATATTTCTTTTTAGCGCCAGTATTTTTTTTTTAAGTCTGAATTTGCATGGGCTCAGACAGGGCATTCGCTTTCCCGCTCGCCACGGGCCCACCACAGGCCCACCACGCCGAGGGTGTTACACCAGACGCTTCAACCCCTCACCCTCCCTGCCTTGACCCTGATGTTAGATCTGAGCTCAGCTCCTGTCTCCAGCCCGAACCACTTTCTGAGCATCAGTCTCGTAGATCCAGATGCCTCTTGGACAGACAGTCCAGACTGTGCACTTAGTGGAAGGCCTCGCATGTAGTGCAGGGCTAAGTACATCTTAGCCAGGGGTGTTAGTAGCCCTACGGGGCACCTCTTCTTAGAGTCTCACAAGCACCTCAGCTCAACCTGTGCAAAGCAGAACTCATCATTTTCCTCGCCTTCGCCCCAAGCCTCTCCTCCATGTTCCCTCTTCCACTGAGAGTGACCCTGGGCTCTTTTGTCACCTTCATTCCAATTTATCATCAAACCTCATGCAAAATCTCTCTTGATTCCATCTAGTTTTCTCCAGCTCTGCTGTTACTGTCTTAGTCCTGGTCACCATCATCTTTGCCAAAACTGTGTAGTTAACTAATTATTCTCCTGCAGACATTATTGTTTCCATCTAACCCATTGTTCAATTCAAAGCCACAGTTTTAACTAAATAAACTTGATCTTGCCTCTCCCCCACCTACAGTCCATTCAGTGGCTTCTCAGTACCCCAGGATAAAATCCAAATTCCTTAACAAGATGCCCTGCAGTCTGGCTCCTGTCTCCTCCCCAGTCTGCATCCCAGCCATCTGGGACTTGTGTTACCTCTGGGATGTGCCCAACTGTCTCTGGCCTCTGGGCCATCACATTGCTGTTCCTCCTTCTGGAAGGCTCTTCCCTGATACTAAAAATGGAGTCAGGCCCCCTGCTATGAGCTCCCAGAGCCCCTGTGCCTCCCTGACCTAGCATTCATCACCATGACCTAGCCCCTGGTGACTGCATCCTCTTCTAGACCAAGGCTATGTGGAGGCAGGGGCTATCACTGGCTTGTTGGTCTCTGATCTCTTTTCCACGCACAGCACAGGCCCAGAACACAGTCTGCACAGTAACTGTGTGCTGAGGAAAGGAAGAAAGGGAGAGAAGAAGAAAGTGAAAAGAGAACCAGACAGGAACATAACTAGCACCTTCTTCTTGCCAAAAGGTGGGCAAGAGCGGACACATCCCACCCCGCCACCTCCCTGAAAGTGAGAGCTCCTGCGGGCAGGCATCTCTTATTCAATGTTGTAGCCTCAGTACCAGCAAAAGGCAGGTGTGCTGTGGAGGTTAAGGAATGAATGGATTTATTCTAAGAACTCCCTGACCTAGACAATGGCCAATGGTATAACCAGCCAGGGAACTGCTGGTTTTGTGATAAGCCTTAAGGGGAACAACTTGGCTTTTTAGAGTATGTATGGGTATAGAAATTCTGATAAAAATTAAAACCTAAAAAAATGGAACAGTGGAAAAATGGAAAAGTTCTTACCGAGTACCCTATTGTTACCACCAACCCAGTCAGATTGTGTTATGAACTTACAAACAGGGGGTCTGTTGTCCAAAGTTGATGGAAGTTATCACTCAACACTTAAAGAAAATGTAATTCTTAAAGTCACAGGAACACTTAAAGAAATTGCAATTCATTCACTGGACTGAAATGTAGATTTTTGTCTTTACCGTCTTGAGAGCCAGAACAGAGGAGAAAATGTGGTCTCTGGCTCCAGAGAGCCTGAAGTTTGGGCCTAGCCCACCACTTCCTGCATGCCTGCCTCTGGGAAATTTATTCAGCCTCTCCACTTTCCTTTCTTCCCTACAAAATGGGGAAAATGAGATGTGCCTTGAGAGTGGTTCTGAAGACTGAATACAAAATGTGGAACACCCAGCACAGCCCCGGTGACCAGGTGCTCATCGATGGCATCATTTAAAAGTATTCCTGCGTTTTAATTATTTAAGGGTATAGTGGCCGGGCTCAGAGTTATGGGCGCTCAGGAAATACTGCACTCACGGTGCAAGGAGGCACTATTCACTGTCAATGCCTTAAAAGAAGGAGGAAAAGGTGGCAGAAAACAAGGAAAACACTAGTAGCAGAGCAGTGGAAATGAAAATGGGGGAATTTGGGTCTTGCTGGATCTCAGAGCCACACTGAAGACTGGGGCTCCTCTCTTCAAGTTCTCTTTTCCTTCTCCCGTGTTCCGGAGCCAGAGGCAGGATCCCAGCGGGCAGAAGAAGGAGCCTTGTCATCCAGCCTGCTTGTGCCTCTAGTGCATTTTTAAAAAAACAAAATTCATATTCAGACATTAAAAAAAAAGTAACACTTTTTTTTTTGTTTTTCATTTCGAAGGCAAATCATGTTCATTCTAGAAAATTCATACAGGCAAAAAGGAGAAAAAAGATTATCCAACATTCCACTACAAGATAACTATTGAAACCATTTGGGAGCCTGTCCTTTCAAAATTTTTTCTAGACAGTAAGTGCATAAACCAATATGTTCTTACAGTAATGAATGAGATCGAATGGTACTGACCGTTCTGTAATGTGATCTTTTTCACTGAACAGCTTTCCGTGTCAGTAAATGAACGTATCTAATGTCATGATGGGTAACATCAGTGGCTGTTCAGGGTGGCAGTCCCCAGATGTCCATTGTTCCATCCCTGGACGGAGACTTGTAGCTTGTTTCTGTGAGTAATGATTCAGTGAATAGCTCTGTAGTCAAATCTTCATCCAACCCCAAATTTTCCCCTTATAGTGAATTCTTACATCCAGTCTTAATTTTCTCAAGAAAAGAAGAGCATATGCTAATTCCACTGAAATGTTCACATTCTAAGTAGTCCTCTTTGGCAAGGAGGAGGAGGTGGGGAGAGTTGTAACTCAGCATTATACTTTTTATTTTTGATTCTGTTCAATCTTCAAATTTATCTCAAGTGCAACCTCATTTCTAGTCAAAAAAAACTTAAAAAATAAGTAAGACACAGTTCCTGTCCTTAAAGAGATTACAGTCTGGTAGCAGAAATAACAGACACAATAAATACCTCTAATAAATGAGGTTTCTCCCTCATTGAACACAAAAGTACCTGGGTTTTCACCATGAGAAGTAAGGACAAGATGGACATAATATTAATAATAGACAATGTGTAATGAGAACTTACTGTATCTATGAACTGCTAATATATTACATGGTAAACTGTATTAAATAACATTGGTCATTTAATGCTCACCGTCAGCCTATGAGCTAGGTAGTAGGGTTGGGAACATTAATTATTGTGTAAACTGAGGTACAGAGAAGTTAGGTAACTTGCCCAAGGTAACCCAGCTAGTGAGTGGCGGAGCTGGATTCAATTCCTGGCCCTTTGAAGCTTAGCTCCACGATGGCTGCAAGACAGTCACTGGGCTGGGAGATCATCCTGGTGACCTGGAATAAGCAGTTGTGATTTAACTTCCTAGGTGCTGCGGCCTGAGAACGGGCTTGCTGACATCCCCCGTGGTGGGGTTCATGGTGACAAATCTGCACCTTCCACCCGCCTGTTGGCTTTCCTCAGATCCCCATGGCTGCGCTGGCCGTGGACAAAGTGGGTCGCTCCAGCGTGCATTACCACCTTGCTCTATTTCCCCCCAAGCCTGCCCAGGAGCCGCCTCCCGTAGATCACCTGGACCTCTGTGATGGCTTTTTCCTGGGTCACCCCAAGCTGGAGCAGTTTGCTGCTTTGGCCTGTACCACCAGGTCTTCAGTCCATGTCTTTGTGAATCCCGCCACTGGCAAGCCGGCAGGCCTCCCCGGAGACTTCAGGAGGGGCCTCCAGAGGCTGATGAGCCCTGCTTCCCTCTGAATGTCTGTGTGGGAAACCGCACCTGTCAGAAAATAAAGTTTAGATTATTCTCTAAACAATTTCCTTTTTTTTTTTTAAATTAAAATAGAGCTGATTTACAACATTGTGTTAGTTTCAGGTGTTCAGCAAAGTGATTCGGTTATATATATATATTTTTTCAGATTATTTTCCATTATAGGTTATTATAAGATATTGAATATAATTCCCTGTACTTTACAGTAAATCCTTGTTGCTTCTCAATTTTCTGTATAGGCGGTTATCCCTCGCCTTCTCCCTTTCTCTTTGGGAACCAAAAGTTTGTTTTCTGAGTCTGTTTCTGTTTTGTATATAGATTCATTTGTATTATTTTTTAGATTCCACTTTTAAGTGACATCATTTAATATTTGTCTCTCTCTATCTGACTTACTTCGCTGAGTATGATATTCTCCAGGTCCATCTGTGTTGCTGCAAATGGCAATATTTCATTCTCTAAACGGTTTCATTTTATTCCTTAGGCATGTATTTTTCACCCTTAGAATGACTGCCAAGTCTTTAAAAGTGTTTATGAGAGTCACCTCGCTGCAGTGTCTAGCATCTCCTTGCATCAGGCCTGGGGCAAAGTGCTTCACACCAGGGTCTCACCAAGCCCCACCACCACCCAGTGAGGCTGCTGCTGCTCTTACCTCCTTCCTCAGAAGAGGAAGAGGAGGTTTGCACAGTGGAAGTTATTGACCTGAAGTCGTTTGGCTAGTGAGTCCGTCTGACCCTAAAGTCGCCTGGGTGAGCTCTCCACGTGCACTTTCTTTATCTCCAGTATCTAAACAGCACGGCCACAAACTGTTTGTGGTTTGGGATCACTAATCTGATAAGACTCATTAAATGTCCTCAGCTTCTTACAGTTAATAACCATGTGAACTCTTTTTTTTAAAGATGGGGACTTCAAAAAGAACCAAACACACACCTTTCTTTCATGTGTTTAAAACAACAAACACCCCTCGGACAATTTTATTGAGCAATCCACAATCTGCATCAGTCACTAAGGCCATGGGTTGCAATCTAAAATTAACAACAAATAAAGTCTTCGATGCTGAAATACGTAGGATCCTACTTTGATGTAATAAATAAAAATGGTTACCATTTCCTGAGCACTGACCACACGAAGTGCTTGTAGTCATTACCTTGATTCATCCTTATTACTCTTCTACACGGTAGGAATTATTGTTGCCATTTTTCAGATGAGAACATTGAAGGTTTAAAGAGAAAAACTGGAATTGGGGAAGGTGTTCTAGTCTAACCTCTGCCTCAGTCCTGAAAAAGGGAAAAGCACAGGCTTAATCTCTCTGGGCCTCAGTTTCCTTCTTTGAAAATATAACCTTTTCTAGCTGGTCCCTAAATGTTTTTCAGATGTGCAGAGACTCCTTGATCTGCTTTTGAATTGAGTTCCAAATCCCTACCACATATAACTAGCTTTGGAATACCCTCACCATTGATAGAAACAACATTGAAAGCTATTCTTTGTCATTTAATCAATGCAGTTTCACCTAGTAATAGATCGATTTTGAAGTTTTAAAACACTTCATGCAAGAATTCTAAATCTCGGCAAGACCATTAACCAGCAGCCTGGTGTTTGTAGGCATTGATCTATCTGACCTCTGGCATTTGACCTCCTCAGGAGGGTCACGGGGAAAACTCCTTTTTTGTGCATCTCACTGTTCACTCCTCGCAGTTCTTCCATTTGTGTCACTCACCTCATCTTTGTAACTACTCTGAGAGTTGGGTGTTTTATTATTATTATTAATTATTATTATTATTATTATTAATTGTTCCTGTTGTACAGTCAGAACAGGCCTTTGGGGAGGAAGCTGGCCTGCCGAGCTCATGGAACTCCTGGGTGGCAGAGTGAGACCTCGAGTCCAGCCAGGCCTTTGGACCCGTCTTTCCACGTCACCAGCTCTGTATCTCATCCCAGTGATCTTGAATTTTCAAATTACACCATGTGTTACCACCAATTTTTAAAATTGTGGTAATGCTAACTGTGGTTTTACCAAGAGGCTCTTTAATTGGAGGCAACATAGTGGGGTGATTAAGAGGATGGGGTCCTCCATTATAAAAACCTGAGTTTGTATCCTGGATCTGCCGTTTCTGTAAGGGGAACCACATGCTCCAGTGTGCCCAGGACAGTCCTGATAGTCCCAGCATCATGGCACGCTCACCCCTAACATTTGTGGGCCCCAGGGTAGGAGTAAGAAGGGAAAATGATCAGTGGATCACTCTACCATTTTTCCTCCTACCAAGGGGCTCCACATATGTGTATGTGGACCCGCCAGCCTACATGTCCAAACGGAGTCCTCCAGCTGGCCGTTGGGTCCTTTGGCCTAGGTGTGTACACATCTGGCTTTGTCTACCATTTGGAAGAGGCACTTGGAGGGTACACACACAGGCTCTGGAAGAGGCTTGAAGTTATCTGGGCAGGGAATTCTGAGATGCTACAGGGACTTGGAGCATGGTCCCCAAGCAGAGACCGGGCTTTGTATGGGCTGAACCCTTTGGCCATGGATTCCTCAACCCAGGAGGAGGAAGTAGATCCCAGTCAGAGGAGGAAAAAAAGGGTCTATAAATCCCAAAGTGGGCAGTGCAGGTTGCTCAGGATTTAGGGAGGTACTGATAAAAACTGCCCTCTTTCACTGGCAAAGGTATCCTGGCCTAGCCAGTCAACCATATAGTCCCCTCACGTAACTTTGAGCCTTATTTTCCCTTAGAGTTCTCGTATCTGTAACTGTTGCCCCTGGTTACCAGGAGTGCCACTCCCCGATGTTTTCATCACCCCCACCCCTCACCCTGAGCAACCGTGGGGGTGCACCTCCTACTCCCTTGAAGTTAGATGTGCCCACGTGACTTGCTTTGACCAACGACAGTGAGCGTGAGAGACAAGGGTCACTCTCAGGAGTGGCCACATTTGCTTGGCTGTGCGTGACTGCTCCGTGGACACGGGTGGATGTGGAGACTCACTGCTGAGTCCTACACCGCAGTTGCCATGGACATTGGCCCAGAACCACAGCAGACTTTGCTAAAGCAAAAATTAAACCTCCGTTGCTTTAAACAACTGAGATGGAAGGGTTGTTTGTTACTGCAGCTCATCCTCATCCTCACTCACAAGTACCAACCTCACAGGGCTGTTGTGAGGGTTACATGGTTGGTGTATGGAAGTCCTTGGCATGGTACCTGGTACAGCTATTAGTGTTTATGAAGGAGAAAAGGAATGCTTGTGTGCTCCCACTAGACAAACACCTCCAAGGGAGGAAAGTAACCAGTCCTTGCATTCATTTTTGTTCATGTGCCTCTGTGGGGAATTGGACGCTATTTTCCATTTTATATGGGAAAAATTTTAGAGGATGCATTCTAGCTAGAGTATGTTTCCCCAGCCTCAGACTCCAGAACTGACCAGAACTTAGAGTGTAGATGGATTCTTGGAAATAGCTCTAAGGTCGTGCAAATCTCATGAGGAAGTGCTGATGACACAATCTTTCCACTGCTCAAATTTTAATACTTCAACGTGAGCCAAAGCCGTGGGTGTTATGGCGCTCGTTGGTTTTTAGTGGGGAAAGTCTAGCACTGTAAACGTGTTTTAAGAATACAGGGAGAGCCAAATCTTAGTTGCATGTACTTGGCAGAGGCTGGATTTTATTATAAAGGTGGCAAAATAAATCTAGAAAGACTTCAGAAAAAAATCCAGTCAGCCATTCTCCACTTCATTCCACAAGACATTTTTGCTGAGCTGCTAACAAGTAGCCACGTGGCTATTGTTGGCCGGGCACTTCTGAGCAGATATGACTCCTGCTTTTGCTAACAAGGAACAGCACGGTAATCCAAGCAGGTGAGGAAAAACCTTCAGGTGTGCAGATTTTTCTAATAGCATTTTTGTTACACTTGAATTCATTTAAAAGTCTACAGTAAGAGACAAGAGGTATAAAATATGTGTTCATGTTTTGCTTGGACAGATTTTGGCTCCTAGCAATTAATGCTTTCAGTCACATTAAGCATATAAATAATGCTTTGTGACATAACAGTATTTCCCATTACAGATCAATTTTGTAGCATTTGTTCATAATCGGACTTGAAATGTTACCTAGAAACAAAATATGTTTTCCTTGAAACAGTCAGACCCTATTAGAAATCTAAGGCTTTACAAATCACCATGTTAACAGTTATGTCCCCTAGCTAAGGCTTTCTTTCCTTAAATAGTGTTAAACTCAGCCCCAGAAGCACTCATCTCTTTGAGGGTTTTCTTCTTATGTGCACTGACTTGAAAGGAAAAACTTAGTGCTCAAAATATATTTAACATCTTACTAACTTAACAAACCAACCAGTATCCTTTTTTGGGGGGTGGGTGGATAATGATAGCACCTTTTAAAAGTGTTATGCTTATAATTAGGTTACACTGTATATTCTCATTTTTTAAAAGATGGGTTCTCATTGCTTTAAAAAAAAAAAAGGTGTCAGCCTATTTCTAGGTAAGAAGAGTTATTCTCATTTCCTGACCATGTAATCATATGCTGTGGCTGAGTAAAGAAATAGCGGGAGCATGTATCAGAGATTTGGAGCAGTACAATTTAGTGTTAAACAGCAGAGATTCTGAAGCCAGGAACATGTGGATTGGAGTTCTGGTCGTGACATCTAATCACTCTGGAATCTTGGGCAAATTACTTAACTTCTTACTCAGCAAATGTTAGTGATTTTAAAAAAAATCTTTACAGGATCTCCCCCCAACCCCCACCGCCCAACACTCACATTTAAAGGCATATTCTCTTTGATTAAAGCTAACAACCTCTCATTTATTAAGCAAGTAATTGCAGAGTTCTTATTGTAGGCTGGGCTCTACTGTTCTGTCCTGGGAAACAGCAGTAAGTAGATGGACCAGGCTGCTGTTCTCAGTTATGTTCTAGCTCGGGGAAGATGGACAGTGTGCCAACAAGATAGTGTCAGATTGTACAGTTGGTTGAATGGCAGGCCCCCTACAAAGATGTGTCAGCCTCCTAACTCCTGGAAGCCGTGAATGTGAAACTTACTTGGAAAAAATGGGTGTTTGCAGATATAATTAAGGATCTAGAGATTAGATCACCCTGGATTATCCAGGTGGGCCCTGAAACTAGTAACAAGTGTCCTTAGGAGAGACAGAGACACAGGAGGAGGAAGAAAAGGCCGGAAGATGGAGGCAGAGTGGAGTGAACAGCTGCAGCCAAGGAACGCCCAGAGCCCCCCGAAACAGGGAAACGCCTCCCCCGGAGCCTCTGGAGGGAGCACAGTCCTGCTAACACCTTGACTTTAGACTCTGGCCTCTAGACCTGTGGGAGTTTCTATGGTTATAAGCCACCCCCTTTGTGGTAACGTGTACAGCAGCCCTAGGAAGCAAAGATAAATGGCAATCCGTACAGACCGAGAAGAAAATAAAGCAGGGAAATAAGACAGGAACTCAAACGGGACTGCTATAAACAATGGAGTCGGAAAGCCCTGTTGAGGAAGTACATCTGAGTGACCCGAGGATGTGTGCCATGGGTGTTCTGAATCTGAAGGGAAAGCAAAGACAAATGACCCAACCTGGGAGTGAGCTTGGTGTGCCTGAGGACCAGAAGGTCAGTGGGGCTGCAATGGGAGGAGGAAGGGAGGGCTGAGGAGGTGATGCTGATGAGGCAGGAATGGACCACATCCTGCAGGGTCTTGTAGGCCTTGATAAGCAGCTCGATTTTCTTCCAATTGAAACCTGTCTCTGAAAGGTCTTACAGTTAAGATGACCTGCAGACTCCCTAACTAGCATAGAGATGTATATATTTATTAAATAAGTTAACATGAGTATGTTCTGAACATTCTAATAATTGGATTTTTTTTAAAATACAGAACTTTTATCCTCTTACTCACGTCCTCCCATCCCACTGTTAAAGTCTACATCACGAATGAATAATGTCGCGGAGAGTGCGTGTGAAGTCAGACCACCAGACACAGTAGAAAATCCTCAGAGGGAGCCTTTATTTCATTCACTTTCTGCGTACAAGGCGGAACTGCAACCTGTAAAAGTCATTTCATCCAGTTCAGCCAATGGCTTGGAACATCACTTTGTCCTAAGTCCACAGTGTTAAGTGGTCCCGGGCCAGATCCGAGAGTTGCAGACTCCAGAGGACCAGATGAGACGGGTCCCCGAGCTCCTAGGGCCCCACACCCTCATTCCTATCAGAGATCAGAGAGGAGATGGATTGGATTTCTATTCACTTTTTCAAAGATCAGATCTATTTCATTTCCACATCAAACAAATGTTCTCAAGTATAATAAAGCATTTACCATTTTCCTATAGTTCTTCAAATGCCTGACACTCATCACATCTCCCTACCTTTAAAATTTCTTTCTTTTTCACATTACCTTTCTCAATTGCTTCTTATTGTAAAAAACAAAAATGAAAAACAAAGATAGGTAGATCTGTTGTGCATATTAGCAGGTCGGTACAGAAAAATGCATAGAGGTTTATCTACCATTTACAGTGACAGCTCAGAGGACAAAGTCAAGAAGGAAGAATCTGAAATAGCCTTGCTCTGAAAGAAGCCTGTGTAGGATGAGATACCAACTGTAGCTTAATAAGAATTCTCCCTCATCAATTATTTAACAGCGGCAAATGTAAAAAATCTGCAGTTAAAATACATAGCCGTCACTCCATATACTGCCCCCCTCCACCCACCCAACTTCTGAATAATAGGGCTTTTCAAATTATATTCCCCTTTAGTTCAGATTTCATGGAAAACGCTTTAAAAAGTCATGTTTTAGCAATGTATCCCCCCTAGAGTGCGATTTACCAAGATTTTAATGTGTCTGGAGAGAAATCTTACTAAAAGAATAGCGATGACCATTTTCCAGCAAACAGTGAGTGAAAAACAATCATAACCCCAAGCTGAGGTGGTAAACTTGCTTTTGGGGGGGACACAATTGCTGTAAATGAGACAACTGTAGCAACCATCCAAGACAATAAAGAAAGCCTGTGACAGTCTGTCTTATCAGGGTGTGCGTGCATCAAAGTTCATCATGGTTTTTTGTGAGATCTTCCCCGTAATTGGTGGCTTGGCTTCCAACAAACATGTTCCAGTTGTCCAAGATCTCCTCTTTAGTGAGCTTTTCATCCTGTAGGAGAGAGGGAACTGCTGTTACCGGAACTCTGGTAAATCTGAGTAATCGCTCAGCATGTTGCTCATACTATGTCATTGATTTGAAATACGTAAAAGACATTTCACAATTAAAAACCCACTATGGACCTCCTTTGTCTGCCATCACTGCCCTGTAAAACCCCAAACCAGAACAGCCTCCTGCTATAAAAGCTGTGCTAAAATATATCAGGAAAGTTCTCAAGGAATTCAGAAGCTAGAATCCAGTTATGCCTACACAGCTGGCATTCCCAAAAAAGTCCCCAATGAATTCTACTTCCGTTTATGTCCTGACTGCAAAATTTAACTGTCTCTCGAGAATCTGGAGCAGAGATCAAAATGGGAAGAGGCAGGACTTCTTTCTATACCTTGTTTATTTATTTATTTGGATATTTATCAATAGACACTGGTATCAGAGCTGGCACGGTGAGCTGGCCTGAGGATGCCTTGCTTCCTTCTGCCTGACATGTTTGGTAAGTACCTGCTGACTGAAGGAATGGATGAATAAACTCATCACTGAAGGAATGGATGAATAAATGGGCAACACATGGCACACGTCTTAAACCCATGCCTGCCCACAGCCAGCAAAGGTACTGGCTCTGCAGTCCTTGGAGATGGGAGTGCATGTAAGCGTGACCCACAGCAGACTATCCAGGAACTTCTGGGCCTACTGAGCTCACCGTGGGTTATGGCGGCATTGGCTCAAGTTCACAGGTCCCTCATGTAGGGCAGGAATGAGAGACGTCAATAAGAAAACAGCCGCGTGGACCACGGCAAACAGCAAAGCAGCAAACAGAACCAATCTTATGTAAACTGTCTGCCTTCAAGGAATGATTCCAGAAGGCTGTGAAAGTACCTTGTTTTTGTCCGACTCATACACCAGGTGCCTGGCCTCGGCCTGTGCGTGGTCATAGTCTTGGGGGAGGATCCAGTGGCGAATCTCATCTTTGTCCAGCTTCCCGTCCTTGTTCAGATCCCGGAATTCATTAAACTGCTCCCGTTCTGACAGAACCCAGTCTGGCTCAGGGCTGTTCTCCTCGTGGGAAAACATATCGGCTGGAAGGGAAGGCTGTTCTTGGTTATGAAGGTGAGCAGGAAGGTAAGGCAATGAGAACCCAACTTCCGGCAATCAAGAGGCCCAACCCAACATCTCATGGGCGGTTTCTTGGGTAAATAATGCAATGATTTATCCACTGTGAAGGCTGCTAGTGGAATAGAAAAACTCTGCTTGGAGCCAGAATATGAATCCTGGCTCTTGACTTAGTTCAGTGTTGGGATTAAGCTGCCTTGTCTGTAAAATGGAGACAAGAATTTATTCATCAAAGGGCTACGATGAAGAGTAAATGGGACACTTCTGTGAAGGCCCTCTACAGCCAGCCTGGAACTGTACTGATGACAACTAATAATAATGACTGATACCAGCACTTTCTATGATCCAGATGCAGTAAAAAATACATACTTTTTTTTTTCCATTTGATATTCATTACAATCCTGTGAAGTAGGGGTTGTTACTCACTTTACAGATGAAAACACCAACGACCCCCAGCTAGGATGCGTTTGTAGCAGGCTACATGGCAACACGGATACTCTGCTTCCAACCCACAGTCTTAACCGCTGTGTTCACTGGGGGTGGTTACATCATTTCCAGAGGGCTTTCACATGTATCATTTTATTTCATCCTTATAGCAGTTTTATAAGATAGATGAATATCGTTATTTTACAAAGTGGCAGGAAAAGGAAAAAGAAGACAAAGTTTACCCATTGTTTGCTAGGTCACTAGATCTTCCTGGAAAAGAGAGATACCCTGTGGGCAATTTGTCTTTGATGGAAACACAGCTTGGACATATCAAGTGGGAGAGCAGATAGTGAATGAAAGAAAAAGAGAGGCAAGACCCTTGGTTCAACTACAAGATAGACCCACATCCTCCTATAAGGATGGGTACTGTGTATTCCTATTTTACAGATGAGGAAACTGAGGCTTATTCTGGGTGATTACACGACTCACATAGGGTCACACAGCTAGTAAGTGGGGGAGCCAGGACTCTTAATTCCAGTGCTCCTCTCACTACACCACATCTCCCCTGGGTTTCCACTCGTCCCTGCCTGCAGAGAAGGCACCCCTGTAAATGAAGTCACCTGCTAGACAAGTCTGGATATCGCATCTCTCTGACTGCAGGTCACTCAGAATTCAGTTTTCAAGAACCGTGTCCCTACCTCCCTCTCTGCCAGTGTAAAGAATGGAAGGTATCTTTTAGGCAAAGCCACTCAAAGAGTTTTGCCCCCAAAGTTGCACGGTTTCAATGCAGATCAGGAGGAGGGCCTGGAGAGCACACACTTTTAATCAAAAGTGCTGTGTTGTTTTAATCAGTCAGCCTTCTCTGTCAGTCTAATTCCATCACCACTGTCAAGGGGTCCGAGGCCCTGAAGCTTCCCTCACATGCATGTGCACCAGGCATGAGGACGGCTCCACTGCCCGCACTGACGGCGAGACTGTCAGCATTTGTCATTCTACAGACATTGTGCCACCGCGATCACTTTAATTACTGTGGCGAGAGCCACCTGTTAGCACATACACATGGAGAACAGTGTTTGGTTCCTCAGGCCAAGGATAATTCCTCCTGATTAGAAGAAACTCTTCTCTTCATTACTGAAGGCACTTGTTTTTGCTGGGGAGTGGGATGGGGGTGGCGAAGTGATGCAACCACAGGCCAGAGACTGATGGCAACGTGGGCTCTGGTAATTAACTGCCTCTCTTATGCATCTGCACAAAAATTATATCCGTCCCATCTCTCAAATGATTTTTCAGCTCTTACTTTAGTGAGACTTGGGAAAAGAGGAGCTATCACAAGAAGGCAGCCTGCAGTTGGGACCATGGGCCGAAGCACCGAAGTAGCAGCCGCTGAGGATGAGACGGAAATGTCCAGGCTGCCTTCTCCAGTCCTTCCTGCTTGGAAGGCCCTGGGCGGCTGGGGAGGGCTCTAACCAGCAGCGGCGGCTTCTGACCCACGTGCATTAATTTCAGCCTCATTCAGCCAGTGCTCTGTTACCTGAAAACACACTTCCTGATGTGGATTACATGGAGCCCTTCAGAACAAAAAGGCTAGGTACAGACCTCCCGATGGAAAATCAAAAACCAGAGGCACAAAACAGCTATAATATGGGGCAAGTGGTGCACTCTGTAAAAGGATTTGCCTCTCTGAGAAGGAATGCCTTTCTGCAGAGAGCCTGGGCATATAAACGGTTCTGTCGATCACAGCTCGGTCGACTCAGAGTTTCTAGGCCCTGCTGGCTAACAGTCTGTTTTAGAGTCTTTCCCCCGAGACTGCTCACTCTAGCTTACCTGCACATCTCTGGGATCTCCAATCCCCTTTTGCAAAGGTAGAGCTACACAGTGTGCTGAAGGGCGCCTCTCAGAGTCGTGGGGCCAACGGCTGGCCAGCCTAGTGGGGAGGCCCGCCTTTTGGGCTCTTCTCCGCTAGGAATGCCACCTTGAATCTGTTCCACTAGGGCTGGCGTGACAAGTCCCTCCCACTGGGAAGTCACAGGAGTGACACCTACAGACTGGCAGCTGTTGCTAAAAGAGATATCTGGGGACACAGCCAGACATGTGGGTGGAGAAGTGTTGCCCAGTTGGGAGTGTGGAGCGAGACCCCAGGCCAGCACTCACCGATGTACTCATCCTGATCCACAAAGCCATCCCCGTTCTTGTCGATGTCCTCCAGAGTTTCCTAGGAAGCCAAGAGGGGAAGAGAACGCAAGATGGCTCTGCTGTCAGTAAATCTGCGAATTCTAACTAGTGTCCTCCTTTGTCCGGCTTTTATGGCTTGTCTTCTTACCTCCCTGAGCATTAGTTTCTTATCTGTTTAAAAAAATAGGCAATGGCTTCTGTCCTCTTCCCCCAACTCCACAATCTTAAAAGCAGAATATTCTCTGCAAATGAAAAGGTACCTATGAGCCCAGAGGTGCTCTGATGATATCAGGGAGCCCTGCAGGGCTGACCACCTCCACCATCCAGCCAGGTCACCCCCACAAGCACACCCTGAGGGGCCCAGCTTGAGAACCAGTGGATGAACCATCACAAAGACAGATTCCAGTGCTCACTGGACTGTGAGCACCAAGTTGGTGTCAGAAAAATATGGAAGTGTGGACAATTAGAAAATATATCTGACTTCTGAATGTATAATACGTTCTGTATTTAGTACATCTGACTTCTTGCCTAGGTTTTTTGCTAGGGTGAGTAATTAAATGAGTTTCCTGTCCATTGTCACAGAAGCTCAAAAGCATCCTGAAGAAAACAGCCGGCCTGAGAACGGGAGCCGGTCCAGAAGCATGTGATCCCCTGTGGATGATTCCCCAGCTTCACTGTCTTCCGGCAAATTGAGTGGACGCTAGGTGGTAAACAGAAATGATTCTTAGAGCCACTGCCCAGTCCTTAGGGTCATGGTGGTCACAAGGATGAGGCACGAGGCAAGAGTGACCCCATCCACTGACTGATAACTGAAATAGTCCAAGCTGTTTGTGTCCCAGCATCAACACAGTTGGAACTAGCTCGGGGTATCTGCCCTGAAAACAGGGGATGCCATTTATTTTACTGTCGTGGAAAGTGAAGACATTTGGGACTCAAAAAGACACTGTGGAAAATAACTACACTCAGAGGCCTTGCCAGCCTAGCTGCCCCTCAAAGCCTAGGGTCCGATCCACTCACCCTCCAGAAATCCCTCCCCATTAAGGGAAGCATCCTTTCCAGCCGCAGTTTCACTTTAAGTTTCCATATGGTTTAACAATCCATTTCTGAGTCCTTTTCTGGTTCCCTCGTGGGACAACACTAGGTGCTCACTGGACCCATTTGCTCTTTCTGGGCACACAACTAAACTGTATCTCCCCGCCTCGCCACATGGAGGAAGAGCCCGCGGAACGTAAAAGGAAGGGATGCGTCATTTCCTGACCAGAACAGCAAAGGCGGACCGTGCCTTCTCCTCCTTCCTTCTCTTCTTCCTTTATCTCCAGCTGGCAGTGGCCAGGAGGACCTCGAAGCCACAGGATGGTGGAGATAAGAGGGAAGTAGCCTGGGTGCCTGACCACACTTGGAGGAGAAACGCCCAGAAGATCCACCTGACTGGGACCACCTGCCCTGGACTAGGGATAGACGAGAACTACCCTTCGGTTGGGTTAAATGGCTAGGACTGGGGGCTGTTTGCCACAGCAGCTAACCTGCCCTGACCAGTCTCCTGGGTGGACAGGCACTCCAGGGCAGTCCACGTCAGAGCCCTTCTCCAACTCCCCTCAGGCTGAGGAACGTTCTCACTCTGGAGGCAGGGACAAGGTGTTGGTGCAGCTTTCGTCCTGCTCCTTTCCCAGCCCAGGCTCTTTAAATATCTTACCAAAACCACGATTTCCTTCATGTGCTCAAACTCCTCAGGGTGCAGAAAGGCAGTGAACTCCTCCCGGGTGGCTGTCTGGTCACCGTCCAGGTCTGCAGCCTTGAACCTTCTCTCATCACGTGGCAGCATCTTTTTAAAGGTCTGATGTTCTGAAGTATCATGAAACTCTGTGGGGTTTCCTGCAGGATGTGTGCAGAAACATTAAAATTAGGCAGCTGAGGAAGGCATTCCCTTCCCGATCACTCCTTCATGGCAAACGGTACGCATAAGACAAAAGGTCCTGATCTATCGAGTTCTTTGAAACATTTTCTTTCAGAATGCCTCTGGTGCCTGTCCCTCCACACCCGCCTCTAGTCCAGGCCCTAATGACTTACTATGGGTGTTATAGCAAGTGGTTAAAACATAGGATTTAGACCATATTAATGTCATACTTCTCTTTGCAAAACCTTGCTTTCATCATATTCTTTGTCCAGAACATACAGAGGCTCCCTCATACCCAGGACAGCTTGTCTAAATGTTCCTGCGAATCTTTCAAGGTCTCTCTTAATCCGGCTGAGGGTGTAGTGTGTGTCTTTGGTCCTCTTCATGCCTGCCCCCTGGAGATCTCTACCAGGCACCCAACGGGTCTGCACCCTGTGCCCTGCACACACGCCTCCATCATTCTTATGTCTTATGTCCACACCCTGTCCACTGCTGAATGCACTGCTGTACCTTTGCCCCTTTGGCTAACCCACCTTCCGTGCCCATCTCTGTCTCACCAGATATAAATCCATTCTTCAAGGCCCGGTTCCCAAACCACCTCCACCAGGAAGCCTTCCCAGGCTGTTCCAGCCCACTTGGTCCTTGCTATCTGAAACTCACAACATTCTAAAACTGTACCACAGACCTACTTACCCTCTGCTGTGTTCTCTAGGTGAAACTCTGAGATCCAGGTTGGGCAGCAGCCTAAGTCATTTTTTTTATTAGACCCTTGCCCCCTTCCACCTGCAAGTTCACTCAGAATTAAGCAACTCAGTGTATTCTTAGTAAGCAGGGCAGGACGTGACACAAGCAGGTTCTACCTAGGAGGCTGTGACATCGCCCTGAAGGGGGTGGATATGATGAGAGCAGTTTCCCACAAGAGGCTTGTTACCGGGCCCCAGCTGTGTAATCGCTCCTGCAGCACCTCTTACCTAGGTAGTAACCATACGTGGCTTGTTTGTACTCTTCCCAGGAAATTTTATCGTCTTTGTCCCGATCATAATCCTTCCAGACTTTAGCGACATTATCGTAGATGTATCTTTTCTGCACCCGTTTGATCCAGGTTTTCAGCTCCTCGGTGGTGACAAAGCCATCGCCGTCACTGTCGATTCGATCGACAATCTTCCTGTAGTTAAAAACAAACAAACAAACAAAACCCCCCGCAAGGCTATTATCAAGGCTCGTGTGATCCTGATCCAGAAAGAGATCAAACACCTGCAGAATCTAAAATGCATAAACACTCAAATAAAATCAATGATCCGACGATGCTGGAAAGAATCTTAAAGTTTACCTTCTCCAGGGGCGACATGCCTTCCTCCCGAATCAGTGCCAATGGCAGACCCCACTAGGGGATCATCATGCCCTTCTGTCCTGATAAACTTTGATGTGGCCTCAGAATCCTTCTCAACACAGTCACTGCAGACTGATGCTACCAACTGGCTGAGCTAATTTGGGAGATGAAACCTAGGTCTTCCCTGATGTAGTCCAACTCCCTCATTTAGAGTAATGGAAACTGAGGCTGAGAGCCATTGAATGCCTTTTCCAATACAGGTAGTTATCTGGTACAACTGGGGTAAGAATCCATGTCTTGTGGCTCTAGGCCCAATGCAGAAGGTGCAAGGTTCTATAAACCAACCAAAAAGTAAGTGAGATTTTTTTTTCTTTTTTTAAATCTTACCACTTTGGATTCAAAGACTTGAAACTTAAAGCAGGAGGAGACCCGATCTTGTTGGACGAGGCAGAAAATGTCGGGGATGAAAGAGCCTTGACATCGCGGAACGTGGTCAGGAAACTTGACCAGCTGAGCAGCTGCAGGAGCCTAACCCCCTGCTCTTAGGGTGAAGACCCCGATGTCCACTGGCTCCTGTGCCGTAGCTGGCCCAGGTCCCAGCGATTTCCTGCTGGACTTCACCCCAAAGCCCCGTACAGAGCAAACTTCAGGCTAGGAACTCAACAGTGCCCCTCTCTAGGCCAGAGGGTCCCAAGCTAGGGATGCCGTCCCTGAAGGGAGCCTCAAAGACACCCGCAAGCTATTTCCAACGTTTAAGAAACTTTTACCATAGTCATCCATTTACCTGGGACGAGGTTATACAGGCTAATTAGGGATTTGTTTCTTTGCTTTGGGCTGGAATTTTATCAACTCCAACTTTTTTTTTTTACTATGGACAGGAGTTCTCATTGGCAGTTACTCTTTGATCAACTAGATCAACAAGAAACGGGAAATGAATTCATTAGTACTTAAGTCTCCGTCTCCTACCCGAGCCTGGGCGGCCCAAGCTCCTCTGTCTCAGGAAGGTGTAAACGTTACTAACAGTTTTAACTTGTCCCTTCACTTGCAATTTTATCAGGTCTCAAGGCTTAAAGACTAAACCTCAAGTATCTTGCTTCCAGGAAATCACAGCCACACAGCAGAATCCTTTCAACATTGTGCAGTGCGCAGCCTACCTACTACGTGCCAGGCACTGCTCCAGTCCTGGGGACACAGCGGTGACATGCCCAACAGTTATCCAAAGCCAACCGAGGGACAGAGTCTCAAATCAGCAGAGGCCGAACGGTGTCGGACAGTGTATATGACCTGTTTTTGTGGCAAGGACAGCATCTAATTTATGCCAAATAAACATCCAGGATGTAGCTCAGCCTGAAAAATAGCAGGAGCTCAATAAATATTTGTTGGAAGCATAACTACAATCTTAACTTCTCTCTTTAAAAATCTCAAACTTGAGCTGTAGGGAAAGGCGGCTATGATGTAGATGAACAGAACGCTATAATCAACCTGGATCCTAGTCTTGTGTGATCTTAGGCAAATGACTTGACTCTCTGAGTCTCAGTTTTTCCATCTGTAAATTGGAACACCTACTTTACAAAGAATGTTGTGAGGAACAGAGGAGAGAAAAGTGCGTCTTTCCTCACTAGGGATGATAATCCCGATCCTAGGTGGATGGAGAACCCAACCAACAGGTAACAGGTAACAGAAGGAAGCAAAGCATCCAGGGAGCCTGGAGATGCACTGTCAGCCGCTAACGAGGCTGCCCTGCTCTGCTCCGCACAATGGCTACCACATGGGATAACGGGCCATGGGTGTCAAAAGAGGCCAGAAATCGGGGTCTGTATGTGAAATTGCTCCGATGTTAAAATGTTGGCAAGTGATTTACTTTCTAAGGCTGTGCGGCGCATTTGTGACTGCATGAGGCCTGCGGGTCCCCACATTACAGCCCGCTGGCCTAGGTGTCTCCAGGAGCCTTAGTGCTGTCACGTTTCAGATTCTATGGGCAGATGATGATGACAAAGTTGCCTGGATCCAGCCAAGCCCCTCCCTCTGCAGCCCAGACTGGGAGGGGACTGCTGCACCAGGAGCTGTGGACAGAGAGGCAGTTTTTCACGCTCAGCCCGTCCCCTACCGCACCCATCATTTCCAACCCTCCAACCTCCCCCGCCTCTAGCCCGGATTTACCTTATAGGTGAGTGGTGTGTCCGCTACCCACATAGTGGCTCAAGCCAGACACCCAGATGTCACCCTCAATTCCTCTCTCCCCCTATCCCCCACGTTGAGCCATGAGCCAGCACATGGGTTCCACCTCCCACATGGGTCTGGGTTCACCCTTGCCTGCCTGCCTGGTTCAGGAACACATGGCCACCCTCTGCCCTCAGTCCCCCTTTCCATGCCTCAGTTACGTTCTCTGCCCTACTGCCACTCCCACTGTCCTGACAAGTTTTGGGGATGATGACATTCCCACCAAGTCCAGGATAACATCTAATCTCTACCTCATAGAGGTCCTTCCCGCTCTGCCTGTGGCCTCCTCTCCACTCCCACCTCCCACTTCTGCCCTGTCCCTTTATTGTCCCAACAACCCTCAGTCCCGAGAACAGATTTCAAAGCCTGTATAAGCAGACTGCTCCCTCTTCAGGAATGCCTTCCCCTGCTTGTACGCCTGGTAACCTCTGAGTCATGCCACAAGCTCTGATCAGGTGACATCCCAAACCCCCAAGCGCCCCCTCCAACCTGAAACCTTAGGGGCTTCTTCTGGATATGATCGCTGTGGTTTTTACATCACAGCAAGAATGTGTAGTGTCTGCCTGCATCTCTCTCCTCCACGTATGATTATAAGTACTTTATGGCCTAGAGCATAAGGTTTTATCTTTGTAGTTGTCAGGTATCTAACACAGTGCCTGGCATACTGTAGCCATTCAAATGTCTGTTATATAAATAAGTGAATGAAGTTAAGGTGTTCATCCAAGGGTCAAATGTAGACCAATTCCATCACCACCTGCTCTCACCACTAGGCTTACTTATCATGAGGAAGGCATTAAACTGGAAGCCTTAGGACTGCAAACTAGAGTTCCCTACTCCAATTCCCCAAACCTCTCCTCTTCCTTCTCCCTGGTAACACTGCTGCAAATGGCTGCCACCCAGGGCCCCAGAATAAATCAGCCTCCGAGTGTCTCAAAGCAATACAATAGACCGAACTCATCAATGGCCCCCATTGTTAAGGCCCAAACAAGAAGAGAAAGTACTTCTCTGCAAAAAAAAAGGTGATTGTTGGGAGGGGACTTTGAAGTTCAAAGATCTTTTTATCAGAGCAGGCAGATGGTGCACCTTCACAACAGGTATAACTGAGCCTCAAATTCTAACCAACCACGCTGGCCTTTGGCGGCCGCCATCTGCACAGGGATAGCTGTGTTCTTTTTCTATGTAGCAGAAGAGGAAGATCCTCCACCCCCAGGAACCAGATTACTGGAGGCCTGGTGCCTAGCAGGCAGGGCTGCCTCCCCAGCCGGGTCCCCATCTGGGATCAGGCTGGCCTCTATGGGAAGGTTTGCAGACACCTTTACACAATGCTCAGGTGTCTCCCCAGGGGCTGTGGAGAAGCGGGTGCACTGAGATGTACCTAAGTTTTGCTTCCCAGGTTTGGTTCTTCACTCAAATGCCTTCAGCAGTGAAATTCACAATCTGCTACCACACCACCCTCCAGCTTTTGCCCTAGGTTGCCAAAGGACTGTGTTCCTCTGCTGACATCGGAAACTGCTGGAAACAGAAACGAGGGGACCAATTTCCATTCCGACTCCCCATCCCTATCTCCAAATGCCCTCCCTTCTTAACAACAAGATTTTTATACCCCTACTTCAGATTTATGGGCCGATTAACCAGAAGACAAGAACAACCCAGTCCTGGCCCAGGGGCACAGGCCAGGAATCAAGCTTCTCCTTCGTCTCCCCTTCATCTTTCATCCATTAAGGATCATCTTTGGGACCTTAGCAGTGTCTCATGCCCTCCTCTCCTGGATTGGGGACAGAAGAGAGGAACAGGGAGGGTGGGGAAGAACTCATGTCACTAAAAGGCCACCGTGGACAAATTCTTCTTTTATACACTCTCCCCTCCCTTCTGATGCAACCCAGGGGAGGGGGCGGGCCCTGGTCGTCCTGGCTCCCGCGCCCGCTGCCACGTTCTCGCCTCCACGCGGGAGGCCACTCCGCCCTGGCGCGGCGGCGCTCTCCACGCAGGGTCCCGGCGCCCTCGGGCAACTTTGCTCCGGCCCCGCATGGGCCCCTCCCTCGGGTCCGCGCTCCCGATTTCGCTTTCGCTTTGCGGCTCGCAGCCCGCGCGGCTCCCGCCCGAGTGGCCCCGCGGGCACCTGCGGCGCCCCCGAGCGCAGCCTCACCCCAGCCTCTCCTTGCTCTCCTCCGAGGTGAGCTGGTCGAAGGTCTTGGAGTCCTCCTTGCCCAGGAAGGCCTCGTGGTCGTACTGGAAGCTCTGGTTGTCCTCGGGCGGCCGCTCGCCCAGCTCCGAGTCGGGCCGCACCACGCGCTCCTTGCGCACGGTGGGCTTGGCCCGCAGCGCCGGGGGCGCCAGCACCACCGCCAGCAGCAACCCCAGGGCCAGCTCCAGGCGGCGACCGCGGCCGCCGCGCGCCATCGTCGGGAGGAGAGCGGCCCGCGGGAGGCACCGATCGAGCGACGAGAGCTGCGGCTGGGGAATGGGGGCTCCTAGCGCGCGCGGCGGCGGCGGCGGTGGGGCTGGAGCCGGCGCAGGGAGGGTGGGGACGGGCCAGCCCCTCGGCCAGCGCCCGCCCCGTGCCAGAGCGGAGGGGCGCGCCCCGGGCGGCGGGCAGGGGAGCACCGGGCGGCCCCGCTCACGCGCCCATTGGCCGCCGGGTTGCGAGGGGGAGGCCGGGGCCGCGGGGCCTCGGAGCCACGTCGCCCGCCGTGGTGGTGGGCGCGGGGCTCGGGTTTCGCCTCGGCCCCTCCCCGAGATCTCGTCGCGAGGGGCGGGCCCAGGCTGTCTAGGCTGGGGACTGGAGGGCTCGTAAGAAGGCCGGGAAGTTCTTTGTCAAGCAACAGATGTTCGGGGTAAAATTCCCTCTCTTCCTCCAGTTCCGGAGAACTGAAAAGAGGAGGCGCTGCTCCTCCTCAACTTCCAGCTGAGAGCCCGAATCTCAGCCCCGGACCCCGCCCCAAGATGTGCTCTTAAAACAAATTCGACCCCATTTACCCAAACTTGGAATCTGGTTACAAACACAAGAGATTTGAAGGAGGTGGGCGAGGTCCCCTAGAAACAAGGGTCGCAAACTCACGTCTGGAGGAGAGCCAAGCAGGTGACTTAAATATGACCGAAGGACCATCCAAACTGAACAGCCCTGTGCACTCCAGCGGCCAGGAGAAGTGCAGGCCTCAAGCTGGCAGATGGTCTCAAACGAAATCAGGATCTTGGATGTCTGTTTTCATTTCTAAAGGGTAGCAACTCACTTTGCAAAAGCACTACATGTCTTAAACAGATCTTATCTGTACACTGAGTCCAAAGTAATGCTACCAATATAGAGATGCTCTGTAGAATCTTATGCAGCGATGGAAACGTTCTATAGCTAGGCTGTCCCATAGGGAGTGGTTACTGAGCACACTTGACAGGTAGCTAGTGTAACAGGCATTGAAAATTCAAATTTAATTCAAAATTAAATTTAAACTTAAATAGCCACATGTGGCTAGTGGCTATCATATTGGACAGTGCAGGTAAAGCAATGATTCTTTTTGTGTTACAGCCTTTTGAGACTCACTGAAAGCCATGGACCTTCTTACAGAAAAATGCACACACAGCTACTGGCCTAGATGTTTGATTAAAGTGTCAGAGGATTCATGGATCTTCTGAAGCCCCACTTGTGAGCCTCCCTAGTAAATTAAACCTGTGGTTGAAGGGGAGCCCACCCCCACAGCCCTGGACAGCTGTACTCCCAGAGCTTTTCCTCCATCTTGCTCCATCCCTCATCCCTGAGCCTCTAGAAAAGGTCACTGGGCTTTGCTTCCTGCTTTTACAATAAGGATGTCAGGACATTATCAACAACAGTATAGATCCAAGTACCTTTCTTTTAAAGACTTCTATTAATAATTAATGAGTAATAATGTGTGCTCTCCATGGCCTAAGCAGTGGACTGGGTGCTGAGGGACAATGGAGAGTCATGGTTTCTGGAGAGCTATAGTGTATATGAACAGATATTCATTTATTCATTCATCTGCCCACTCATTCATTCATTCGCTATACTGAGCACCTACTGTCAGGGCTCTGCTGGTACTGATTTACTGAGTAGCCATAGATAGCAAATAAGCATGGTAAGTTATCAGGGAGGTAGACATTCAGCATCATGGAGTATGTTAGAGGGGGTTGATTAAGGAAGGCTTCCTGGAGGAAGGGACAGCTAAACTGCGACTGAAGGTGAATAGGATAAGCCAGACAGCAAGGGTGTGAGTATACAAGAAGATAAATTCTTGTGCGACTTAACACAGAGCAGTGGAGTTTGAGATAATGTCCTTGTGACCCTGTATATCCCCAGTGGCTGGCAGTGAGACCAGGGATGTATTCCTTGGTGCCCCACCCCACCTGCAGTGACTTTGCATGAGACACGCAGTGCTGTGCTTGAGTGGCTTGTCCCCTACTACCTGTCCAGAGACTTGACTTTCAAGCAATAGAGAAGCATTACTTCGGTTGTCAAGAGCTCCTGATTAAAATGCAAGGACCCTGAGGCAGGTGGCTTAGTACCTTCTGTGCTCCTCAGGCAAGCAGGATGTGATTTGTTTGAGTAGAGAATGAGGGGGAGGAGTGGGAGGAGGCACAGAGAGAAAGAGATCAGAGCTAGAAAAAGAAGAAAAGTATAGGAAGGGAATGAGAAGGTGGGTGGAGATTGGAGACAGTCTTGGCTTATTCACAACTTTGCCACCGGCAGGCCTGGCCCCAAGGGATTGATCCAGACTCTCAGGAATGAGGATGGCACATCCTTTGCCCCTGTACTAGCTGGTTTCCTGCCAAACCCTAGTGATTTCCAACAGTTAGATTGTTCCAGATATAGTCTTGTCTCCTGTGGGAATTACCAGAGAATTCCAGCGCTGCTGTGAATGCAGAAGTTTACTTCATCCCTCCTCCACCCCCCGGGTTTGCCTACATTCTATTCTTTCACATTTTCACCCTTCCACTGTCCTGTGAGAGTTAAAACAAGCCCTTTCAACCAAAAGCTCAGGAGTAAGTGATGATATCAAATAGTCAAAGTATTTCACTGTGTAATTGCTTTCCTTCATTTTAAAATTCGCTTTTTATTTCTTCCCATGTGCCTATATGGCTAAATATATTGTCATCTTTAGCCTTTATTTTTGATGAAGCAGAGGAACCAGAAGCAAGAGGAGTGGCATTTAGCAGCAGCTGTACCAGCGGAAAGGAAAAGCAAATTTCAAATAGGTGAGTTGGTCAGTGTGAGGTATGCTGATCTGCTATTTCTGGCTGCAAGGAGCATCATCAAATACAACAAAATCCAACCAGAAGTTACTAAAACAATAAGAAAAATTTATAGTCTCATGTAACAAGCTATCTCACGTTAGCTCAGTTTCAGAGTGGTTAATTCAAGTGGCTTGATGATGTCATCAGAGAACCAGGTTTTCTGTTTTATTTTTTTCTTTCTCTCAGAGGCAGGAGTGTTTCCTCTCTTCATCAGGAAGAAAACTTTCCCAGCAGACCTCCCTTCACATCTCATTGGCCAGAATTGTGTCACAGGCTTATGCCCCCTATCCAGTGACAGGCAAGGGGAGTGGAATTTCCAGGGCTGATTCAGGCAAGTTAAGATTGGCTTCCTGGGGCTGGAAGATACGCAGATTCCTCTGCAGCACGTGATTAGTGTTCTGCTGGGGAGGACGAACACTCCAGGTGACGGCTGTGTCTGCTGGGAGGAACCATGAGTGACTGCTTTCAGGTTTAAAAGCACCTTGAGCATTCTATCTTTTTCTACTTCTCCATTCAAAATTACACACACTCTTCAAGGCTCAACTCAAATGTCACCCTCCCCGTAATGTTTTCATTTATACCTTCAGTCAGAATTTATGACTTCTTCCTAAATATGCCCTGAGCCTTTGCATCTCACACATAATGCTTTTCCCAGTCTGCTTTAGGTTAACAAATTTCCCTTCATCTCCCCTAATTCTGAATTCCTTGAGAGGAAAGACCACGTATGATTCATGTCTACCTGCATGAGTCCAGGGACCAGCATGTTTACTGCCTTCCTGCAGAAGCTGATTCCCATAAGGAAGATTTCCACGGGGCCAGGGCCCATTACTTTTGGGTCATTACTGTACACCCAGCACCCAGTGCAGTGCCTGGTGCAAGTAGCTGCCTAACAGATATTTTGAATGAATAATAGAATAATAATAGCAACCAATTTCTGCTTCTGGTCAAGGTGGATGAGGGAAGGGGCTAGATTTACCCTTCCATTTGAAACAAACAAACAAAAAACACAAAAGCCACGAAACAACAGTTTTCAAGGCACTGGACACCAGGCAACGAAGGACACTGGACCTAAACAAGGAAGTCCTACGACTGCCCCAGTTTAGATTCCTTCATATATTTTCCAAGGCATGTGCAGGGAGGGGAACTAAGATGAAGCCTGGCAGACTCCCTGAGTTGAAAAGAGAGAGGTGAGTGTGCAGACCCCAAATCAGCCACATTTCTTAGGAGAGAGAACCAGAGAGCAGATAGCTACACAGGGGGAGAACCCCTAAGATCAGAAGAGGGTCCCCTTGAATATTCAGTAGATCCTGATTGAGTGCATGTGAGCAGAGGAACAACCATCTAAAAGGATTAGAGGGGACAGTGAGAGCAGGAACAAAGCCTGCTTCCATCAGCCAGACTGGAAAGACATAGTTTCCTGGGGCATTAGGTAAAGTGTGTACTCAGTAAGGTCTTGCCTCAGTGGTGGGGAATAATTAGCCAGAAAATGCCTAAGGAGCACAAAAGCAAGATTTGGAAAAGATCAAACTGTTTGCAATAGAAAACATTCACTTTGAAAAGGAGAAAGCAGTCAGGGAGGACTACAGAAACAAAAAGGCAGAAGGAAAACGTTACCAGGTGGAATTTGGCTCTACAGGTAGAAATGAAAATCATCGGAAATGGTAACTAAAAGGATAAGTACGTAAGATACTTTTCTTACTATTTAAAACCTTAAAAAATAAATCAACTACTCAAACAAAATGAATAACGATGTATTGTGGGGTTTACAACACATACATAAGTAAAATGCATACTAACAGTAGTATAAAGCCCACGGGGAGAGAAATGGAAGTGTGCTGTTTTAAGGTTCTTATAGTATACATGAAGTGGTGTAATATTACTTGACGATAGACTGTGATGTATTAAAGATTATGCTGGAAAGCAGGCTAGGAATTAACCTGAGTGGTTTTGCTAAAGTTTCTGCATAGCACTGACCCCTAGTGAAGGCATGAAACATACCCATTCATCCTGCTGCCTTGAAACCAAGGGGCCAGGGAATTTGGGGGGCAATTTTTGTAACTTGTCAGCGTTGTTTTTTGAGATTCCTGGAGGACTCAGCTCTTATGTAGCAAGACTATGTTTACTCTTATGTAGCAAGACTATGCTTACATGACCAGCCTGGGTGCCCTTTAGAGTGCCTTGGTTCTGAGGTGTTCTTTATGCACAACAGTGGTTCCTGATCCAAGAGGTTAACTGCATTTGGCTATGGCTTTTACAGCAAGGGGGCCGATGGGAGATTCCTTCTGACTTTTCCAGACCCGTTACTGTGAGACAGCCTTTGGTTGTGATGCTTGTCTTATTAATGTTGTTGTATATTGTATCCTTTTCCTGTAGGTTTGTAAACATTGCCATTTTGGGTCCTGCGAGTCTTCTTTAGCAATCAACTCTTTAATTTCCACTGATAGTGTGAGGAAGTGTATTCTAAATCCGAAACCCAAAAGCAACACAAAAATATCAAAGCAAAGAGTTAGAGCTCATGAGCCAACAATGGTCACAGAATGGAATCATAAAAAGTACTCAGTTAATCCCAGAGCAGTCAGACAAGAGAGAAAAAGGGGGAACCCAGAACAGATGAAAAAAATAGAAAACAAATAGCAAGATGATAGACTCAAACCTAACCATGTTAATGATCACATTAAAGGTAATCATATAAACACCCCAGTTTAAAAGGCAGAGATTGTCAACGTGCAAAAAAGCAGTATTGTAGCTGTATGCTGCCTACAGGAAGTGTACCTTAAATATAAAGACACTAGTGGGCTAAATTGTAAAAGGATGGGAAAAAACAGCATGCTGACACTAATCAAAAGAAAGTTGGAGTGACTATATTTATATAAAAGTACATTTCAGAGCAGAGAATATTGCCAAGAAAAGGAAAGTCATTTTATAATCACGTAAGGGTCAATTAATCAGGAAAAAATAACAGTCCTAAATGTTTATGCATCCAACATCAGAGATGCAAAGTAAATGAAGCAAAAAAAGCATTGCAAAGAGAAATAGACAAATACACAATTACAGTCAGAGATTTTAAAAACACTCCCTCCATAACTGATGGAGCAAATAGGCAGAAAATCAGCAAAGGTATGGTAGACTTGAATAGCACCAACTATGCTTGAGATGATTGACATTTTAGAAAATTCTACCCAGTGACAGTGGAATAGACATTATTCTCAAGTGCACAAGATTTGCCAAGATAGAACATCTTCTGGCCCATAAAATAAGATTCAATAAATTTAAGCGAATTCAAGTAATATAAAGTATGTTCTTGGGGTGGTTGGATCTGTTACTACCAACTGTTGGATTTCACAGTCAAAGCAAAACTAGCCTCAAAGCAAGACTAACCTCAGGCAATCAAAAACCAGCCTGCCTTGGACTCCCAGTTTCAGCTCCAGCAAGTGAAGTGCTTGGAGGTTGTCACTCCTGACCTTACAACAAGAAAAACCTGAAAATCAGAGACTTTTCTTGGACACACCAGAAAACTGAGATTGCGAGGCCAACCACCATCATGAAATCTGCAGAGATATGTGAATGCAGAGAATCAAAGCCAAGATCAGCTTACCTGGAGCAGAAGCTGATGGAACCCAAATGTGGTAGGAACAGTAAAATGATCATTTTGATGAATTGCTGGAGGCTGTATGTGAACTACAGTGAGAATGAGACTCCCCTAGTGGCTGTAGTCTTGAGAGCAGGGGGTCAGACTCTTGTGGGTTTTACCTCCAGGAACCCCACCAGGTTCTCATGGTGAAGTGCCAAGAAAAAAAATCACCTTATGTCTCTGGCAGGTAGATAAGTAAAATAACCATTTTGAAATATGCTCAGAATGTTCTCCATTACAAAGGACTACTGTACAGCAAAAAAAGACTTTCCAGAGCTTTATTTAACCTGGGGGAAGGGCATTTTCCCATTTCCAGCCCTCTCTAGCTCCCTCACCTAAGGGGGAAGGGGTAATGAAGAAGCATTTGTAAAGGGACGCAAGCCCACAGAAGACTAACATTTAACTGTAAGTTTATAGGCTGCGTCCCTTCCCCCACTCTTTGCCAGCACGTTGGCAGGGCTCCAGTATGACAACCGTGGGTTACAGATGAAAGAAGTATAAGGCTCAGCCCCTACTTAAGCGGGAGCTCTTAGGGAAACCCAAAGCCAAGAGAGGAGATCAAAACAAGGACTCTAGAGAAGTTTGAAGCCCCTGGCACTTACAGTTATAGCAAACACGAAACACAGCCCAACTGCTGGCCATATTTACATAAAACTTCACAAAATGTGTGTTTATGTTAGTTCCTACTATCCAGTAGATCATGCCTGCCTGTCAACAAAAAATTACAAGACATGGCAAAAGGGAAGAACAAACACAGTCTAAAAAGACAGAGCAAGGATCAGAACCAGGTTTAGATATGATGCAGATTGTGAAATGATCGATACGGCGTTTAAAATGACTGTGACTAGTACGTTAAAGGCTCCGATGGAAAAAGGAGACAACATGCAAGAACCATAGGTAATAATGGCAGAGAGATGGGAACTGTAAGAAGGAATCAAAAGAAAATGCTAAGCATAAGAAACCCCGGGGAGTCCCTGTAAGACTTTGGACACACAGGATCAGAGGAGAAAGAATGCTCTGTGTGGGCAGCTCACTCCCAAGAGGCAGGGGAGAGGAAGGTGCTGGGCCACCGGAGTGGGGCTCCTTGGAGGGCAGCAGATAGTGAGAGCCCCAGAGTGCTGCATAGTGGCTGCTTCTCCACATAGCAGAACACATCGGAAGAAAAGAAGTTTCTCCCAACATTGTGATTTTGAAAGGAGTTGCTGGCTACAGCATGAAGGTTAGATTAAAATGCAGAAGATGAGTTAGGAAGCTATTGCCAATGTAACAAAGATTACAACTTTGATATCTTAAGTCAAGTTACTCCCTGGTGCTATGGACTGAACTGTGTGTCCCCCAACACTCTGTAATTGATATGTTGAAGCCCTAACCTCCAATGTGACTGTATTTGGAGAAAGGGTCTTTAGGAGGTCATTAAGGTTAAATGAGGTTATAAGGGTGGGGCCCTAATGCCATTGGACTAGTGGCATTATAAGATGAAGAAAAGAGATCACACCCCTCTCCCGACCCCCACACCTGCATGCATGCACTGGGAAAGGCCACGTTAGGGATATGGTGAGAAAGTGGCTATCTGCAAGCCAAGAAGAGAGTTCTCTCTAGAACCCAACCATCCTGGCACTCTGATCCCAGACTCCCCACATCCAGAATCATGAGAAAATCAGTTTCTGTTATTAAAGCCACCCAGTCTGTGGCATTCTGCTATGGCGACCAGAGCACATTGACACAGTGGTAGTTACATTTCTTGGGTACACCCTGGTTACACGTAGATGAAGAGGACACCAGTGGAAGAGAGAGCCTAAAAATGCAAGAGAGGTGGGTAACTGGTGAAGCAAAGCCCTAGGTCAGTAGGGCCGTTTGGAAATTAGATGAACTCTAGAGACTCTCACCTAAAAGCTGACAAAAAGACAAAATTCTGCCTTAATTGCAAAAGATTCATGGATCACTGGAGTGCTTCATGAACTCCGCAGGGTCCCCGGGACCCTCGCTTACAGAACCTCTGTCCTAGGGTAGACCGGTTGGGCTGAGACCCGGAGCTTTGAGGGGAGCTGGTAGGGGGTGGAGTGGGAGGAAGGGAGGGGCTGATAACAGGAAGCAGGAGGGCGGGACACATTTGGAGGAGGAGGAAGGGCTGTTAGTCCCCACATTTCAGGAGTTAATGTCTCCCTGGAGTGTGAGGTGCTGGGGCACGAAAAGATGGAAAAGTGAAAATCTAGCTCACATTACGGAAAAGGATGAGGAAATAAGTGGGAATGAGGAAAAGAAATCCAGTGTCTTAAGGACAGCCAGCTGGGGTCGGATCATCAGCCTGATGTGCAATTTCACCAGCTCTATGTGGAAGATTTTAGCAATGGCAGCAGTAGTGGTGGAAAAAATGAATTTATAAGCTAGGAATTATTTTAAACGAATGCCTAGCTGCCAAATGTTAGATAAGGAGGAAACAAAGAAGGAAAAAAGGAAGGAGAGAGAGAGAGAGAGAGATTGCGAGGGAGACAGAGGGGGTGGGGAGGAAGAAAGGAAGGAAGATGGAAAGAAAGAAAAAGAAGCAAAGAAAGTCCTTTGGAAGGATTAGAGCGTTAGGTACTCTTAGCCTGTCCTGGGGCATTGAATTTCTTATTCTGAGTGTATGAAATATGACACCCTGTTAGTAGGAACTTAGCAAAAGGTCTCTTGTTTGCCTACAGCATAGAACTGAGCCCTGGAGGCAGGAGGTTACTGGGGGTGCTCTGCTCTGCTCCCAGTTTCCTCAACCCGTCTCCAGGGGAGGGACCTCTAAGGCTCCCCTGGCTATAGTGGTGGGCTGGGAAGGTGGGGGTTCTTCTAAACTCGGGCTGGTGAGAAGCCACCTTCACCTACAGAGCTCCTCTTTTCAGGTTTGCTGGTAGGATTAGACAGGCGTGTTCTGCCACCTGTGATCCTTCATGGCTCTTAGAAGAGGTGAAATTTCCGTTTCCTGCACAGGGTGCCACGGGGATAACTACCCATGCCCTCATCACAGAGAGCACTTGGAGAACATTCAGGATTGTTACTAATAAGCCAAAGGCTAACCAAACAAAATGTTGTGCTCCACAGCAGACTTTTGCTCCCTTGTGAACAATTATACAAGTGACATCACCCCAAGCTCTACCACCCACGGATAACAGTGTCCGCATCTTGTTGTCTACTGGAACAGACGCTCTCATATGCAAATGCAGAAATGTATATTTTATGAAAATGGTGCCATACTATACACATTGTCTTTTAATCTTCTTCCCCTTCTACAATTTGTCAGTCTATTGTGAACGTTTCAAGTCAGTTTACAGTCAGCACTTCGTATCTGCAGGTTTTGCGTCCACAGATTCAGCCAACTGGGGGTTGAAAACATTAAAAAAAATTTTTTTTTCAGAAAGTTCCAAAGAGTAAAACCTGAATTAGCTATGTGCCAGCAAATATTTACATAACAATTACAGTGTATTATTTATTGTAAGTAACCTAGAGATGATTTAAAGTACACAGGAGGATGTGTGGAGGTTATACGCTAATAGTACTCCGTTTTATATAAAGGACTTGAGTGTTCTTGGATTTTGATAGCTCCTGGGAATTCAGCAACCAATCCCCGCTGATACTGAGGGATGACTGTACCTCTAATCAGCATTCTTTTTTTTTTTTAATTAAAGTATAGTCAGTTTACAATGTTGTGTCAGTTTCTGGTGCACAGCATAATGTTTCAGTCATACATATGACTCTCTGGAAGAGGCCCCAGTTGGGGGTAGGGTCCATGCCAAGTTCAGATTAGACATGCTAAATTGGATACCTTTGGGATATTCAAGGGGAGATTTTGAGAAGGTAGAGATGGTGTTGAGAGGACAAGCTTGGGCTGCCATATGGAAAATCAATTGCAAGTTATTAGAGAGTTCTAAGCAGAGACCAAGATCAGTATTTTAATTTTGCAAAAGATACTAATATTTTAGTCATTCGCATTTTAGGAATTAACTACAATTGTGGATTTGGATGAAATGGCTTTTGGAGAGAAGAGTTCTAGAAAAGACGAGACATGGAGCCAGGCCTGGGGGACTGGGGCGGAGGAAGACGAGGCCTGCAAATACCTCTGAGAGCCTCTTGTCGGAGAGGTAAAAGAGAAAGAAAAGTGGGGTGTTATGGGAGCGAGGAGACAGAGTGTTTCAAAAAGTGGGTAGTTCACAAAAGTTCTGATAACTGTGGAAAAGTCAGAGAAGTGTGACAGCTAGTCTCCAAAGACGACCCCACAATGTAGTATGCCTCCTGAAATCCACAGTGTGGTGCCCGCACGTTGAATGAGGGCTGGGCTTGTTCCACCAATAGAGTTCGGCAGAAGGGACCCTGTGTAACGTTTGAGGCTAGGTCATATGCCTGTTTGTAGTGTCAACCTTGGTCTCTTGAAATGCTTGCTCAGAGGGACGCCAGCCATCATGTAAGAAGTCTGTTTACCCTTAGACCATCATGATGTGAAGAAGGCCAAACCGATCATGTGGATGCCACACGGAGAGAAGGAGAGTGAGAGAAAGATGATGCCGGGCCACCTCTCAGTGGTCGCAGCTATTCCCGTCTGGGTACCAGAGACGTAAGGAAAGAGCCATCTTGCGTGTCAGGATGACTCCAGCCCTTTGAGACAGCCCAAGTGAGAACTACCTGGCTGATTCTAGTCAACCCACAGAACCATGAGAAAGAAAAATGAATTCTTGTTTCAAGCTACTAACTTTTATACTAGAAGAAGATGGAATCGAGAAAAAAAATGTCTGTTTGGTTTGGTGGTGTGGAGGTCATTACTGTTTCTAGGAGCAAAAGAGGCAGAAGTCAGACCAGATCTGAGTGGGCTGAAGAGTGGGCAGAAGCTGAAGAAATTGAGAAGACAGCTGCTTTCTGGAGAAGTTTGGCTGTAGATGGGGAGGAGATAGAGTGGCTGGTAATTGGAAGAGGATGTGAGATGAGAAAGAGTTCTTCTAAAAGTAGTCTCTAATTTGTGTGGAACCAGAAAAGATCCCGAATAGCCAAAGCAATCTTGAGAAAGAAGAACAATGCTGGGGGTGCCATGCTCCCTGATTCTGAATACTAAAGCTGTAGCATGCAGAACAGTATGGCACGAGCACAAAAACAGACACCCAGATCAATGGAACAGAAATGAAGTCCCAGAAATACACCCACACGTACATGAGCAATTAACGTACAACAAAAGGAAGAACGTACGGTGGAGAAAGGATAGTCTCTTCAATAAATGGTGTTGGCAAAACTGGACAGCTGCATGGAAAAGAGTAAATTACACCACTATCTTACTCCGTACAGAAAAATTAACTCAGAATGGATTAAAGACTTGAATGTACCACCTGAAACCATAAAATTCCTGGAAGAAAACATAGATGGTGACCTCATTGATACTGGTCTTAGTGATATTTTTGTGGCTGTGACGCCAAAGGCAAGGGAAACAAAAGTAAAAATAAATAAATGGTACTACATCAAACTAAAAAGCTTCTGTACAGAGAAGGAAACCATCATCAAAATGAAGAGAGAAGCTGATTATACTCATTATACTAGTTTCTCTGTTTTTAATGTATTTGAAATATTCTGTAATCAAAAGCTTTAAAAACTGTTCTGAAACATATTCGTCATTCTAGTAAGGATTTATAGATAACAGTCAGGTCAACATTCAGCGGAGTCTAGAACACGTCATTACCGATGCGTGATTCTCCTCCTGGGATATTGGAGAGAATCCCCATTGTAATTTGTGACTCAGTGATACTCTACAGTGGAAAAAAGAGCCAAAGGGAAGGATTGAGTGAGTTGAGAGGACATGACTGAGCACACAGGAGGGAGGAGGCATATTGACAGTGCAAGGTCTGAGAAGGAGGGTGAGGTGGGCTCTGGGTCAAGGTGAGGGATGGGTCCAGTGGAGACAGGGGTGTGTGTGTGTGTGTGTGTGTGTGTGTGTGTGTGTGTGTGTGTGTGTGTGTGTGTGTGTATTGGGGAGTGGGGTTGGTGCCTCGAGGAGGAGGGAGTTCTCACTGGGCAGCCTCTAAGTCCTGGGAGAATTCGGAGCAAGGTCAAGGGCTACAGGGTGATGGGATTGGTAATCAGGGAATTGTAGTTGGAAGAGAATGGAAGGGATTTGACAAAGTTATTCAGGTGGGTGGGGAGTGAATTGACTGGGGGAACAGAGTGGAATTGCAAGGAAGTTTAGAATAAAACAATAGAACAGAGACCTCCAGCTGGATAAGGAGAACAATGGAAGGAAAATGCTAATGGGCTGGGAGAAAGAGAAGCCTTGCTAGTCTGGCTGTACCTGTGGTGCTGAAGAGTGAACCTGCCTCCAGGGATGTGGTCGCAGGAAGTGCGGGGTAGGGAGCAGGCACCTGCACACTTAAAAAGAGTCCAGGTGATTCTAATGCAGGTGCAGGCGGTTCTTGGACCACTGAGAAAAGCTGCCCTCGGGGTTGGAGAGGGAGTGAAGCCGGCTTGGGGCAGAAGGCCTGTCATGTTCCAATGGGCAAAGCTGCTGGACAGACAACAGGACGTGAGTCTCTACTGTTGAGCCCTGAGGGGGCTCTGTAGCTTCTTTGGCTTGAGGGACACCCTTCCCAGTGTCCCAGGAGGGGCTCAAACCCAAACGTGGGTGGCCTTCAAAGTAACCCTGTCTGTGTTTCCCCAGGGGCTTCTCATCCACAAACTGTAACTACTGGAGGTTTTGTTGTTTGTTGTTTGTTTTCGTAACTTTTGATTCCAGAAATAAAAATAGGCTTTCAAAATCAACCAGCCAGCCAAGCAACACTGTTGAAGTTGGCACATTTGGGCTAATTGTTTTCCTTTTCATGTAGACTTATTTCCTACTGAGTGTGTGGTAGCATTTTCAAGTAAATCTTTGGTAATTCATAGGCAAAAAGCAACTGCCTTCATTTCCCAGCGGGACAGACTGAAGTGGGCTCGTTGGGAGAGAAAACAGAATTAGCAGTTTTTGTAGCTTAAGACTTGAAAGAAAGCTGCTTGTTTTCCAACAATCATAATCCATTCACGCTTTAAAAATGCATTTCAAAATCAAAAGGACTCTGCAAGTCTGGAATGTGTTAGAAGGATGTATTAAGACATGTCTTATTCGCCGATTTATCTATAATCTAGATAAATTTACCTCTTGTTTTTTCTCTCTGGAAACTTCCTCAGCCACAGACTTCATGTGCTGCCTGGATGTCAAAGAATGAAGCCTGCCTTGACTTAACAGAAGTAACAGAAGTCCAGAGAGAATTGCTTTCTCTTTTCCTGGTCTCCACGGTGAGTATCTGATTTGAATTCACAGTGGCAGAACGAAGGAAGGGTGGGGACCCCGGGACGGGAGCAGGTCACTGGGCTGCAGCCTGGATGGCTGGGCTGAGGCAGAGGGGAAGCAGGGCTGGCTCTGCATGGGGAGCTGGGTTAGGGAGGCTCAGCAGAGGGGCTTTGAGTGGTGCCTGGGGAAATCCTGAACCATTTAAATGAACCATTTAAATCTGACAGACAAATTGGTGTTTTAAGATTTACCAGGCAGTGATGAGCAGGATGAGGTGGAGTGGGTGGGGGCAGTGTGTGCGTGTGTGCGTGTGTGCGTGTGTGCGTGTGTGTGTGTGTGTGTGTGTGTGTGTGTGTGTTGGGGGGTAGGGTGATGGAAGTGAGGGGAGAATGAAGTTAAGAGAATAAAGTTTCTGCTTTGCGTCAACAGACACTCATTGAGCACCTACTGTGTGCTTGTCTTGTGCCAGGCACCACCTTCAAGTGTGCTTTCTCAGTAAATAGAACCAGCGTCTGTCCTTCTGTCCAAGCCAGAACCTTAGAGTCCTCCAGGACGCCTTGCTCTCCTTTTCCCCCAGTCCCCTGAGCCGTCTGGTCACTTCCACGTCTCTTACACCTGCCCCTTCTCCCTCATCCTCTCTTCCACTTTAGCTACTGCTGTCTCTCCCTGGATTAAGGATCTCACTGCCTCCTGTCTCCCTTCTGACCCCTCCACCTGGCCGCTGTTGGGGGTGAGGATGGCCTTCCTGAAATACGCTGAATTAGGTCATGTCCCTTAACAGAAACCCTTCAGTGGGCTCCCCGTTGCCTTCAAGGTAAAGTCCAAACTCCTCAGAAGAGCCAGGAGGCCCCTGGTTCATGGATTTGCTTAGCTCTCCCTCCTTCCCAGGGCTCTTGCCTCTCCAACCTGGAAGCTTTGGGTATGGCTGAGCAAACCCCTTCCAGTGACCCTAAGAGGTCACGCTCTCTCTTCTCTCTTGTGGTGATAACATCCTCTGTCCTACCCCCCCCCCAACTCATTCTTGATACATTTAGGGATCCCTTCCTTCCAGCTCTTTCTGGCCCGGGGCACCTCCTGGGTGTTTTCAAAGAACGGTTTCTCAGGCTGTCCTAGAGTTTATCACCACATAGTGTCACTGGCAGTTCTCTCCTTGGCATGTGAGCTTCAAGAGACCACCTCTCCCAGCGCCCTCCTGGCACATAAAAGGGACTTAGTAAATATTCATCAAATGGGAATGGGTGAATTTACAAGAACCTGGGCGGCAGGGTTGGGAGGGAGTGTGGGTCCCATTTAACAGATGAGAAACTGAGCATCAGGGAGTGATTTAATCATTCGTCCAAGGCTTCTCAGCTTCACAGCCCAGAATCCACTTCAGGGTTGCTGATTTAATGCCGAGGGCTTTTTCCTCTTCCTTGCAGTCACAAAATGGAGACGATCAAGGAAAAGAGTTCTGCGTAGCACCTTTAGTTCTGGCTGATAGTTCAGAAAGCTACCAGCAGGTCACTTCAGGAATGAGTGCAATAATAGATACAAAGGTTTTGCAATATTAGTAAAGGATTTCATAAACTGGAGTATTATGAGGTTTGGAGACTGCAAAAGGCTAGGAGTCCAAATGAACCATTCCAGCAAAACTTGAACATTTATTTCACTGAAATTATTCAAAACACAAATCCTCCCTTTTCTGAAAGCCAAAGGATCTGGTTGCATGTATTCATTGCTGGGTTTTGGGGTTTTTTTTTCCTCTTCATTCCAATAAATGTTCTTTCCCTACGTTTTTTTTTTTTTTTTTTTTTTTTTTGATTGACTGGAAAAACCGCATTGCAGAATGATATTGTTCATTTAACTCCAGCACTTACTTTTCCCCTAAACCAGAGCACTGTTCATGATCAATCAGACTTCTCCCCCATTTAGCACCCATGTAAAACATCGCAAAAGATTGGGTCTGCAGCTTGGATAACGTGTTTGCAGCAATCTGTTCAAGCCGCAGCCGGCATTCCGAGTGGCGTGGAAGCTCTTAATGAAATGCCGGTGGATATTAGGGTTTTATGGACTGGAAAACAGTACAAATCAAAGCACTTTGCTTACTGTTTATCTGTTTAGAACATTTTTATTTTCTAAACCTAGTGATGTTCATCTTTTTCATCCAGCATTTCTGTTTGCTTCTTTACATATTGATTTTCCCGTTCACTGGCATCCTCCGATGAAGTCGGAGCACCCAGGTGTGCTGCCTGTACGAGAGCCAGCCAGGGGTGCAGACTGGGGGCAGTCTCTGCCCTGAGACCCCTCAGCCCTAGGCCTGGGAGATAGCGGGGCTCACTGCATAAAAAAGATCACTACACTGCTCCTTCCCCTCAGGAGATTCCCCTTCATCCAGCAGGGTTGACTGTTTATATTAGTTTCTTCTCAAAATTTACATACAACTAACTCTTAACAGCCAAAGTAGCTTCTCTTCTTAAGTGTCATAAGGAAATGTAATAGACAGGGTCCCGGCAGGAAACAAAATCCGTCTTAGATGGCTTGTCCAGGGGTCAGCAATTTTTTTTTTCTGTGATGGGCCAGAGAGTAAATATTTTTGGCTTTTCAGGTCACATACAGTCTCTGTCACAACTGGCCACAGACAACACCTAAGGGATGGGCAGTGGGTGTGGCCACGTTCCAGTAAAATGGCCTTTACAAAAAGAGAGCAGGAGGGGTTTTTTTGGCTTGTGGGCCAAAGTTCGCTGACTCCTAGTTTAGATAAAAAGACTTTAAAAGACAATGTACAAGTAAATGGGCAGGGTCAGGGGGACAAACCAGGGACAATGAGGTATGGAGACTACAGCAGCAAGAAACTGTTACTCCCTCAAAGGCCAAAGGGGCAAGGGGAGGAGGTGATGTGAGCGGTGATGACAGGGCCTTGAGCGGTACCAGAACATGGAGGGAGCGGGGAAGAAACACTGCTTCTTTCTCCTCCTGTCCTCAGAGCTGCCTGTGCCTCCCATTGTCTGATCCAGTCAGTGGCCAGTGGCAAGGGGCCCGGAGTTGAAGTCCCCAGGGGTCAGCGTCTCAGAGCACAGAGCAGGTGGAGCAGCGGGGAGAACAGATCAGGGAGGAGGTGGGGTGAAGGCTAAAGGAGAATGGGCAGCACAGTGATGTCCCTTTGGGGACCAACATCTTAGAACCCACTCCTTCTGGGACAGACGTGACTGGGGCTGACTGCACCCCTTCACCCTGACTTTATTCTGCAGAACTGATGCGTCCCCACAACTCTGCTCCAGGTTTGGGCATGTCTGTGGTCACACAACAGGATCAGGGATAGGCCTGCAGTCTAATTCGGGCTGAGACCCAGATGCAGAACCTTTGTTTGAGCCATTGGGAAGATAAGCTCTCTTTTTTTTCTGATGGCTCTAAAGCTAGAACTTTGGCAGCCAACAGACTGGTGAGGCCTTCATAAGGGGAGGGCCCAGGGGAAGGCAGAGTGCCTGGGGGTGGGGAGAGAGCCGAGTCCTGACACTGTCACTGAGCCCCTGGATCAGGCTGTACCTGACACAAACACTCATTTCTCCATGAGGTGAGCCCATACACTCCCCTTTAACTGAGACCAGTTTTCTGTGTACAGCAACTGGAAGAATCCTGGCTCAGAGAGGAAGTCCAGATTTATCACCAGAGCCAAGGCCTGCCTCCCTGCAGCTCACATGAGGCACATCTAATCCCCAAAGCATGCAGGAGACAATGATTCTCCTGTGTGCATGCATAGTTTTATGTGTGCATGAGCTGCACTCAAGCAATGGCATTTATTGCCAGCATTTACATTTCTCAGACACAAAAATCTTTCTTTTTTGAGTATCTGCATGGCATGGACCTCATACGTCACAAAGACAGCAACTTCCAAGGTAATTACATGGATAGGATGATAACCATAGCAACCTGAAGACCCTGAGATGTAATGTCATGCAGATCCCTGCAGCTCAGGGACGCTGATGGCACTATGGTCCCTGCCCAGGTCTGTGTTTTCTTGTGGTGGCTTTTCTTTTGCTTGAATAGAAGGGCTTCTCACCATGCAACACCTCCCATCACTCAGTGATTCCCAAAGTTTTTAATTTCATGGGCCAGAAAAATGTCCAAAACAGAATACTGACGTAAAGTTGCCAACTTAACTTCAATAGGAACAGTGCACAAAAGAGATAAAACAAGCAACTTCCATCTACTATTACCATCATTTCATAAAAGAAAGGGCATTTTCACGCGTCTGAAAGGAGGGAATGAAAGCGAAGCCCTTGAACAGGCACATTTTTGTTTAAGAAAAATGCATGACTTCAGAGATGTTGTGTCTGGCGGGACCCTTGTGTGTGGTGAGGCTACCCGGCTGAGGGACACGCAGGGCCTGAAGCCAGTCCTCGCTCTGCCTGCCAAGCCGTCCGCCCTGCATGGGCTTGTCCACTCTGATGAAGGGGCGCTGTTTTCTTTACACAAAGGGGCTTCCTGTTACCAAGCCGTGTGCTGACAGGGCCGTGTCTGCCCAGAAAGGGCAACCTTTCCTAATCTGCACAGAGCAAGCTTGGAGCTGGCAGTGGCCTGCCCTATGTGGTTCTACTGTAAAACGCTTCACTGCAGGCTGTGCTTTAACCAGTGCCTGGCATGTAGTAGGTGCTCAATACATTTGCATTCATTGACTGTTGAAGGGTTGACAAGAGCTCCACTGAGGGCCATTCCCGGTCTGCAGGTTGACATTCGGGGGCCAATCAATCCTCGGTGGTGCAACCCCAGGAATCACGTTGTATGACCTTTTCTCCTCTCACTGGGGTCCAAGTGGAAGGGAGTGGGGAGAAGGTCAGAGCAGCTCCTCCTGCTTCTCAGTTCTTTGAGAGGACCTGAGAGGACCCAGCCTGGTATAAGGGCCTGCTCCATGCCAGGTAGGACTTTGCACTATTACTTCTTCAGCATGTTTTACAGCTCAGGTAGCCGAGCCTTTGAAGGGTTAAAGAATATGCTCCAGGTCAGCCAGTGGTGGAATGAGAATGTGACCGCAGAGTGCAGATGGCTAGGATTGGTGTAGTCACACTGGGGTCTTGCTCTCAAGCAATGCTCAATGAATACATGGACGCCTGCCCTGTGTCCCTTGGAAACTGCCCAATCGTGGAGCTTGTGGTCTGTTTCCACATCTCACTTTTCAGCATATCTGTCACTGCCGCCCCTCCTCCTGGTCAGTTCCCTGCCCCATTCCCGTCCTGTGTCTGGGGGTCACGAGTACCGTGACTCCTAGGGCTGCTGTAACTAATCGCCGTGAACTTGGTGGCTGAAAACAACAGAGTTCATTCTCTCACTGTTCTGGAGGCCAGAAGTCCAACATCAGTTTCACTGGACTGAAATCAAGGTGTGGGCAGGGCTGTACTCCCTCCACAGGCTGTAGGGGAAAATTTGTCCCTTCTCTCTACCAGCTTCTGCAGCGACATTCTTTGGCTCGTGGCCCTTTCCTCCATCTTCAAAGCCATCTTCAAATCTCTCTCTGCTTCCATCATCACTTTGTCTTCTGTCTTCTACGTGTGAAGATGTGGAATCTCTCTGCCTCTCCCTTATAAGGATGCTTGTGATGGCATTCAGGACCCACTGAGTCAATCTGGAATAATCGCCTTATATCAAAAATCCTTAATTTAATCATATCTGTAAAAACTCTACCATATAAGCTAACATTCACAGTTTCCGGGGATTTGAATCTGGTACTCTCGTGTGACCACTGTTCAACCTACCACAGAGGGTCAGTGACTTGTCCAAGATCATGCAGCAAGTGTGGGGTTCCAACCCAGGCAGACTGTCTCCAGACCACACTGACCACCCAGCTATCCTGCTGAAGGGCCAACAGCTCAAACCAGTGTCCATATCAGGGAAGGCCATGACTTGAGATCCAGACATGGCTGTTTGAATGAAGCTATTACACAGAATTCAAGAGAGTCCCTCTTTTTGTACAAACTAGTTTAACCAGCTCACCCCTCTGTGCGGCTAGGCCAGGTCACTGCCATTTTACAAAGTAACTGTGAGGCGCTGTTGGTTTGTTTTGATGTTTGTAATTCATCTTTGGACTTGGGACCTATTAATAAATTTGAAATACCTGATTAAGAGCTAGAAAGGGGGAAAGGAAGGAAGGCACTTAAGGAGGAGTAACAAGAAATACCCGAAGGAACTATGTTTTCTTCTCAGCCACATCTTTACTCCCAGCTGACGTCAGTGGAGTCTGGTCTTCAGCGGGGCCTTGGGGCTGCTGAGTGCTGATGCCAGACGGGGGGCCTGGCAGTCTACTCACTGCTTGGCCAGCCTAGAAACTCTCCTTTTTCAGACACTCTTCTTGCCTTGTACTGTGTTTGCAAGCTAGAGAGCAGAGTGAAAAGAGTGAACAGATGGGGTGCAGTCTGAATGATATAAAGATTCTGGTGTTAGAAGAAGAGAGAACAGGAGAACGATTCACACCTAACATTTATCGCGAGTCCACGGTTGCCAGATGCGTTATATATTAATCTCCCTTCACTCCATTTCACAGCTGAAGGAACTAAAACCTGGAAAGGTGAAGTAATTTGCCTAAAATAAAACCCTGAGTAAGCAGTAAAGCCAGAACTTGAACCCAGGTCTGTCTGGCTCAAGACCATGCCCCATGTGATAGATTTCACTTCTCCCGTTCTTGCCTTACCTGCTTGTAGGTGTAGAGGTCAAGCACCTGGACTCTGGAGGCAACGTACAGAGTTCAAACCCTGGTTCTACCACCTCCAGAATCTATTCCCTTAGCCAAGTAACCCACCCTCTCCGTGACTGTGGTTCTGATCTCTAAGACACTGACAGTCATAGCACCTACCTCTTAGAGTTCTTGTGAAATCTTTATGGATTAATACAAGTAATATTCTTGGACTAGTAACTGATTCAGAATAAGTGGATTGTCATTATTGGTACATCAAATAACTTAGGCAAGAAAGTCAGTTTACCAACACCAACAGTCACTGATATCAAACCAGAATTGAGTGCAATCACTAGGTAACAGGGCAAAATCCACCTCTTTACCTGTTAAAAAGTGTCCAGTGGGGGGAACAAAAACCCAAGCAAATAAAAAATCCAGAAGCCAGGAAGAACTGAATGATACAATAATTATAATTATATGTGTTTGCTTTCCTTTACCTCTTTAACACTCCTGTTAGCAGCTCTGACATGCTTTCTAGAAAGCAGGATGTCATCTTACCCCACAGTCCACGGACCTGCATGGGAACAGTTTCCTGGGTGGTCAGCGCGGCCAGGGTCCATGCTGCGAAGGCTGCTGCTCCTTCACTCCAGCACCCACTGCAGTGGAGCAGACCCCGCCACCCGCACTGCAGAGGCTGTGCAAAAAGTCACTTCTGAAACTATTTGTCACGAGGCTGCTCTGTGACTTGCACCAGCCAGAGGGCATAGCAGGCATTGCCCCGACTCTCCAAGAGACTTCAAGTAACTTATAGAGTCAAGTCATCACACGGAAGTCAGAAGACAAATTGACCTCCAGGGGATGTAGGCAGAGCGTCACTATGGGTCACTGCTGGCTGTCAACGGTGGGGATGTGCCCAGAGGAGGTGGGACCTGAGCTTGACATTGGAAGAGTTGTTGGGATCTGGCTAAGGAAAGAGCTCAGAGGGAAGGGCATGCCATGAGGTGGGGTGGGACTAAGCAAAGGTACTGAAGGTGGAGAGCTCACACTGAATGAGCACCTACTTTTGGGAGCTGGGCATTCTCTCTTCATTCATCCACGTGCTCGGTGTTTCTGCAGGAACCCTCTGGTGGCGAGTCACAGTTTTTCAGACTGATCTAAATGTATGGTTTTTCTGTTTGTAACTCAGGCTTTGGATTGTTGGCTTATGTAGCAGGGCACTCAGCAGTGGAGTGGGATTCGTGGTTGTTACTGGAGGATGATGAGGAAGGCTAGAGTGATGGGAAAGTAAACAAAGGAGAAGGTAGAGAACTTGAAGAAGAAGGGGCTTACGAGTGAACTGGAGAACTTAAGCTGAAGAAGATATGAGCAAGTGGAAAAACCTGTTTTACAAAAGTCCAATCGTGAGTTGACGGGTTTTGCCTGGTCCTTGTCTGTCCTCTCGCCTGACTGGGGGGGTTAAGAAGTGTATCCCTGTCATCCACTCTCTGGGATCTGCCTGTCTGCAGAGAGCATCTGCTTGGCTCTGCTCTTTGCTGGGGGTAAACATGGCACTGGGATGAAGTCTGTGGCTTTTCCAGTGATGCCTGTTCTAGGGGAACACGTCTGTCCAGCTCTGGGGCTCAGTGTTATGAGGCCTGTGGTAATGGAGCTCCCATGTGGCCAGTGAAGCATGAGCAGAAGTGGTGTGGTCACTCCTGAGAGGAAGCTCTGAGCGTCAGTGTGGGGCTTGCCATACTCACACTTTCCTCTCTGCCACCATGATTGACAACGTTCCAGACAGAGTCTGTTCCGACTGCTGGGTTCCTGCGTGAAGATGCCACGGAGCAGACCTTCAGCCGGTCCACAGTGGAAATGTAATGTGAACCAGAAATAAACCTTTGTTTTTATCAGCCACGGAGATTCCTGAATTGCTTGTTACTGCAGCATAAGCTACCTGCCCTGACTAACACAAGGCCTATTGTTACTGCACGTCTAAGCCACCTTCTCTAACAGCCTTATCAGTAATAGACTGACAATGACATTTCCATCTGCCCTACTCTCTTCCTCTTTTCTTAAACTCTGATGGGATAGAGGCTATTATGTGAACTCCTTTACATCCTGATAAGGGTCCAGTCTGCAGAACTCCAGGTAATAATGAATCTCATACCTCGGTCTACAAAAAAGGAAGGTTGGAAGCATCAGTAGAAAATGTATTGGTGAGTTCTGATGCTGTGAAGTGAGTGGAAGATTATTTAGATAAACGGATTAATCTGATTGAAATGGTTCCCAGAAGTAAATGTCAATGAACCAGACGTGGTAATTTCTTGCTCATGAAGTAGTGTTAGTACGCATGTGATTTGAAGTTTATATTAAAACACAAGCACAAGATTGCCTCTTGGGCTGTGGGTGGTGTGAATGGGATGGGGTTACCACGAATGGGAACTGTCTGTGTCAAATATGGTTAGCTCAAGCAGGGTGATGGGCTAGACTGGGGGTTCCTAGAAAACGGTTGTGAATCAGAAACAATAAGCCAAGGCCAGAAATATATCTTTTGTATAGAAATCAACATCAAGCTATCTGTAAACATCTGCAAAGCAAATCCCAAGTGTGCCGGAGGTTTTGCCTCAGTGCCTCAGAACAGCAAGTGTTCCTTCAGAGGGACAACTGTCCTCTTAAAATGTATGTGTGAGATCTTAGGAGAGAGATAGTTACCCAGGCACATACACGATTCCCAAACTGGGTTGGTTGCTGTTAAAATGTGTGTTCAAAGAAGGGTTCTGTGATTAAAAGCAAGAAATCAAGGAAGTACTGAGTTAAAGTTAAAGGAGTTTCTTTACTATGGAACTTATCAAAGGCTCTAATACGTTACTGCTGATTGCGATTCTCCAGAAGTATGTAGTACTCACAGCTTCCCCAACTTTTCTGACCACAGACCTCAAAGTTAGATGAATAGCTGGACAGAGGGATGAAGAAATGGAAGGAGGAAGGGATGAATATGGGTTTAGATATATAAATATATTCAGCATTTCACCGGACTATTTGTAAATAAAGAAGAGTATTAAATGGACTGATACCTTTGTATTGGTAGACCTTTGACCAGATAAACAGATCTCTTTGATGTGAGCGCTTACAGTGAAAATAAAATCAGCTAATTAGATTAGCATGTTTTTGGGTGCAGGAAACAGACTTCTCGTTAAAGAGGACTTAAACAATAGAATATCTATTGTGTTACATAAGAAATCTGGAGGCAGGGTGATCCCTGGATTGGTTAATTCGGCAGCTCTGCAGTGTTCTCATGAATTCAGATGCTTTGTTTCTTTCTGCTCCTGCTTGCTCAGCACAAAGGCAAGGCCTCCCTCCCGATGGCGGGCGGTTGCTGCAGCTTCTGGCACGGGGCAGATACAACTCTCCATGGGGCTGGAGGGAAACGTTTCCTCTCAAGCGGCTCCTTTTTCAGGAAAGAAACTCCTTCCTGGGAGCCGCTGGCAACCCCTCCTTTAGGCTCACCTGGCAAGGTGGGAGGTGCACACCTTAGCGCCCTGAATAGTAATGGGAGCTGGGAAGGGGGTGTTCGGCATTCTGAGTCTCCATCATGGGAGGCGTGTCCTACCAGCAAGGGGAAGTGGGGGGTGGGGTCTCGGCAAACTCGGTAGGCAGACAGCCAGGGGTGTTTACCATACAATTGTGAGATCTAAGTGCTTAGTCTGGGTTCTTCAGAGGAACAGAATACAATATTGCAGACATGCACGCGCACACACACACATTCATTAAAAAATGGAGGAAATACTGAGTTCAAGTTACAGAGGTGTGTATACATGTAACAAAGAGATTTATTATAAGGAATTGGCTCACATGATTACAGAGGCTGAGAAGTTTCAAGGGAGCCCCAGGAGAGCAGAGGGCATAGGTCCAGTCTGAGTCCGAAGGCAGGGAAGACTGTTGTCCACTTTTTTGTTTTGTTCAGGCCTTCAGTGGATTGAATGAGACCCACCCACACTGGGGAGGGCCATCTGTGTTACTCAGTCTACTGATTCAAATGTTCATTTCACCCAGAAACACCCTCACAGACACGCCCAGAATAATGTTTAACTGAACATCTGGGCGCCCTGCGGCCCAGCCAAGTTGGCACATACGATCAACCACCCCGTTTAGGCCAGTTACCTCATCAAACCTTAGTCACTTCGTTTGTAAAATGAGATATCTAGTTTGGTTGTTGCAGAATAAAATACACTAACATATTAAAAGCACTGAGCACAGCGTCTGGTACCAGTACATAATTTGCACTCAACAGAGATTTTTTTAGAGTGCAAAATTGTACTTGTAATAATAATCTCCTCAATGTTATTGACTCTCTCTTATGCTGCTGGGACCTCTGTCCCCTGCAAATGCTGAGTCGAGGACTCCCAAGGGATATCACATGTAGACCGAGAAGCTAGTCTGTCCTCAGCTAATTGCCACATGGCCATGGTATTTCTCTCCTATCCCAGCCCCTGCAGATCCAGCTGCTGTAAAGTCACATGAGGAAAGAATACTGATGTCCATGTGAAGAATGTGTCTCTACTGACCCCAGGACGGCACTCTGGAGGATTGAAGAGCTGGGTTCTGAGGAGAAGTGGGGGGAAGTTCTTCCAAGTTGCATAGACTCTTCCATGAAAACCATTCCTTCAGCTTCTTTTGCAGCCCTTCTCCTCATAGCTCATTCAATTACTTAACAAATATCTAATAAGCAGCTACTATGTTCCAGTAGAGCACTAAAGAGTGGTTCACTGCTGGTTGGCAACTGGGCTGAACCAAAGGTGGCTACTGAGATGGCGTTGGAAGACTGGACTGTCTTCCCCAGACCCAGGTGCCAAGAGGCCACAGTGCTTGCTCTCCTGAAGCCTTGGCAGCTAACGGGATGAGGGTCGGTGGCAGGTGGAGATGCGGGACAGGATAAGGATTATGCAGTGATAATGTCTGAGAGTGTGTCCTGCTCTCTGGATCTTCTGCTGGCTTCTGGCTAGTGGGCTATTTTGGAACAAGGTAGATTAAAACAAACAGTATCTCTCTTGTTTCTTCTTTTATCTGCCCTCTTCTGAGATTTTCTATCCACGCCTGGGCCTGAAAACACCAAAGGATGGGGAACTGAATTTCCTTCTTCCTTCTACCCCAACAAGACTGTGTATTTTAAAGGAAAAACAAGGTTCAAATATTGGTCAACATTGCTGGTGATGTCACGACTTAAGTTGGTTGAGTTCTAAATTCAGTGAACATAGTAAAGATCACCTACCATTAAACTAACCCTTGAGAATTCAAAACCCCATAGGGATGGTTTTGTGGATCCCAAGACATAACTTAATATGCCCCACCCAGAAGTTCTTCTGTGAACATGGGAACAGATTGCTATTTCTGTGCTTGAGCAACTGAAGAGATATTCGGCTTGTGTTTAGGAATCATTATAAATGCAAACTAGCTGTGGTTTTTGTTCTTTGTTTTATTTGACCTAAGTGTGAGCAGTTTGCATGTATTTAAATGTGTGTGAATGATATGAGGAACACTATGCCAACCATTCGAAAATAATTCGAAATCATTTCTACTTTTCCCTCAACATTTTACTTTGGAAAATTTCAAATCTAGAGGAGAGTTAAAATAGTAAGGTAATGAATAATGAATACTCATAGATTCTTCACCTAGATTCATCATTTGGCAATATTTTGCCACATGAATGTCATCTTTCTCCCTAATGTGCGTGCACACACACACTGTATTCACTTTAATGAGTTTTCACAAAGTGAAGACACCTTTGCAACAAGCACTAAGATAAGAAACAGGACATCATCAGCGTCCTGGAATTCTCTCTTGGGTGCCCTTTCTGACATCACCCTCCAAGGGGAACCACTGTCCTGTCTCCTAATATGTGAATTGGTTTTCTGTCTTCCCACTGTAAGTAAATGGAGTCATATTTTATAGACACTGTTTGAGTCTGACTTCTTTTGCTCCACGTTGTGAGATTCATCCAAGTTGTGTGTAGTGCTCTTTTCTGTGCAGCCCGGTCTTTGTGGTTGTGGCTCCTAAGACTTTTTGAAGAGTCTGGGCAAGTTGTGTTGTAGAGCTCCCTGTGATCTGGACTTGCCTGGTCATTTCCTCTGGATTAGACTCAGCTTAAGCATTTTGGCAAGTACATGACAAAGCTGAGGATGTATATTTCCCCTTGCATCCCATGAGAAGGCACGTAGTGTCACTGTGTCCCTTGATCACCCAGTGATGGCTTGATGGCTTAGTTAAGCAGCTGTCTGGCAGGTCTCTCCATCATGAAGATACTTTCCCTTTTGTAATTAATGATTAATCTTTGGGAAGAAACTCTGAGATCATGTAAGTACCCTGATGACCAACCAACATTTTACTCAATGGTTTTAGCGTCTGTGGGTGATCCCTGCTTGAGTCTGTTATTTCACTGAAGTTGAAATTCCTAGGAAATTCTCTTGTAAAACTCTAACACTCTTAAGTACGCTCACTTTTCCTATCCCCCAGTCCTTGCAAAGATACAAGATGAGCATGCATGTTATTCTCCCTGCGTCCCCCAAGTTCCATTTTCTCCCTTAACTGTCCTCTTTTGTTACCCTGGGAGGCTGACCTTGAACCCTGCATCACCCAAACTCCTTTACATCTGGGTTTCTGGTTGGGTTTGGCCCATGGGAACATGTTATTGGCAAGACGTCCAAGGGCAGGGGGAAGGGAGAGGTCAGGGTGACCCGCCTCTCCCTGCTTCAGCCCTCATTGTTGACAGTAGCTGTGTCCCTGACCACTTGGGTCCCCACCTGGTGACTCTCCACAGTGCAGCCCTGCTTGGCTCCAGCACTATGGTCATAATGTCCTCCTCTTCCAGCCCAGGTGCCTCAGTGTTTCCTGTTTGTGTATGGAACGCTGTCCACATCACTACAAAGAACCCCTTTATTAAAAATCTCCTTAATAAAACCATCTGAGAAATTCTTCTCTTTGCCAGGACTCTGACTGAGTGAGCGAATTTCACTCCAAACCATCAGTTTTGATGTGAATGGTAGGGTTTTAATTTTGTGTCTGTCACTGGCATCACTGACGAGGCTGCATTTGTCAGAGGAGTAAAGACAGCGTCCAGGGAGAAGCCAAAAAGCAGGGAAGAAACGTCCTCCCAGCCGTGGCGGTCCTGGACCCCAGCTTCCCTGAGCTTACTGTTCCCACAGTTTGAGTCCATGGACCAACATTCACTTTTTTGGTTTATGTCAATTTAAACTGAGTTTGTGTCACTTGCATCCAAAGAGCTCTGATATTCGGGGCAGCACAAGGAGTCAGCAGTCTGCGTGTGCAAAAGGGATGGGAGGTTCTAGAGACACACCATGTGCTCTTTTATTTGCTCAAAGAGTGTAACAGCTATAGCTCTTTCTTCCTGTCTCGACTTTCTCTGGGTGCTTAAATAAAATACTGAAGGACTTACTATCTTGCATCTCTTCTGCATCCAGTTCCTTGAAAGCAAACTGCCTGGCTGTGCTGGGAGCAGGTCTTCTACACGCTGTTCATTGGTCAAAGGGAGGGCAGACTGCAGGGAAACTACAGGAAGGGACAGCGGCGTGCCCTGGGGCTGGTAACAGCGAGCACCATGACCACCCCTACGCCTGAAGGAACGAGGAGAGGGGGCCTTATTAAGCCTAGAAACAAAGAGGGCAGTGTAGTCACTTGACAGGAGCCGTGACCTTCGAGAGAGGGACACGGCCAGCTCTGTAGTGAGGAAACCAGAATAAACACTCCAGCCCTGCTCGCCTCTCTTTGTCTTCTCTCCTGCCACTGCTCCCACTGGCCACACTCAGTGGATCTACCAGCTTCTCCTTCTTGGCACAGAGCAGGGTGGAGAAAGGGGAATGATGTGAAGATATCCAACACACGGGCTCTGCTTCATTCCTGGTCCAAAATGCGCCTTTACAACCAAACACACCAAAGCCCCAATGGACTGCAAGATCAAGATGCCTTATTCTGGCATTTAAGAACCATTTTTGAGAGGAGTCAAGTATCACGATAAGGATTGAGGTTTTTCATCCCAACTGCATCCCTGGACGAGTCACCTAACCCATCTGAGACTCATCAGCAGATGGTGGTACTAATGGTACCTCTCTTGCAAGAGTGTTTGAGGATGAACTGCGCCAATATCTGTAAAGTGCTTAGCACAGAGCTGGGTACATAGTGAGAGTTTCGTCAAGGTTCACTTTCATTTAATATCATTATTATCTTTGCACTTTGTTCTGGAGAATCTCAAGATGGAGCAAATTTTCCCAGAAAGTATCCTGAGGTAGAAAGAATACTGGTTTTGAAACCAGAATAGTTGGGGACAAATCCTGCCACAATATGCTCTTTCTTCCTGACTGTGACCTTAATTCTTCTGAGCCTCAGTTTTCTCGCTATAAAATGGAGCACAGATACCCACTCCACAGACTTAGATGAAGGCAGAAGCCAATGAGATAAGTGTACAAGAAAATGTTTTCTAAAGTGCAACTGTATTCTGCTAATGTAAGGAATTATAATTATTAACCCAGCAAAGTGTCCTGTGGCAAGCATTTTTCTGACGCTCTTCCTTGCTGCTCTCTTGTTGACTCAGTACGTGTCAACAGACAACTCCATCTCAACCTAAGTGTCCCTTGCCCAAGCTAATTGCTAATTTAGACTTAAACTGTGCCCAACTCATGATTAGAATTCAAACCTTGGAACCCCATTAGCGATGCATAATGGTACATTTTCCTTCACTGAAATTAATCAGCTGCAAATGATTAAATTACTATATATAGTGTGAAACACAACAAAGCTGTAATTTTTATATAAATTCCAGAATGTTACATTATTTCCCTTCAGGACTGACATCGGAATAATCCCTCCACAATCATTGCTTTGTCTTCTGTAAAATAAAAATTTAAAAACCCATTGCTCTTCAAGCGTACCAGAGTTTGCTTTCAATATTTAATATGATTAATGTTTACTGTATTTGTTATGGGGTTGTCTGCTAATTGTGGCGTTAAGCCGCACCCCCTTCATCATCTTTGGGGGCTGAGGGATGTTGGTTCACAACCACTGTTTGAGAAAGTATCAATTAAAATTCAGCTTCGTTGAGCACATGAATCTTTTTTGTTGTTTGTTTGTGGTGCCCAGCATATCTGGTGGCTACACTCTCCTTCTCTTCCCCTGTCCTAGCTGCGAGAACAGACTGAGATTCCAGGCAACTTCTCAGTGAGGGTGTAGCCTGTGGGGAAGCTCCAGTTTTGCTCAGAGGCAGGTGGTGGCCGGGATATCTAACATGCAGTCCCAACAGTGAGCTTCTCTGGCGAAGCCCTCCACCACTGGAATGGGACAGGTAGTTAGAGGGAGGTCTGGCTATAGATGAGGCAAGTGAGGTGTCCAGGGGCTAAATCCAAGAAGGCAGGTAGTGCGCCTACATGATCCGGGGAACCACTTCAGACTTCTTAAATTGTGTGTCCCAGCCCCCTCACTCTTAAGGACCTTGCCTACTTGCATATTTTTTGCACCCTAGGCACTCACTTGCATCCCACTCCAATGAAGAGGACCTAGTTGACAGTCAGGAAACCTGAATGGTGACCCAGTGCGTCCTGGCGCCACCAAGACAGACCTCGGATCAGTCTCAACCTCTCTGGGTCTTCGCTTTCTTATCTATAGAATAGGGATGATAATGTCCGCTGGGAAGGTTTAAGACTGAGATGGCGCCTTGTCAACTGCAGGATGCTCTGCAGACGTGAGGATCCTTGTCATCGAGCGGCAGGCATTTCTCTGGCTAGCCTCCCCCTGCAGCACGTCTTCTGGTTCCCTCCACAAAGCCCTTACAGCTTTGCGGGGAAACCCCGGGCAAAGCCTTGAAAATGAGTCGACCAAGGACTCAGAGCTCCCGGATGGCCTCAGTGTCTCCCACAGCTGTTTTTGCCCACCTCTCCTTCCGGGTGTCAGGGCTCCATCCTTCTGCTGGCTTTGAGGCCACACGGTGCCAACTAGCCTTACCCAGGCCACTGGCAGCGGCGGAGCCATCTCCTCTCTCGCCCTCCCCGATTCTCATCAGTTCCAAAGGGCAACAGCCTTGCTCCCCCAGCGTCTCTCAAAGAACAAGTGGAAAAACTTCCAACTCCTCTTGGTAGCCTTCCTCTCTCTGGAGCCAATCCACACAACTGGGTAGGCTGGCTTCCCAGTCTTTTCTCCTGATGCTCTCATCACCCTCACATCTCCCTCCCCTCTGTTGAAACTTGGCCCCAGATAGCATGATCACCCCTTTCCACCCAAAGCCTGAGCTCTACTCTAACACTTGGCCACTCTGAGTATTGATTGGGTGCCTTCATTTTGGGGGGTACACAGAGACTGCCATGATCCTCGCCCCAAGAGCTTACAACCCACGGATATTTACTCCTGCCACCTGTGCTCACCCAGCCCATTTCAGAAGCTCTCGTGCATTAGTGAGCTCTCCTTTCACTCTCTCTGGGAACAGGCTTCCTCCTGGACTGTCAGTAGCTAGAAGGTGGGGCTCCCAATTATCTTAGCCTCCACCAGCTACAGAAGAGTAGTAACCAACCATGGCCATTTTGACACTGACTTGTCTTCGGCCGGAATTGTGGAAAGAGTTCTTCTGTATCAATTCATACATCCTTCAAGGATCTCACTTGCCAAAGAAGTCATATTTTAAAGTCTGTCCAGTATGGCCAACGGACAAAGGAATGCTCAGGAGAGGGTGGTTTGAATCCCATACCTTGACCTAGAACTGGTACTCGGCCAGGGTGCACCAGCATGTTCAGACAGGTTATTAACATACTGAAATACTCCTGTAGCATTTGGTAAATAGCCACTGCTAAGTGCTGCCCGCCCCTCCCCGCCCCCCCACCCCGGGGCCCTGGATTTCCCCACAATCCAACAGAAGGGCCCTGATACCCCAGGGTTCTCTAGGACTCCGCCCCAGCACCGGGGCCAACATTCTTTCCCATCAGCTGGTGATCATGCCATGCTGGTTGTTAATTAGTCTGAAGATCATCCCGACCCTCCCAGCTAACAAATCACACAGATACTCCCCCCGCTTCAAAAACCTGTGACAAGAAAAGTGTTGGGATCTACTTTGAAGCATACTAAACATCTTTTAAAAATTATTTCAGTGACAAAAAGTCTTATCACTGGACATAACTGCCTCTGATGAAGTTTCCCTCCAGTGTACAAACTCCAGTTTAGCAATCTCCAACTGTCCCCTAGCCTCATGCTCTCAGAAGATAACAGCCAATACGTGTGCTAAGTACCACCCACCGCCAGGCACGGTGCGCAGTGCCCTACGTGTGGGATCTCATTGAATGCCTCCTGCTACGTTGTGACCTATACGCATTATTATTATTATTTAACACATGGAGACTAAGATTCAAAGAGTTTAGGTGATTTGTTCGAAGTATCACACTAGGAACCCAGGCTGAGTAACTCCAAAACTCTTAAACTTAGAGCTAAATTACTTGGTATATAGTCTTATGTGTGCTAGTTGTCTTCTTGTTATATGATCTTCACTATTCTAGTTCCCTTAGGAGTGTCTGCGTGTGTGTGAGAGAGTGAGAGACAGACAGACAGAGAGAACAGGAATGGACATGTGTGGGGTGATGTTGCATATACACATATAGTCACTGCCAGGTCCCTGTTCCCCATCATTTTATGTGGTTCCTTCTGATTGCCTGGGTTGTCTGACAATGAAAGCTACCCTATGTCAGGGATTTTGATTCACTTACTCAGAACCCAGATGAGTGCTACATGCCAGTCCTCTGTTAAGGCATCTGGGTCACCATGGGAGAGGAGAAGAATAAGAATCTGTAGGTGAAAACATTTGGGACCAGACAGGAGAGGCCTGCTAGCTTCTCTGCCAAGATAAATCTCAACAGCCCCTTCCCTCCCTCTCTCCCTCCTTCCTGTCTTTCCTTTTCTCCAAGTCAACACCAAGAAGGGCACTGGAGGCTTACTGAAGAACTATGAGGAATAGTACTGAGAGCCCAGAATATTCCATAGCTCCAGACTGTGCATCTCTATGGGTCTGGGTGGAACAGGACCATTTTGGTAGACTCTGATGGCATTTTTTTTTTTTTAACCTGAATTCCCTTCAGAGTGGGTTTCTTGGGGGCAGACAATTTAAGACTTAAAACCAAAGTTGAAAAGATGCAGTGGAGCTGGTTCCTCTGAGAGCCGCTCCCCTTCCAGACTGGGCAAAGGCCATGTCCTGGCCATAACCCGGCCATGACCCACTCATTCCCCTGGCGGTGTCCAGGCCTGGAGAGACTCTGTCCCACTCAGTCCTTGGAGGCTGGTTAGCCAGGCTGTCAGGCTCCCTGCCCGACCCCCTGCAACTGACGGTGCTCCAAAATGCCCATCATCTTTGTGCACAAGGTTTGCTGTTCATTAAAAATCCCCTTACTCGATAGAGATCATTGTGGACAAGAAAATTGCCAGCTTTTTTTTTTTTTAACTTTAAGCTCAAAATCTCACTTATCGTTAGGGCTTGGTTAAGCCGCAAATCCAATCCAATCCAGAAAAGCCCAATAAAAAGACTAATTTGAATTTTGCCGCAAGCCAAATTATGGGGAGGAAGTTAAGTGGAGGGAGGAAGAGAAGCAACATCTCATTGCATTTCTATGTTGTCTCTCCTGGTGGGGGAAGAATGGCACCCTGGGCCAGGGATCTGAGTGCAGGCAGCCCCTGGGCCTGGGTGGTTTTTTCCAAGTCCCCCCTCTCTACCAGGCAACATGCCCTCTGCTTCATGGACACCCGGGGCCAGGACCCTAGCAGCAAAGCTTCTGAGATCATGTTCATCTGGAGTGAAAACTGGGCCAGAGGCTGACATTGCCATTGCGCCACCTGCTGGAAATTTGGAAAAAGAATCTGAAACTCCTGGTTTGGCTGTAACTAGTAACTTCACAGTCCTAATGATTATTTGTAATACTTCTCGTTTTGTCTTATTATACAAGTTACACAGGTTTATTGAAGACAATTTAGGAAGTTCATATAATTGAAACAGAACATAAAAATCACTCACAATCCTGTCACTCAGAGATGACCATTGTATTTCGTTGGCTTTCCTTCCAGTCTTTTTTCTACTTAGACATAAATTCATATACACTATTAGTCTCATTCAGTACACATTATTTTATAACCTAATTTTCAAGCTTAACAATATGTCAAATATTTCTGCATGTCATTAATTATCATCTGCAGCATGACTTTTGCTCAGCAGTTTTTTCTATTCCTAGGTCCTCTTCCTGCATATTACTTATAATGTTGTCTGTGCTTTGAAAGTTTTTACTAAATCTCATTTTCTACTTCCCTTTTCTCCTCTTCTTTCTTTCTCCTTCATTCTTACTTACCTTCCTTCCAGCTTTTCATCTTTACTTTTTTCTTTATTTTCCCTCCAGTAGATAAAGCCTACAGCAGATGTTACTTGGGGCAATTCCTTGCAGCATCTCTAGCTTCCTTCATCCTCTCATGTGAGGGGCTCCAGAGACTTCCTACTGAGGCCTGAATCTCTCTATCAGGTGGGCTCTGAAGCCCCTGCCTTGGAAGACAGGACACTTTAAACTCTGAATTGAGGTGGGCAAGAAAGATGGGTTTCCAACCCAGTACCTCCTCTACTGTCTAGTAAAAACCAAAAAACTAACAATTACCGATCACTTACTCTGTGCCAGCCAGGCTTCATTGTAAGAACATTACAGGTAAGCATCATGAAACCCTTATAAGACAGGGTACCTCTCCTTCTTTCTTTCCATCCACTGGACAACTGAGGATACCAAGCCTGAGAAAAGCAAATGAACTTGCCCCAAGGTCACCAGCTATTCGTCCCAAACCTCAGCATGTAGTGGTTATCTATTAAAAGGAAACCAAACAAAAGAGATTTCCAAATTCTCTTTAAAAATTGGAACATCTGGCAATGTGGGTTTGTGTTTCTCCATAGCAATAAACAGCTCCAGCAGAGTCGTGGTGCCCACATCAGACTAGTTTGGGCTGTTCTGCTGACCATCTCCATCTTTCAGATATTCTCCCCGAAACAGATGACGGATGTCTACTGCCAACCACACTGTGTGTGTGTGTTAGAGGGTGGCGGAGGGTGTGGAGGAAGGGCTGGCTTCATCTAACAGAATAAGGGAACTTATAAAAAGACCACCATCGTCTCAGAGTTTCACAATTCCTGGCTCTCTCTGTCTGAGAACCAGGGTGTATCTGTGGCTGTCCTGAATGGACCTGTAATCTCTCCTACCCATGAGCATGGGGATGGCTTCTGAGGGTCCAACTCCAGGAGAGAAAGAACACAATTATAGATCAGAAAGAAATAGTTGCTACGGGTGTTACTACCAGAGCTACTGGAATAAGAGCACCACGTGGGCACATGAGCATGGTTGCCTTAGCTTGGTTGGTTGACTGAAACCAGAAATCAGTAGTCACCTGTACTAAATGAAGTTGATATCACATAGAACAGGCTTTGGAAAATATTTTCTGCAAAGGGACAGGCAAGCAGAAGTTTTAGACTTTGCGGGCCATACAGTCTCTGTTGCAATTACTCAACTCTGCAGTTGCGGTGCTAGAGTAGCCATAGATGATATGTGAATGAGCAGGTGTGGCTGTGTTCCAATAAAACTTTACTTACAAAAAACAAATGGTGGCTTTCTTTACAAAAGCAGGTCATAGTTTGCTGCTCCCAATAAAGAAGAAGGGATATAAAGCCTTAGGAATAGGATTGCTGGAGTAGGTTTATCCTGTGCAAGCCATGCACTGTTTAAACTAGGTGGATTAGATTTTCCAGAATAAATTCAAGTTTCTTCAGCTGAACATTTACCCATACATCATTTCTCTATTTTCAGTGACTTTTGAAAATGGTCAAAATAAGACTTCTCCCTGGAAATGATTTGGGACTGGGGATGGGAACACAGGTTTGGATTCTCTGACCTGGATTATTTTCTAAGCTGTTTTAGTGATTGGATTCCCAGAAGGTCAGAATCCTCCCAGGGGCTCCCCACGTTATTAAGCTGATTGAGCCAGTCTAGGAAGAGTCACCCCCAAAAGGATTGTACTTGTTGGGTACCACTGTTCTCCAAATGCTTTCTACAAAGATCTGGCTGAACAATAGCATTTTAATACAGCAATTTCCAGGCATTAAATTGAGTGAGAGGGAAGTGAAGAAAAAAAAAAAAAAGACTTAAAAATCCAGAAGCCTGAGAAACCTAGGCATCTCTTATAAATCTGGAGACTCCTGACTCAGGGGTTAGGCTCAAAAGGTGAGAAAGTGGGTGAGGAGAAGGCCAGCCAGAGTGAAAAGCCATCAGGAGGTGCCCCTATGCTTGTGTTTTACTTGAAGTCTTTGGTGGTGTGTGGGGTGTAAGGAAGAAGGGGAAAAGTCACTTCAATGGTAGCTTCGTATAGGTAGACAAAATTCTGTAAAGTTGGAGGTGAAGACAAAATTCAGTAAACTTAGGAATCCAAGCACCCCCTCCATTACAGGGAACTCCCTGTCCTGTGCCTGCGGAAGACAGCTAGATGGTTATGGCGTTCATTTCCAGTGAGCACCGATGTGGTCTCATCCTTGTCAACACAGCACTCCAGGTGGCCTCCTGCAGTCTGTCAGGGTCAGAAGTTTATAATAATAACAACAATAATTATAGCTAATAGTTATAGAGCATCTGTTCTGTCTTGGGCACTGGGCTAAGTGTAGTTCATGCATTATCACCTCTAATCCTCACAACCCTACAAAGTAGCTGCTATCATTTTCCTCATTTTGCTCAAGATGAATTCCATTTTCATGCATCCCAGGTTCAGCCCAAATGCCTTATTTTACACAAGAGGAAATTGAAACCTAAGATCACATTGTAGCAAGTTGTAGAACTAATGAGAACTCAGATCTGTAAATAGCCAGTCCACGGTGCCACACTGATTCCTTGCTGAATACATGGTATATTAGCATTCAGACTAAGCTGCTGTAACAAAGAAACCGAAGAACACAATGGCCTAAATAAAAGAGCATTTTATTTATCTCTCAATGCGTGGTCCTAAGGTGAGCAGTTCAAGACTGATGGGTTATTTCTGCTCCATCAGATAATTCAGGGACCCAGAATCTTTCCATCTTTTTGGTCCACCATCTCCTTGGTTGTTGTCCTAGGATGACTGAGGCTGACTCAATTCCACATCTGCCTTCTAGTCTAGGAGAAAATAGAAAAAAAAAAAAAAAAAAAAAAAAAAAAAGACTAGGGCATGTAGTTTCAGCTTTAAGGAGATAACCAAAAAGTTGCATACAACACTTCCCCAAATTGCTCTAAGCTGTTACGAATATGTGACTTCCTCCCCAACCCCCTCCCCGCTGCAAGACAAGCTGAGAAAAAGAGCCTCTTGCTAGGAGGCCATAGGTCCAGCTAAAATTCAGGAGTTCCATTACTAAGAAGACTCAAACAGGTAGTGAGTAGCCTAAAATTGTAGCCTGTCAGTTGAACTTAGTGGAAGTCAGAATGTCAGAGCTTTTGACTAGCTTACTTTTCCAAAGCCTAAGGCTGCGGTGTCCAATAGAGTAGCCACTGGCCACATGCAGCTGTTAAAATGAAAATTAAAGTTAAATAAATAGACAAAATGAGAAATTTAGTTCCTCAGTCACAAAGGCCATGCTCAATTCAAATGCCCAATAGCCATGGATAGTAATGGCTACACATTAGACGGTTCAGATAAAGAATAATTACATCATTGCAGAGAGTTCTGTTGCACAACCCTGATCCACAGATTGTGGATCCAAATGTAAAAGACCTTGACACTTCCAAACCTCTCTTTTTAAGGCAGCCGGAGTTTTATTTACCGGAGAGGGCTGTTAAAAAAAAAAGAAATTGTTGAAGGATAAGGCTTAAAGCTTCTACCCTGGATAAATTCCCGAGACCCGAGAAGTTGAGTCAAGCTTGAAACTGTGAAACCGTGAGGTATGATCAGGTCTGTTTTTTCAGCTGCTGAGTCCCCAGGTGCTACCCCTCCCCTTTTGGGATCAGTCACTGTTGTCACAGATAATTCTGCAGGACACAGACAGAAGGTGGAAACCTTGGCAGGAGTTTGTGGCTAACATAATCCTAGTGTTCCCATGGGTAGCAAATTAAGGTCTCTTGTAAACATCTGTTGTTTTCACCTGCCCGGTGTCAACTCACTCTTCGTTTGGTAACAACAGCCCTACTTTCTTTTAGGGAGTCATGCTCCCCTGTTCATTGTAAGTGGGTATGTTGGGCTCCAGGGTTGGGCATGGGACCTAGGCCTGGCCAATCAGAGCCATGCTAATCAGCCCAAGGGTGGGCGTATGCCCCCAGCAGGATCAGGGAGAGTCAGCCCTGGATCCTGTTGGAACCATGGGGAAACAGGCACTCTCCTTACACCGAGGTTGCTAAACAGACAAAATATGGGCCTTAGAGTGAGTCCGCACATTTACACCACCACACGGGAAGATCCTGAGAGTAATAAAAACAACAGGGAAAACTAGAACCAAGGAGACGACAGAAACAGAATCCCAATGACAAGGTTTGAGCCTAAGGATCTAGCTTGTGCCTGAAGCCAGTCTACTTCTGGACATTTAAATTTTATGAGCCAACAAATTTGCATTTTTGTTTAAAACTGTTTGTGATGGGCTTCTCTTACTTGCACCTGAAAGAGTCCTAATAAATATCGGGTCATTTCCTCAAGACCTGCTTTTCCTGCTCTTCTTCCATGGTTACAGCTCAGCTATGGATCACAGTGCTGGTTCTGGGAGAAGAAAGAAATTCCACTGAGCTGAAAAAGTCCTGAGACTCTTAACCGTGAGCTGTTAGGAATGACTACTGCTTGGGTCTCATGTTCTTGCATGTTCCTGCTGGGTGCACCACGACTGCAATGCCCTCACTGCTCTCTTATCCAGGTCATTTCTCAGGGCTGTTTATGCAAACAATAACCCAGAAATGAAAGAACATCTACTCACTGCACACACACACACACACACACACACACACACACACAGAGCCAGGAACGGTGAGCAGGCTTGCTTATTCCCTGCTCTAAAAATGGTGGATTCCCTAAGCTCAGGGTTCCTCAGTTGTAGCAAAAACCCACTGTGTGCATAACATCCATCTGGGCTGATCTCATAATCCCCATGAGACCTGGGAGCAAGAGGAACCATGCAAATATGCTCATGCATTTGCTGTATCGTGAGTAATAAAATCCTTTGTTTCTGACCTAGGAGTCTCACATCTTCTATGAGCATCAGTGAAACAGTTTCAAATTAACACATTAGTCTGTAGGAGGGTAAAATCAAATTCCACAGGAAGTTGGGAAATGTGGCCCCTAGTTGAGCAGCAATGTCCTAGTGTTGCAGCAAAGTGTGTTACAGTTCAGTGTTAGAGCTCAGTGTTACAGCTCAGTGTTACAGCTTAGTTGTGACAGCAACCTGGATCCTGATGAGAGACCAAGCAGCACTTGGAGGGTTGGAGAACTCAGGTTTATTATGCTGGAGGGCCCAGAGGAGTTAACACTCCAAGCTCTGGACCCCATCTGTAGGTTTACACAGGCTACACTTTGCAACATCATATGCAAATAAGGTGTAACAAAGTTGACTAATTAGGAACTAGCTTTGTAGAAATGGACCAATCAGGGGTGATAGAAATGGGCCAACCAGGAGTGAGCTTCATGCAAATAAGATACTACGAATGGACCAATCAGGAGTTAGCTTAGGGAACCAATAGAATCTTAGGGGTCAGTTTCGCTTTCCTAGAAGCAAGCCATTTCACAGATAATGCTGCTGGGCCAGGGAACCGAATGATGCTGGCAGGAGAGTAGTGGCCCTGCCTGGGGGTCCTGCCATCTTTTTCATGGGGCTTCCCACCTCACTAGCTGTAATTCCAAAACTATAGAAGAGGGGCAAGGGGACTTTGGTGATTAACGAGCAGTCTCTTCCATAGATAGTCTTAATCCCCAGTAGGAAATAGAAACCTAAAAGAGGTGAAACAACTTGCCCAAGAGCTGGCAAAAAGCAGAGCTGGGATTTGAACACATCTGTGAATTCCTTCTACTAAGAATGAGAAGACATACCCCAGGAATCTATCACTCCAGCCGTGCAAATGAGTACAGAGGCCTATGTGCTGTGAAGCTAATGACAAACCTGTATCCACCTTAATCCTTACCTTAACCCTTCCAAGGTTCTGGAAGAGGCCCTAGCAATGCGGTCATAAGATGCTGGATGCCACACTAAGGAGGCTGGACTTTTTCATACAGGCGATAGGAAGCTACTTGAAGTTCTCAAGCAGGAATACAACACTGTGACTGCAATGTGGGAGATTAAATGGCTGGAGGGAGACGCTGGAGGCAAGGAGACTGTTGTTATGGTGACTGGCACTATTGTAGGTGCTCAGGGTGTGCTGAATGAATCTTTGGTTGACAATGATCATGGCCTGAACCAGTGGAAGTATAGGATATGTGTGATTGGTGGCAGTGTATCCATTCATGTAACATCCCATGCTTACATTCAAGATGGTAGTTACTTCTAGGGGCCGGGAATAGATTGTGATTGGGGAAGGGGTCAAAGGGGCCTCAGCTCCACTGGTATTATTTTATATATTAAGCTGGGTGATGGGTGATTCTTTACCTTTTGTAAATCTTAAATATTGTACAATAAAATTTGTAAAAGACATTTTAGAGGCAGAATAGAAAGGGTTGTATTTTGGAACAATATGTGTATGCAGTCCCTCCCAGAGATCTTTGCATATTCAGAAGATAATTCATTAACACAAGGAGAGAATATCTAATGGAGGAATGTCTATTTGCAGCAATCTGTAGGTGGGAAAGATATTTCAGGGCAAGGAAGAGTCTTTGGGGCCTGCCTGCAGTCACATATGCATGACTGGCCCTGACTGTTCTGCCCAATGGCATACAGGGCTGCACCTGGGGGGGGCCTTAGAAGGGAAAACTGTGCCTATCCTCTGGAGGGAAGCTCCTTGGCAAGCTGGCTGGTGTTTGCTCCGAGGCAACCCCCCCAAGGATCATGTCAGCAGCGGCCATTTTAATAGTCACACCCCTCTCCTTCAAAATGCCTGAATGTCCCTCTGTGAATTTCTCTTAATTTTTTTTTAAGCCAAGATGAACATGCTAATCTTTCTTCTCTCTCTGCTTCACATCAAGCCCTGGTGCACAGCCTTGCATTATTCATGAAGCTTTACATTAATCAAATGCTTCAAAGTTTCATAAAGTTTCTATTTTGGAGCACACATTCTTTGTAGAGTTGGCACTCAGTGGACAATGGGATCATATTTTGGAGGTGCTCCAGCATTCTTAATTCCCATCTGCTTTATTTGCTGCAGCTGTTTGATTTCTTCCCCAGAGACCATATCTCGGAATTCTACAGAATGTAGACTGTTTTCAAATAAATGCAAGCACCAGGGAATGCTTTCTGGGTTGAATGGATGCAAAAAATGTTGGAATAGTTACAGTTGATTTGTCTTCTCTGCCTTGTGACATCCTGTGATGACCACATGTATGGCCTTTTAGGAGAGGCTATTACTTGCCCTCCAGGATCCATTTTCTCTTTGTTCCTTAACAATTAACTTCTAACTTTTATTTGGGCCAGGTAGAATAAAGACTGCTTTTCTCGGATTCCCTTAACACTCCCTTGCAGTGACTGGGTGACCAAGTTCTGGCCAATGGAGTGTAAGGTGTCTTGCCTGTGATTTTAGCGTCGGGGCATTTCCCCCCGGTCCCACTTCCTCCTCTGACTTCCTACCCTCCGGAATGTTCTGTCATGGCTGGAGCTTAGACTGTGAGGACAAATCAACGTGCTGAGGGTAGTAAAGCAACAAGATAGATAACTCTCGGAATGCCTCACCAGCCCTGGACTTCCTAAAAGTGAGAAAATTATCATGTGTTTTCGGGGGGAAGGGGGAGCCTGGGAGGTAGGGGAGGGTCATGACACACCCTGAGCCAATCCTCTTTAAATCACTCTTTTAAAAAAAGTCTCCTGAAAGTTTTGTAAGAAACACTTTAACAGTGAGTATTTTACTTGCTTAATATCGAAGGTCCGAGGTGGGAAGGATGACCCCAAGGTGCCAAGTCCTAGAAGCATAAAGAACTTCCTAGGGAGGAGGGTATATAGCAAGTGGTACAGTGCGTGTTTAGCATGCACCAGCACCTCCATTAAAAAACTAATTAAATAAACCTAATTACTGCCCCACCAAAAAAAAAAAAAATTAAAATATATGAGAATAGTGCCTTAAAAAATGTTATTAAAAAAAAAAGAACTTCCTAAATGTTAGCTATCATTGGTGTATACATCTGTCAAAACTCATCAAATTGTACATCTGAAAATAGTTTGCTGTACAGGAACCATATGATAATAAAGATGTTAAAAATTAAACAATAAATAAATAAATACAAACAAACAAAAAAACCCAAAAAGATACAAATAAACAAACAAACAAAGAACTTCCTATATATTAGATAAATTCCTTCCATTTCTCCTTTTGCCAATACCTATAGCACTACGGTCACCCAGGGACGTTCCCTGCTGTACTGGAAGAAAACAGGGCCTGATCCAGCTAAGCAAGAATTGTTGAATAATGCTGGATTACTGGTATTTTTCTCATTATAAAAGCACAAAAATGACAGTCACCAATAATCCCACTATCAAGCTATCGTTTCGATCTATTTCCTTTTAGTCTTTTTCAATGCAAATATAGATGTTTATCTTTTCATAAATGGTATCATAGTATATACACTCTTCATAGTTTGCCTTTACACCTTTTTATATAGTGAACATTTCCACATCATTATGAATTCTTCTATAGTATCATTTTTAATCGTCATTGCTTGAGACCATCACATGACTGTACTCTGATGTATAGTCGTGGATGCCTCTTCCTTCCTTCCTTTCCCATTATAAATAACACTGGGATGAACATCCCTGTAGATAAGTATTTGCACATATCCTAATTTTTATTAGGGGCAAATTCCTAGAACCAGAATTTGAAAGCATTTAACCACAGTTTCTACTATCCCCTTTTTAAGACCCATTTTGATGTCACTGTCTCATCTGGTTTCCAGAATAACAACCCATTGTCTGACTCATGTTAAATAATAAGATAATTTGAACAATCTTGTCCTGAAGTACTCACAGGTTTTTGCTTTCATCTTCTACCATTGCAAGCAATTACAAACACAGCCTGGAGAAGTGGCATTTTTCTTTCAGAAAATGAATTGGTAATTTATGCAAATGAGTCTGGGTAGTTGTTTTAAATTATTACCTTATACAAACCTCTAATGAAATGAAGTCAGTTTACATCTTTAAATAACCTTTAATATTTGTACAAGTAAATATCTCCATTTGACGATAATGGAAATTGTCAGAAATGTTCATTTTCTCACAGTTTATCTCACTCACAATGGCTGTCAGACAGCCAAATGATGCAACTCAGAGCACTGCTAGTCATTTCCGCAGAAGACGGTATTTCAAAGGTAAGGGAGAGGAGGTGCAGACACTAATGAAGTTTTATTATCAGAACATAGAATTAGGATTGTGACAAGAGACAATGATGCCAATGACATGTAGTTGAGAGTTAGAGCTTGTGAAGTCTCTAGCTGAATCTCAGGGACAGAAATGTTGAGATGGGTAGACTGATGAATACCTCTAAATGAAAACAGACTGTTTCTCGGTGTATCTGGCTGGGAAAAAAGCAAAAAACAAACAAACAAACAAAAAAAAAAAACAAAGAAAATTAAAAAAAACCCAGGAAACAAAAAGCAGATCCAAGCCAATCTGCAATATATAAAATAATTAATCAGGGTGCAAGGTTGTATCAGTATCCTTGGCATATCCGAAAGATGATGTCAGTGTGCTTGGGTGTGTTTTTTCTCAAGCAAAATGAGGGAGTGAAAGCTGGCTCTAGTGGATCACAACTCTACTAAGGATTCCAGAGTTGAAATATTGTCTTACCAGGGATTTGTAACTATTTTGGGGCAGGGGGAGGTAAAGAGGAGAGAGTAGAAAAAGGAAGGAGAGGAGGGTCCACCTTCATTCAAAATGGAGCCCAGAAATACCAGTCTTGATGAAATGGCCACTTCAGAATAGCCCTTGTCAATTACCTTTCATTCATTCATTTGATGCGTATTTATTGTCTACTAAGGGCAAGGCATTGGTCTACTCAATACAGGGGATACAGTGGTGAATAAGACACATGAGGCCGTTGTTCTCACAATTTGTATTCTTTTGGAGGTTAGAGAGATAATAAACCAATAAGAAAAGATATCGGCTGGTACTACATACCATGCAAAGTATTGTAACAGAATGAGGTGATGGAGGACTTGGGAGGCTACTTCACGTATGGTAAGAGGCAGTTTGAAAACAAGTCCACAAATTCTTTGATGCTCCTCCTATTACGAGGCGGAGTCTAGTTTCCTTCTCCTTATACCTGGGTGGCTTTTGTGACTGCCTGGAAGGATAAAGTGCAGAGGAGGGACACTCCATGCAGTTTCTGCTGGTTTTTCTTGGAACATGCTCTCTGGGCATCGTCAGCTGAATTAAGAAGTCCAGCTTCCACAGGGCCACCATGTGGAGAGACCTCTCGGAGGGACCACACAGAGAGAGATGCCTGCGCAACCAGCTGTACCGGATCCTGGCTGTTGGAGTCTTCTCGGCCCAGGCACCAGTGGTAGGAGGAAGAAGCTTTAGAGATGCACATTGGACAGCAACCACCTCAGAGACCGGAGTGAGGACGGCCCAACTGAGCCCACAGCTACTCAGGTCCTGAGCCAAATACATGATTGTTACTGTTTTAAGCCAATGTTTTGGGGGTGGTCTGATATATGGCAATAGAAAACTGGAACAGAGTGGTCTAGAAGGCTTCTCTGAAGAATATCAGATCTCTTTGAATGTAAGTGACACAAACTCAATTTAAATTGACTCAAGCAAAAAAGTGAATATTGGTTCACGGACTCCAACTGTGGAAAAAGTAGCGTGGGTCTGGGCTCAGGGAAGCCAGGGTCCAGGGCCTCCACTGCTGGCAGGATGCACCCATCCTTTCTTTTCTCCTTCTCCCCAAACATTATCTTTACTCTCTAGACCAGATTCTCCACATGACAGAAAACATGACCTTGGGCTACTCCAGGCTTACATCCTGACAGCTTGCTACCAAAGATGATGAAAAAGAGCTGTTTTTCCCAAGTCACATTTGGAAAAATCCCCGAGAATTCACTCTGATTGGCTCTGAGTCACTTGGCCACCTCCTCTGGTTGGTCACAATGACCAGATGGTGAAGGGTTGTGACTGACACAAGAGGAGCAAGATCTGTTACTAGAAGTGTTTAGGAAGGTGAGAGATACTGGGCAGATAAAAATCTTAGCGTCTTCCCAAAAAGAAACTATTAGACGTTGTCTGAGATCAGAGCTCACAGATCTTTGAGCTCCCCAGTACCTCTCTCCACTGCCTGAGACATAAGACTTAGGCCTTACCTGTGAATGAAACAGAAAAGGCATAATTTCTGCAGTTCAGCTTGTTCAAGGTATGGATTTCCCCTTGTAAAGCACTTACACTTCAAGAACACGGACTTCATAGAATCATTGGCATCTCGGATGGAAGAGACAGCTGAGCTCAACACCATTATGTTACACATGTGGCAGGCAGGCAGAAGACATTCACATATAAGAATTCAGAGATTTGTGGGGAGGTGCAGAGGAGACAGACAGGGAGCAGCTGTCATGCTGAGCTGGTTTTGCTAAGAAAGATGAGTGGAGAGAATCATGAGGACCCTGACCAAAGCTCAGGCTATGCAGATCTTCCCCTTGGTGGTCCTTGTATTGTACTTCTCAAGATGTATTTTCAGAATTGGATTTGTGTTTAGGTACATCACAATGTTAAGAGTGGCTGGAAACAGCCTAATTATAGAATCTGCAGTGTCTTAGGTTCATTTGCTGCCCCACCCCCACCCCCCCAGCAGCACACCCCTCTGCACCCCCATGCATACCCCCATGCACATCTACATGTATGCATATTTGAGCACACACCAGCTCCAGCTTCTTGCTGTGTTTGTACAGATAAATGAAAGTGGTAGGAAAAATGTAGAAGCTGGCAAGTCAGCAATATTTCAATTGGAAGGACAGAGAACTGCAGATCAGAGGAAGGGAATAGATAAGAAAAAGTGAATGGAATAGATAAGATAATGGGAAGAAGGAGCCTCTTTGAGCTGTGAGTTTTAGGCAGAGTCTTTAGGGGTGTTCAGAATGAGGGAAGGGAAAACCTTGGAGGGTTCTGCTATATAGGTAAGAGGTAGAAAGAAGGAGGGAGAGAGTTACAGGAAAATCATTTCAAGACATTTTGTTGTGTATTTTTAATGTAATCCCTCTCATTCCTAGGTATATACTCAAGAGAATTGAAAACATGTTCATTTAAAATATTGCACACAAATGTTGGTAGCAGTATTATTTATAATAGCCAAAAAGTGGAAAAAACCCAAATGTTTACCAATTGATGAATGGATAAATTAAAGTGTGGTATGTCCATTCAGTGGACTATTATTCAGGCATATAAAGAAATGAAGTACTGATACAGACTACAACATGGCTGTGCCTTGAGAACATTGTGCCTTGTGAAAGGAGCCAGTCATGAAAGAGCACGTATTATACAATTACATGAAATGTCTAGCTTAGGCAAATATTTAGAAACAGAAAGTAACTTTGTGCTTGCCTAGGATTAGGGGAACTGGGAGATTACTGCTAAGGGGTGCAAGGTCTCTTTCTTAAGTGGTGAAAATGTTCTAAAATTGATTTTGGTAATGGTTGCATAATTCTGTGAATATACTAAAAACAATTGAATTGTATACTTCAAGTGGGTGAGTTGGTTTGTGATTATCTTGATAAAGCTGTTAGGACAGCAACAACACACACACACAAAATCAACCGAACAAGAAAACCAGACTGACATTGGGGGAAAGTCCAGAATCAGTGTTGTTGTCCAACTGCTGCGGGTTTGAGCGAGCAGACTATCTTTAAATTGCAGGATCTGCACAGAAATGCCCTCTATGTGTGAGGTGTGGTTTGTGGCTGGCAGTGGTTGTTGCTGCTATAAAGCAACAATGTACTGGACCAAAGTGAGGTGCCTACTATATATAAAAAAAAAAAGCCAGCAGCTCCCACACCCAGGAATTGTCTTCCCCTGCCTCTTTGTGTATCTTCAATCCTGGAAGATGTTTTATAACTGGTCATTTCATAAAATGTAAGGCAAAGTTTCTCTAAAACCATCTCCTTTCTGGTGGTGGTGGTGATGATGGCGGGGAGGAGATTTGAGTCAGCTCCTCTGCCCAGGTTCAAAGCAAGTCACTTGGAGACGCTTTTGGACCCCATCCTTGATAGCCAGATTTTTAGAACAAGATATGAGGCAGCCGCATAAAGCAATCACGGCAAGAATGAAAGGAACTCTCCCTGTTGTGCATCTGGTGTATAAAAGAATGTTGCATTCAGCTTCCAGATGAAAACCTTTAATGTGTGTTAGTCATTGTTCCTCCTTCCACCATCTTTCTGATTAAGTGATATTAACAGTCAATAGATTGGCTAGTAGGAGAAAGGCGGAGCTTTAGTTGTATTAACTACCAAAAAGAAATTATTTTCTCATTTTAAAAGGACAGAATTTCTCCTTTAACTAGATTTGTTATCTTGTCAATTGTTGGGAGAGGGGGAAGTGTCCATGTTAATTGCTAAAATAAAACATAACAAATATAAAAGCCTATAATTTTATATATATGTGTGTGTGTGTGTGTGTGTGTGTGTTTGTGTGTGAGAGAGAGAGAGACAATAATCTGTTACTTAAATGAGTTCACTATTTCTAGCCCCTGGGAGAGGCACTGACTGGGAGAGAATATAGATGTGACTTAGTTGCATGAATACTGTGTGAACCTAGGCAGGTTGCTTAACCTCTCTGAGGTTTAGTTTCCTTAGCTCTCAAATAAAGATCATAAATTTTGACTTGCTGTTTCTATATATATGTATTACTGCTTTTCCTGTCCAAAGGCCCAGCTAGCCAGTGATTTATGATTTGCTATATTTTAAGTGGGAAACATTCGGACAAGCTGACTATTTCTTCCAGAAATTTGAACTAAGAGAGGCAGATGTTGGCAGTTGGTGGTATGGAGCAGAGCTGAGGTGCCATGATGCCTGCCATGTTGGACTACGGATGAAATGAGGAAGGGGCCTAACTGGTCCAGAAAGAAAAGTATGAGCAGAAATCCACAGAGAAACAGAGACCATGTGACCCCTAAAGGAAAAGCAGCCTTGGACCTCAGCAATCCCATTCTAGTTCTTTTGAAATCTGGTTATACTTTTTCTAGTTGCTGTCCTTGAATTCCTGGAAGTCTCTAAATGTCTATGCCAAACTTCACTTTTACTCAGTTTGATCAACTTTGAGTGTGCTTCTGTTTCCTGCAAAAAAAAAAAAAAAAAAAAAAAAAAAAGTACCAGGTGGGGAGAGGGTGTGGTCCAGCCTTATTTAAAGCACTTTCCTTGCTACGTTATAGAGTTAGATTAAGGATCAAATGAATTCCCCTGATTGAATGTGGGCTGGAGCTACGCCTTTAAAATATACGTGTCACTAAAATATTTGCTTAATTGAACTGAAGCTGGTAAAGTGTATGAAGATACTTTGAAAATTGCAAAGCACAATGTTCTCTCACACTGTTAGAGAGCATGAGGGATTATTAATAATCTGATTAAGATGCTGTGAAATCCCCCATTAGTCAGTTTTGTGTGTCTGCCATAATGAATAAAGCCAAAAGAAGTGGCTAAAATATATAGAAATGGGATGAAGTTTTACTTCTTCATCTGAACAATTTTAACTTTAACCCTCTTCTAAAGTGAAAGTGAAATTTAAGGGAGTTCTCAGTTCAGAGCCAATATCCAGGTCCCTGTGGGCAGAAAGCACATTTGTTTGTTTGTTTCGTAAACTTTCTAGCATGGTGCTGTCAGAGTCCAGGAAAAGAACCAGATTTGCCATCTCAGCTAAATGTCTGGCTTCTCTGTTGGCGATGAGCTACAATAGGAAGTGAGGGGTTGAATTATCAGCTTCACACATCTCCATTTAGTGCATGTGGGCATTATTAAGACAATAACTAAGTCTTTTGTTGTTGAAGAAGGGCTTTGGGGCTGCTCAATTGTTACTCGTGTGGGCCAACTTCACCCATCACTCCTCTTTACCTGCATTACCCCCAGGCTATGTTTTAAAATGTGGAGAAAAAGAGAAGACACACTGTTAAAGAAAGACACAGTATGAAAAAAAAAAAAAGAAAAAAAGAAAGACACAGGATAAAGGAACATGTGGACTGTTCTCTTTGTTGTGTGGCTACGTGCTACATGCAAACTCGTAGTGGTCCTCACTCTGCGGCAGAAGAAGTCCTAGCCCCAGGGATGTTCAGAGAGCACGTGCACTTTCAGATCAGTGCCTGGTAGCTGACTGACCCTAAGTGCCGTCTTTGGTCTCTTTGAGGCTCACACTGCTCCAGGCTGATCTTAGCACAGTCCAGCCTTACCTCCTGCCACCACTATATTTTATATGGCAAAGACACATGTCAGCTAGGATGGAAGGCAGGGGACCACCTTTAAAATGTCCACAAGCAACCTCTCCCCGTTTCTGATACAACCTTCTGGGTGTTAATTACTCCCCGAAAGTGAGAGCCATCCCAGGATCCTTTGGTGACATTTTCCAGTATCCTGTCGGCTCCACTTATGAGAAACAAATGGGCTGGCTGGCCTCCCTCTAGATTGAGTTTTTCATGAAGTCATTACTTCTGTCATGGGGAGTATTTTCAAATTGAAAAATCTGAAACAATAAATGATGGTGAAGCAGTTAATAACTGTTAAGAAATCACATTTAGAAAATTGCATTTAAGCAATAACCTTTCTCCCTGTAATTAAATGACAGAAAGGTCCTGGTTTTAATTAAGTCAGCAATTTATAGTTATGAAGCTATACTTCACTATGCAGATTAGCAAATGATAGGTCACAGAACACCCTGAGTGCATTTTGAGTGGGCCTGATATGGTAATTACTCCACTGTTCAGTGGTGACCACATTGAACCGTATCTCTAGATGAAACAATTTTCTTTTCCTTGCTCCATGATGTATAACCAGGATGACTAAATGTACCACGAGCACTGCCTTGCGCATCTTTAAATTAAAATGGATTTTAAATGAGGGGGCAGGAGCGGAGGGAGCGTGTTTGAAGAACAGCACCGGGAGTGAATGGCCCACTGGTCGACGCTGGCGAGCGGAGAATATATCATTGTTTTACAGGGCTTTCTATCTTGTGCCTGAGTGTTTGCTGCAGATTTATGAGCAAGTAAAATGCTAATGGTAGTGTATTTATAAACATATGATGGGGGTTTCATCTATAATTTATTTGCCAGCTTCCTTGGAAAGGAAAATGAAATGCTATGTCGGACAGCCACCGGGGTCATTAATACGGCTTTCACATTTTATTTAACTAACCCCCAGCTCATATTACACATTGATGATCACATTGTGAGATGGTTTTTGAAATGCTTATTGTGTCTTGTCTTCTGTCTGCCCCAACCTCAGCCGTGCAGAACTGCAGGAGTCACCAAAGTCTTCAAGTAGCCTGGTGGGAATCTGCTGCAGGGGATGTGGTGTGTGTGTGCGTGTGTGTGGGCACGTGTGTGTGTGCGTGTGCGTGTGTTTCTGTGTGTGTGTGGTGTCAGGGGCCTTGGAGGGAAAGGAAGGCCCAGCTCCTGAAAATCATGTCTTTTTTCATTTATCTTAAAGTTTCACACATGTCTGAACTCTACGAAATGACTTCAAGTGTTTGCTTTCTTCTTCAAACCCCGTATTTTCCTGCCTCTCTTCATGAAAGCACATCTCCACCCAAACACATGGAGAACGCAGGCTGCAGAGGGAGAAATTAAAGCATCCAAAGGCAAGCACATCTCACGTGGCAGAGGGGGCTGAGGACGGAAAGGCCCTCTCACCCAGAACGCTTAGGTGGAGGCAGTATTTCTCCTGGACGGGAACACTGTCTGCTCTGTTTATCAGCTCTGGTCTTATGCCCTCTGTTTCACCCACTGCACACACAAGTAAAGAGGTGAAACGAATCAGAATTGATTTAAGCTGACCAGTAAATCACTGAATGTGTCACAACTTATAGTGATTTGCTAGTAGTGAATCCCTGTTCCAAAGAATCAGAAGTAAACCCAGATTCTCCTAATTCAAGAGTTTCTTATTTAAAGAGACTGAATCCTCTTTTAGGAGATTAAAAAATGATACACGGATACTTCCTACCCATGCTCCCTTGGGCTTTTTGGAATTCTAGGAGAGGGGTCAAAAATACTGTATTCCCACAAAAAAATTATATTTAAAAGGAAAAAAAATCACCGTAGCATTTTAAAGAGTCATAACATGCAAGCTGAATTCAAATGTCAGCTACATGGATATTCCCAAATCACCCAGCCTGCTAGGGACCTGCTGGCCTTTGAGATTTTTGGTCTCAAACCCTCATCCAACATAAGGAGGGAAACAAAGGGGTGGGGTGATACTGGGAGTGACTCAGATTTTCCAGTTACCTCTGATCTGAATTCCTGATTTTTCTGAATTCTATAGCTCCTCTCCATTTTGCCTTTCACATATACCACACGTTTTCTGCTCTGGGTCGCCTCTCTGGGCATCATCCCATTTCTTTCTTCCCCAGAGTGCTTCTGGGCCATGGCTTGAGAAGGAGCAAGTGCCTCCTGAAGGTCTGAGGCAGTGGAGGGGATGACTTCACACTCAGCAAATAACTTAGAATGGAACTTTAGACGATGTCCTTAAAAGCGCTTTGTGTGTTCCTGCTCCAGGGACATTCTCGAAGGAGAGCCCACTTCTACTGCTGTGCTGATCGCCACCTCCCTTCCTTATCCGACTCGCTCCTCTCTCTCCTGACTTCCTGTTTATCACTTAGACCATGCTGTGTGGTTGTCTCTTTGACCTCCTTCCTGGTGCAGTCCCGCCATGCCCAGAGGACGTCATCCTCGAGACCCAACCACCTCTCTTCTTGAGACGACTCCTGCTCTCGTCTTTGAGATGACCACGTTGTTTCCTGCTGCCCACGTAGAAACAAGAAAGCCCCCACCACAGGAGCGACGCCTCTGCAAGAATGTGCCCGGGCATCCGGGGTTGGGGAGTAGACAGTGGGGCTGAGACTCTTCCCAGTTCCCTTGGGTTTGACTGCCCTTCTGAGACTCAGTGTCATCAGCCACAGTCTTCTTTGGGAGATAACTTGTTCAGTAGTTGTTATATTTCCTGCATATCACACCCAAGAAACCAGTTACCCTCTGAGCTCAGATGTTTCCTTGAAGCCTCAGCCTGTGTCAAAGCCTCAATACACGTATCAAAATTATATCTGGTCCCTGGCATCAGTTTAGGGTTTGCAACTTGGTGAGAATCTCCAGGCAAAACTGAAAGAAAGCCCTGGCCAGAATTTCCTCTGGATTCACCCGTGGGAGTGGGCCAGATCCCCAGCCTGTGCCCCTCCCTGCTGGCTGTGTGGAGAGCAGTGCAGGGCAGTGGAGCAGGAGAGAGGCGTCATCCTGGCTTGTGCAGACTTGGACATGTGGATTCAGAAATGGGTTCTCTTTATTTACAAGATAAAGTAAAACTGCATGTGTCCAATCTGGCTGGAAATATCTTTCTCTGGGCGAAAGCTTAGAGAAATATTTCTTTTTCAACTTCCTTTTGCCATCTTTTCTTGGAAATTCTCCCACAGTTGGGTCACCTGATATATGTAAATGATGCCTGTGGCTGAATTTCTGAGTTAATAGAGATACTTGTAAGGGACTCCTCTTCTTCCTCCTTGAGGATGTAAAGTGTCTTCAACTAGAATTAAAATTTAGATTTCACATAAACCGATAAGTCAGGCAGGAAGAGTTACCCCACATAGCTACTTTTCATTGGTTGGGCACCTGCCATTTGCTCTGTGCTGTGCTGTGTGCTGGGCGATAGAGGTATGAGAGTGGATAAAACCAACACACCCCAGGGAATCCATGACCCCACCCATCGGGAGTGGGGTCAGGGAGGAAGCAAAAGGGGAGCAGGCACAGAAAGGGATCATGACAACTTTCTAGCAAAGAACGTAAGAGCAAGGCTTGGAGTCGGACCATCCGAGGTCAACTCTACTTCCAGTACTTATTGGCTGTATGATCTTGGCCAAGTCACTTAATCATGCTTTGCTTCATCATTCTCATCAGTAAAGTGGGGATAATAATAATTGTGATAATAATAATAATAATAATAATAATAATAATAATAATAATAATAGATACTATTGTATCTATCTCATGAGGTCATTAGGAAGACTGAAATAAAACATATAAAATTCATAGTGGACATTAAGTACTCAAATGTTATCTATTATAATGGCAGGTAGCCCTGTGACAAGGAGATGCACAAGACATTACGCGAGAGCACAGAGGAGGGGGCGGGCCTCTAACTCAACCTAGAGGAATCGGAGAAGGCTTTTTGGATACGCTTATCTAACTTTGAATTTGATGGCTGTTCAAGCAGTACATTTAGGAGTTAAGGAGCAGTGGGCAAAGTATTCATGGGCAAAGTGGGAAAACTTGAGTTTTACCCTAGGCTCTGATTCAGAGTGATGGATCAACAAGTCTCAATTCATTTATTCTTTACTGGAAATTATGGGAGTCAAGGCTACGTTTTGGGGAAGGGAAAGCAATGTTTTGGTGCTGATTGCCGAGAAGAAACCATCATCAGTGCTTCTTCCTTTGTTGTATCCCAGCAAACGAGTGCTAAAGCCTCTAATGCTGAACTCTGTGGCCCCATCAGGTGGATAAATTCTGAGCCTTCAAGGTTGCAAAGCGTGAGTCTTGCTCACGGAAAAGCAGGGTGAGACATCTTCCTGCCTTGTGCACTGATGCAGGAACTCTCCCCAAAGAGTTGCCAAGGCAAACAGGAGTTTAACTTCCTGATCTTCTTGAATACTCCAGTGAATTATTATCAAGTAGAAATGCATGTAATTAAGGTGGGCGGAAGGCGGGAATTGAATTATGATAAAACTTATGCCTGCTGATGTGTTTGATGACAGAGGAGAAAATCATAAAGGGAAAGATGATGAATTTCTGTCTTTTCTCTGGGAATAACGGACTTAGAATCAACATAATGAAAAATTGTCAAGTGAACACAGAATGGCACTGGGGAAGGATATGTTTCTGATGGAAATACACTAGCTCACAGCAGAGCCACACTTTTGATTTTGATCTCTGGGGGGAAAATACCACCAAAAATGTATTATTTGGAGAACAACTATGATCATGTCACTTTCCTAAAGTTCAAAGTCCTGAGCATAGTATTCAAGGACTGTGATGACTGCCCACGTTCTCCCTCTCCAATCTCATCTCCTACTCTACCTAGTGGACTCATATGGACATGTGTGTGTGCATACACACGTACGCATGCACCCTAGTACACTCCAGACCAAGTATATTACTCACCTTTTCTTTAATATGCTGTATTCAGGTACCTTGATCATTCCATAATGCCCTTCCACCAATCTCCAATGATCAGATTCTGACCCTATCTAGGGTTCAGTTTATTTTATTTTATTTTTTTCCTGTTGCTTTTTTATTTTTATTTTTTATTTTTTTGATTGACGTGTAGTCACTAAGGTCCAGTTTAAATATCCTTTCTTCCATCAAGTCTTTCTCCAGAGCTAAAATTAATTTCTCTCCTCTCACTGCTGCTGTGGATTTTCTCTAGATGGCAATCAATAATACTTGTGTTACTTAATAATACTGTTAATAATAAACTACTATTATTATTGATGATTTTTCCCTTATTATCTTGTAAAATCTTTGAGTGCAGGAGCCATGTCATTCATTTTTGTAGCTTTCACAGTACCTGGTAGAGTGCATTATATGATACTGGCTTTAAAAATAAGTTCCACTTTTTGCTTTGGCTGTCAGGAAGCTCAGAACTAAGATTTTTAGGCTCAGTTTCAGTAGCTCTTCATTTAGGTTTTCCCCATCTCCCTTACTTGACTCTTATCCTTGCACTCTTATTGAATTGTTCTAGTGTACTGGACCTGTTAGTATATTGCTACCTCTAATCCATTTGAAATAGACTGGTAGAAATAATAGCTGTAAAGTGTGAATGGGAGTCTGTATTGTATGATGAAGTTAAATGTAGACTTAAGTTATCAGATATTAGTGTTGGACAGGGGGCAGACTAGGGAGATAAGAAATGAAAAACAGATCAGATAAAGATAATAATAACATCTCTATTGAGATTTACAACCCTTTACAATTACTTTACATGTGATCTTCCCAGACTTTCTGTGAGGAATGTATGAGGTAGGAATCTTCATTTAATTCATTTGGCATGGATTGAGGCAGACTGAGGTTCAGAGAGGTTAAGTGTCTTGCTCAAGGTCACACAGCCAATTAGAAGCAGCACTAGGGATAGCTCTTCGAAGCTCTTCTTTTCCCAAGTCTCTTGATGTGAGTATCAAACACAAAGAATGAGATTTGGTCAGTGACAACCCATCACAGGGCCTGCGGTGCTCAGAACAGTGGGCTCAGGGTGGGAGGGGCTGTTCACTGCTAATATGGTGTGTTTCCCGGCTTCCCTCATTTCTTCTCCACCTGACTTCCAGCCTGCCTTGGAGAAGAGATTGCTTGTTGGCTTGGTTCAAAGAGCCATCCTGATTGAGGGTAAATCAGTTAGGATACTTTTGGCTGCAGGTAACCTAAAATCCAACTTTAAGTGGTCAGAAGGAAAAGGTTGTTGATTGCCTCCCAAACTAGAAGTCTAGGAGTCAGATGGGCTTCAAGGTGTATTCCGCCCAGTGGCATCTACCTCCTGTCCTTCTCTTGACCACACTCTCTTCCATGTGTTGACCTCATCTTCAGGCCAGTAGCAGGATGGTAGCAATCTTTTTGGATCTCAAAAGAAGCAAGAGGAACATAGAAAACAAACTTATGGTTACCAAAGGGGAAAAGAAGGGGAATAAATTAGGAATTGGGATTAACAGATATATACACTACTACATATAAAATAGGTAAACAAGTGTATGTACACTACTACATATAAAATAGATAAACACCTACTGTATAGCACAGGGAACTATATTTAATATCTTGTAATAACCTATAATGGAAAGTAATCTGAAGCATATATATATATGTATATACATATACATGCATGTATATATAACTGAATCACTTTGCTGTGTTCTTAAAACATTATGAATCAACTATACTTCAATTAAAAAAAAAGAAGAAAGATAATCACTTCTGGGGGCTCTTCCAGGACAGGGAAAGTCCCAGAAACCCCTAGCAAACTTTCTTTGCACCCCACTGACCCCAGTGGATGCTACGATAATTTCTGAACCAATCACTTGCAAGAGGATGGAATTAGCCTCGGCCAACCAGGCCAACCTGGGAGGGGAGTCAGTTTCTTCAGAGTCACAGGGGCAGCTATGGGAGGTGGAGGGTGAGCAGGGGATGGCGAGAAGAATGACCTCATTAAAATAGTGTACTGCGGTCCTGTTCATGCTCTCTTCTCAACAAACACATCCTACCCTTTCTGCTCTCTCACTGAGCTATGCCTGTGATGCTTTTTCCAGCTACAGCCCTTCTTAGCTGATTTCTTTCCATCCTTCTCTCCCTCCCTACCTCCCACTCTTCCTTTCTTTCTTCCTTCATTCATCAAACATCCTTTGCACCAGGCCCTGTACTAGACACTGGAGGCACCTAGATGGTCAAGACACTGCTGTCCTTCCTGTGGGGAGCTCCCTCCCATCCTATATGGCTGGTGCCCTGCAGATCCAGGAAGCAGCCCCGCTCAGGTGTCCCGCAGAGGTTATCAGCAGATAGGAGGACACAGGCAGCCCTGAGAGTTATGATGTTAATCAGGAAGTTTGTTTCATTTAAAGGAGAGAGCAGCGAGGCAAGGAAGACTGATTTTTGTCCACCCAGAACCGAAATACCACATTAAAATTCCTCCTAGCACCAAGAGGTTTGTCCATTAAATTTAATTAAGCTTTCTTTAGACTCACATGTCTCGGGAAATCTATTATGCCCAGGGGACAAAGCATTTGCTTTTGCCAGCCTTTGCCTTGCTCTCTGCATTATTCTTTCTGACCAGAAAACCGCTGTGCCTCTATTGTGTAGCCGAGTGTTCATATTTAGCAGCCAGATTTGGGCATGTGAATTGTGGAAATCCTTCCCACACAATCCACCCGCGGTTTCCGGCTTCCACAGCCTCTTCAGTGAGAGCTCGAGGTCCAGGTGCTTTCTTTTCTCTCTTAAAATGGAGTGTCTTTAACAGAGATTTGCACTGTTTCAAGGACAGCTTCTCTGGGTCTCTGAGGTTCTTGTATCTTTCGAGCAGCCCAGACATTCCGGAAGCTGAGATTCCTTCACAGGGACCAGCTGGGAGAGGCATGTGCTCAAGCCAGCCTCAGAGTAGGTGTGAATTCCTCAGATCCCAAAAAGAGCAGTTCTGTCTGATGGGCTGTCTGTGCCAATGCTTACCCTGGCAACTTCCTTGGTAGTGGAAGCCTGGCATGCTGCAGGGGAAATATGTCTGCTTCCAGCTCTGCCGACCTACTCTGTCCTTCTCCACTTGGAGGAACACACCACTCAGTGCTGCCACATTAACACTGCTCCTGAAAGCAGCCGTCGACACCCAACACATGCAGGCACACACCCCTCTCTCATCCCCAGAATCACAGTGCAGGAAGTCGAAAGGGGTAAGGGCTCCAGCTCACAACCGCCATTTCCCAAAGGGTGTTCCCGCAACGTGAATAGGCGTTGCAGGCTCTCCATTCAAATGTGCATGAGGTGTATTGGATTAAACAAAAGTAAACAGGTTTATTGCAAGGCTTATGGAACCTTTCATGTGCCAATGTGCCCGTGAAGGGATAGTGAGTGTGGAAGAAGAGGAATTACAGTATTTGTGTTTTCCCAAGTAATTTGACCGTAGAACCTACTTTCATGGAACTTCACTTGGGGCCAGTATTCAAGGGAACACCCTTGATTAGCATACAAACCCCCCTTGATTCTTGCTTATTCTTCCTTCTACCAGGAGAACACTTTGTCTTCCATGTTTCTTCGTTGCTTTTGAGGCAGAGGTTCTGGGTAAGCCGAGTGAACTAACTGTTGGGGTGGGCCCTGCTGCAGGTTTCTGTCAAGAGCCATGAGTGGCTTCCTGGGGAAGGATGTGTCCTAGGGCAGAAGGACTGGGACAGACAAGCTTGACCCAGTGGCAAAGCCTGAGTCAGCAGAGGGAAGGTACAAAGTCGAGTGTGGAGGGATCTCTCAACCGGCTTTGTCTTCCGTTCACCATTGAACACAAGCCTTTGAACAGAGGAAAAGAGCAGGGCTGGAAGCACATTCTGGTGTGCGCCAGGACTCAAGCAGCAATGCTGTGGGGCTTCCTCAGAGAATTTAACACATAGGAGGGAAGGGGGCTTTCTCTCCTGTTTTGCAACAGAAACCTGTGTAACTCTGGTCTGGGCTGGAGAGAGCAGTATCCAGTGGAAGGAGCTGGGAGCAGGTGGGCCAGGAAGGAAGAGCAGATAACATGTGGTTACTGACAGGAGAGCTGACCTATCTTGTTTGTACATGTGTGATGCTGCCGGGGCATCTTGGAGGATCACTGTTGGCCGCAGTCCTGCAGCAGGACAAATGGGGACAAGCGCTATTTGGGCATTATTCACATGAAATAATTCACCTTGTTGAATTACGGACTTCAACTTGTGCTCCTAGGCTGGTGAGGCTTGGAGAATGATTAGTTAGGACAGTCATCTTTCAGCTTTAATAGAGACCTAACAGTAACAATGTCTTTCAAAAACAGAAAACATTTTGGACATTTTTTTTTTTTGCCTCTTCTGCAGAATTTCAAGCCAATTTTTGGCCCAGGAGGTGGCTGTGCCCTCTGGGTGTCCCAAGGACCCAGGTCCCTTCTTTCTGGTTGCTCCTTCATCCCCAGGGTCTCTCCCTGGGCCATAGGATCAGGCTAGCTCAGCGCCACATCTCCATTCTAGCCAACAGGATGGAGAAAGTAGATGGTAAGAAATCTCCTTTTAAAAAATTAATTTTGAAAAATTTCAAATATATGTAAAGTAGGAAAATTAACCATATATATGCAGGTGGAACAACTGTGAAGATTTTAGCAGCATCCTTTTAAGGATGTGATCTGAAAGTTGCACATATCACCTGTCCTTACATTCCTCATCACATGGCTACCTCGAGCTGCAGAAGACCTGGAGACATGGGCTCTACCTGGGTACATGTACATTACCAAATGAAAGAAAGAGGAATACGTTTAATGCTGATAATTCTATCAAGAGCTACAAAAATAAAATTGCCCATGTTTGCCCCCTGAATCAAGGTTTCAGGATTAGAATTCTTTTTCCATCAACAGGCCCAGGGCACAAGGTTGCATGACTGTTGGTCTCAGTTTAGGCTCAGCTGAATCAACGGAGATCAATGCACCTACTCTTCTGAGCGGGCTGCCAACCTTTTAGAAACTCTATTTGGATGTTATTTGGTGGCTGTAAGTTAGACGTTCTTCTGCAGAAAGCAAGAAAGCTGAAAGCCAAACAGGGTCTTGTTTCTGGGCAGGTTTAAGTCATCTGCTCTTCGTGATTTGAGTCTTAGTTTTCTAATTCATGGAGTAGAATGGCTGATGATGGTTTTATCTGTGAAGAGAAGGTTCTGATTGAAGTCTTTTGTGACACTATTACGATAAAGTGGGAATCAGGTGAAAGAAATAGTTGTGGCTGGTGTTGTTTAGGATGGGTTATGAACTGAATGTTTTCATCCCTCCCCCCAGCAACAAAAATTTCATACAGTGGAGTCCTACCCCCACGATGTGGTAGTATCTGGAGATGGGGCCTTTGGGAAGTAATTAGCTTTAGATGAGGCCATTAGGATGGGGCGCTCATAAAGGGATTAGATTCCTTATAAGAAGAGGCACCGGAGAGCTTGCTTCCTCTCTCTCTTTCTGCCATAGGAGGACACAGTGAGAAGGTGGCCATCTGCAAGCTGGGAAGAGAGCTCTCACCAGGAACTGAATCAGCCAGCACCTTGATCTGGGACTTCTCAGTCTCCAGAACTGTGAAAAAATTATTTTCTGTTCTTTAAGCCACCCAGTCTATGGTATTTTGTTATAGCAGCCTGAGCTGACTGATACAGGATGCTTAAGTTACGGTGATAAAAACTGAGTGGCTTTGGCAATAAGAAAATGTGTTGGTTCTCGTGTTGAGGTAGCTGCAGTCATTCCGGGACTTGCATTCCAGGCAGGGCAACACCCACAGACAGAGAGACTGGCTTTCTTGCAGTTCTCGCCTAAAAGTAAGGACACCTTTTCCAGAAGCCCTCATCACCTTCCCTACATAACTTATTGGCCCAATGAGACCACATGTTTATTCCTGTACCAGTTCTTGCGGCCAGGGGAATGCCATGGTCTGACTGGCTTAGATGAGAGTTCCCAAACCAGAAAGCAAATTGTTTCCCTGATGGTTAGCCTGGATTGTTCAGACTCCAACCCTGGGGCTCGAATCACGTCCACAGTCACTAGACTGCACACAGTGGGGAGGGGAGTAATGAGTGTTCAAAAGATAACTGAAGTGCTTATTTCATAATCCTTTGATTTTACTTTATTAAAAGGATTTAAGAATCTAACCCAGAAAAAGCTTAAGCCAATATCCTGTAAGCACCATCATTAAAATCCTCATCCCCAGATCTCTAAATTATTCTTATCGCTAAGAGGATATTATATCATAATGATATTGCTAGTGAATCACCAAAATGAATGTTACAAAAGGCTTTATGCTCATCTATCGGTTGACAAGGGAAAACATGAATTTAGCAAAAAATAATCTGCATGCCTTTGACAAGTTATAGTTTATTCTTTGCCAACAGATTTCTCCCCCTGAAATGAACTCATTTGTGAAAGGATTTTGCTGCCTTGGTTAAAAACTATCCAAGGCTTGTAATATCTAAATGTCAAAGAACAATGGGATGCATGCATCTTGATTGCTACAGTAATTTGTACAAACCAAGGGGAAAAATTACTGATGGGCCAGATACTGCAGGTGAATAAGTAAGTCTTTGGTACACTGAAGACTTTCAGAGGATATTAGCTTTCCACAGTCGTTAAGTAGACAGTATTTCACGTCCTACACCAAATTGCCTAGAAATTAGAAAATGGAGACAGGCAGGCCGGCAGAGAGGAGGTACAGATTTTGCCATTTGCTAGCCTGTGACTTCAGGCAAGTTGTTGAAACACCATTGGTCTCAGTTTCTTCCTCTGTAAAATGGGAATGATAACCTCTACCTCTGAAGGTTTTGTGAAGATAAAAGTTGACGCACATAGCTTAGCACAATACTGGGGACATAGCTGGTGTTTTGTAAGTGGCAAGTGTTATTAAAATGCCCAAGGCATTCCAGGGGCCTCCAGATGCTCCAGGAAGTGGGCTTTTAGGTAAACCTCAGGTTGCTTGGATCAATTAGCTCTTCGTGGGCTCCACCAAGCAGGAGACTGAGTTAGTGGTCTCCCTGCTGCCACCCACAGTGACTGTAAATTAGGAAGTGTTCTGAGCCCGAGTTTCTCATGCAGATTCATGAGATAGACCAAAGTTTTATGTTAAACAAAGCATCACCTGATCGAAAAGGAGAGATAAGTTTAAAAGAGAAAAGTCTCTGGTCTGATATCTTGCTGGGTTTATTTTTTTCAGTCCTCCTCGTGGTTCCTCGTTGATGAAATGGAAGACAGCACACGAAAAATTCCTTTTCACTTTGTTCCTTTAAAAAAAAAATTTGGCTATCTTAATTTTTTTTTTTGGAAAATGCACAGTGCATTGTAAAAAACAAATTAAGCAATATGAAGAAAGTGAAAAATCCCTCCATGATCCAAATTCCCTTCGAGATTGTTTCATCTCATTCCTCTAGAACTTTTAAGCACATGTGGATATACTGAAACTATACACATTTCAATATTAAATCACAAAATATTCTATATGTTAGGTCAGAGAGAGAGAGAGAGAAGTACTCTGTTCTGTGAAGTGCTTTGTTTCTTCTTTTGAACATCTTTTAATATTAATGCATAAAGATCCATCTTTTTTTAACAGCAGGAGACCGTTTACTCAATCTCTTAGATTTTGGTTGTTTCCAACCCTTTATTATTAAGAAAAATAAAGGAATAAACATCTCTTGCCTACAACTTTGTTCTTGTTTTTAAGTAGCTTGTCAAACTTTTTAAAAATTAATTTAAAAATTTTTATTGAAGTAGAGTCAGTTACAGTGTGTCAATTTCTGATGTACAGCATAATGTCCCAGTCATGCATATACATACATATATTCATTTTCATATTCTTTTTTATTAAAGATTATTACAAGATATTGAATAGAGTTCCCTGTGCTGTACAGAATAAATTTGTTTTTTTAATCTATTTTTATACATAGTGGTTAACATTTGCGAAAATCAAACACCCAAATTAATCCCTTCCCACCCTCTTTTCCCCGGTAACCATAAGATTGTTTACTATGTCTGTGAATCTGTTTCTGTTTTGTAGTTGAGTTCATTAGTGTCCCCTTTTTTCTTTTTCTTTTTTTTTTTTTTCTTTTTAGATTCCACATAGGAGTGATATCACATGGTATTTTTCTTTCTCTTTCTGGGTTACAAAAATCCTCCATTTGTCTATATCACACAGCAAATGAGTCCGGCAAACTGTGGACAAAAGACCAAATTGATGTGAGAAGAGCCAACCGAGCTGCTTGAGCTTGGCTGAAATCCCACCAGCCTCTGGCCTAGCTGGTCAAGAAGCCATCTTTGGGTGCAAGAGAGATCCTGTCCAATATACTATCACCTGAGTCATTTCCAGAACCACCTGGTCAATTCTCCACTGGACTCAGTCCAGCAGGTGCATCAAAGTGGGCTTGAACAGGCCAAACTTTATTCTGTCTCCCAGAGGTTGCAAACAACTACTGCACCACAGAAGGCTGCTGGGATGCGTTTTAGAGTAATTTATTCTTTTTGATGCCAGCAGGTTAATTAATTTTTGGTTATCTATCTCTTTATCTATTTATATCTATCTATCTATCTATCTATCTATCTATCTATCTATCTATCTATCTACCTACCTACATATCTATGCCTGTCATCTCTTTCTCTCTTTACACACACACACACACACACACACACACAGACGGACGGATGGACGGACGGATGGACATATTGTATCTTCCCAATTTCTTTTCTGAGCTTTCTACCATTTCAGACATATCACTGACCAAAGAAAAACCTATTATCCCAAGTCAAAAAATACTCTCAAATGCACTATTCCTCCATATTAATAAAGGGATTTCCATGGTATTCCCTCTAGGAGCAATGTACTATACAAACATATTATTTTCTTCTGGTACATTAATTTTTGGATGACTTTAGGAGGACAAAACACCACCAAGTAGTGGTTTAGCTATAAACTCCCTTGACATCTGGCCAAACTCTAATACAAGGATGCCATTGCTTCTAAGCTCTCACCACTGAGATTTTCTGGCTACTTCTGCGTAAATGAAAAAGTTAGCATTGATATTTCCGTGGTAATGAAACCACAACTTTCATAATATTTACCAAGTTGTGATAAGATAAAAGCTCACTGTGGGGGCATCAGAAATAATATTTAGCCCAGTAAATTAGGGAGTAGTGAGCATTTTCAGAAGTGATTGTCTCTAGGGAACTCGTGGGATTTCAGCTCCTCTTGTTATGCTATGAAAGGCAAGGAGATGGTTTCTGGGTCCTTCCACTCACAGCTTTTGTAAGTTAGTGCCTGAGACATTGCTTAAGGTGCACAGAAAGTTCAGGGCGAGTTTGCGGTGACTAATTTGGGTTTCTTCCTTTCTGTGTCTTCAGAAATGCGACCAGCCTGCCATAGAGTGTCCTTCTCTAGAACGGTGTTTTTCAGACACACACCTCTAGTGGCAGGAGAGAATGTTTTAGGTGGTACCCAACATCCAGGGGTTAAGGAAACTTGCATCATAGAGTAAGAAATGTATTCTCTTCCTAATTCTCTTTTGAGCTTTCTGATTACCCACAAGAACACCTCCATTGGTCTGTAGCGCCTTCTAACACATGCTAACATCCTTTTGGACAAAGAGAATGCAGGTTTCAGGCTCAGCCCACCAGAGTCTAGGCAGAATTTAATAACTGGGGTTTCCGTTTGTCTTCACAGTTAGATTCCATTATGGCACGCAAGAGCTATTGATTTCTGTTCATGGTAACCATGCCAAATTTCCTCTGATAGTACATTTAAGTGACGCTTTTTAAAAGCAAGTAATTTAAAGATTTTTTTTCAAAGTAATATAGGTGAGACATGGATGTGGCAAAATCCACAAGGGAGGTTCAAGAATGACCAAGGTTTAGGATAATAATGGGGGAAAGTTCTGGAAGTATGTCACCCCTGCCCATTCCCTCTCTTCTTCTCACTTTCTCTTGTACGCTTGCTGGTTTCCCTAAAGCTTCCAGAAGATGCTCTGCATCTCTGAGCAGTCACCTCTGCTGAAACTTCCTTTGCCCCAACTTCTGGTCCTATAAGAACTGACCCCACCCCCCTTAGGTGTCCTTCTGGTGTTCAGCACCCAGAGCTTCCCATCAAGGTATTTGTCACCCTGGAGTAATTGCCCTCCGTCTGTGATCTCCTTAAAAGCTAGGATTCTGTCCTATTTAGCCATCTCCCCACCTGCTAGGAGGTGCTTGGCGCACAGTAGAAACCCCATGTGAAGAAGTGATGGTGAATAAATGAAGGAACCTCTGGCTCCTCAAGAGCTTCCCAGCTGCTTTATGGATCTATCACGAAGATCCCACCCGTGGCCACCCAGGGCGTCCACCCACCACCCTGTGTGTACTTGGGGAGTAGCCAAGGCTGGGAACCAACCTACCTGGGTGGCAGCAGCCTCTGGCTGCTGTGAAGGGACTCTGCCCACTGGTGGTGCGTCTTTGTATCCGAGGATCACACTAACAAGGGTGTGGCTTCTCGTGTTACTGTAATGGCCTTGGAAGGAATCCAGGTGAGGTGCTGCCTGTGGACCCTGCTGGAGACGCCACACAGTGTGGAAGCTGCTCGATCTCTGCCCGCCTCCCCACCCCCGCCCGGCCTGGGTGGGGCGCACAGGTGCACAGATGGCATTGGGAGCCCCAGGTTCACAGCATCAGCCTCAGTAGACCTTCACAGGACCAGGGGAGGGGAAAAACAAACAAACAAAAACATCCCACTTTTTTTCTATTATCAAACGAATACCTTCTCATTACAAAATAAATTGAAGAACACAAAGGAAGGAAGCGGTGGGGAGGGCTACCTGGAAATATTTTTTTGCTGCTTTTCATGCTATTAAAAAGGATACATTTATACTACAAATACAGTTTTGTCCTTGATTTTTGTCATATTTTTCATATTCTTCAAAAAATAGGAAAAATTCTTCATATTTTATCATTATCATCATTAATAATAATTTGTATTACCTTCATTAGAAGAAAAAAGCCACAGTCACTCATCAGTAAGTGAAGAAAATTTGCCTGTGACTCTCCTCCCCAGTGTTAATATTTTAATGTCCATTATTTTAGTCTCCCCCACCCCCAACATGACAGTAGCGGTTACCCTTTGTTGAATCCATATAATACAGTCATGCACTGTGCAAAACACTTGACCAAGATTTTCTTATTTAAGCATTCTTAAGCCCAATCGAGTGTCATGAGCCCCACTGACAGATGAGGAAACAGGCTCACAAAAAAATTAAGTGCCTTGTTCAGAGAGACACGTTAGTCTGTGAAAGAGCTGAGAGCTACCTGCAAGTGTCTGAGCTAAATGCAATGCTCTTGGCCCCTCCACCTACCCCCACCCCACCGCCCCACCCTGGGATTGCTTTGTCGTGGTCCAGGAGGGTGTGTTCCACAGGGAGGTTCTCAACACCAGCCGTGAAACAGAACCGACTGGGGGACTCTGAACAAAATGTGGCTGCTGGGGCTGAATCACTGGTGTTTTCAGTGCTCCCCAAGTGCCCCATCTGTGTAGCCAGGGCTGAAGTGCAAGTGCTCCTTAGCTGGCTCGATCTGTGATTTCTCTACTATTGGAAGTGCGATGCTTGAAAACTGCATTGAACTTCCAGCCAATCTGCTGATAAATAAAAACAAAGCAGCATCTGGCCATTGTGCAAAGGACGATTCCCATGTTCACAAACCTTTCCCTGGCACCCAGTTGAAAGCAAACATCAATCCCTTTACATGTGCCCTCTGGTGAGGGTAAGGTGGGCCAGTAGATGGGTGGAAGCTGGTATTCAGGGTCCCTAAATGTGAGCACCCCAATCCTCGGCCGTGCACAGAATATTTCAGGTCACTGGTCTGTGTGTGCCTGAGTGAGTACTTAATTTCCTTTTTCAGACCTCAGTAATTTCTAGCAGAGTGTATAGAGTTCATGACACAAACACATCTGCATTTGGGGGTGTGGATCTGAAATATTCGCAGGCCAATATGTTGGGAGCAGATGTTGCACTGGCAGCTGGGGATGAGGGGGGTGATCTCATTGGCAGCCCCATCTGGGGCTTCGCTGGGAGCAACACAGCTTTCCCTGCTGATTTCAGCTGCACTTCAAAGCTGGGTGCTTCCTCTCCCACCCCAAGGCTTCTTGTAGCCTTCTCCCTCACAATGAGGGGTCCCAAGAACTTGGCAGTGCTGCATCTCATGCAGAAAATGCCAGGAGGGTGGAAAACAGTCGCTTCTTAAAGAAGACGAGTATCACCAATCAAGGCTGGTTGGAGTCAGACCCAATGTCAGCCCAGAAAGGAGCTCGGGAAGGCTGGAGTGGGAGGCAGGCTGGAGTGGGAGGCAGGCGGGCTGTCCTTCCTCACATGGCATAGAGGACTGGCCCAGGGCTACTGAGCCGGGCAGAGCTGGGCCTGAACACAGATTACCACTTTCTAGCCTTTTGACCTTTCTTAGACAAGACACCTCTCTGAAACTCTGTTTTCTTGTCTATAATGTGGAGACATGAAAGCTACCTCACTGGATTGTTCAGAAAATTAGATGACTGCCTGGCACATATAGCAGGGACCTTCGCCCCTTTCTTCCCCTCATACACCTGCTTCTAGGTTGCATATTGTCATCCGAGACCCATTTGCCCAGGTCAAACTAGCAATTTAACAAGCATTTCGAGGAACTCCTATACGCCAGGCACTGTCGTACTCACTGTTGTAGGTACTTTTCTGCCTCTGAGCCATCTCTCATACTGTTCCCCTGCCTCGAAAGCTTTTCTCTAGTGTTTCCTCCTGTTCTCCTCCAACCAGTTCAGTTCTCACCTTCTCGCTTTGATTCTCCTGGCTGGATGTCCTCTCTCCCCTTCTAGGTTACCAAAGTGCTTTGGCCAGAAGTTCTCAAACATTGGTTGTGTGTAAGGGGCACCCAGAATGGGAAATGCTCTGAGCTTACTGCCCACATCCACAAGATAGAGATAACCATACTATTACCCTGCTCCAAACTGTTGGCGAGGCTTAGATAAGATGTAGTGTGTAAAATACTTAGCACAGGGTTGGGCACACAGAAGATGCACAATAAATATTAGCTAATATGAATATAATGATGACATAATATAAATAGTCATAGTATTACATGATGCAACAAGTTTTGACAATAAGAGGAGGAGAAGGAAACATCCTGGCACTAGCAATGAAAAGAAAAGGATTGTAAAAATCCAAATAGATTCCTAGACCCCAGCTTCTTCCAAAACTGTGACTACACTGCTCAGAGTTAATGAGTTTCTAGAATAAGTTCTGTGTGGAGGGAGGAGGTTTCAGGTGCCAAGTTCTATCCACTCCAATTCTCATGCATTGTAACCCTTGGCAAATCTTCTTCACCCAAGAGTTCTGATTCTGGCTCAGCTCTCTAGCATGGTATCAGTTAATTACGGTAATCGGATAAGGCATTCCTGGGCAGCAGAGAGGTGCTGCACAAATGTGGGACAGCAAGGTTTGGGGCAAGGGGTTTATTATAAGCCAAATAAATGACATCAGAGAATCTGTGAGGAAATCAGTGACCACTACAGCGAAACTAAGGGCTGGTCAGGTGGGGGAGTTCCTGAGGAAGGTTGGGGAGAATATGAGAACTGTTGTTTCATGGGGATCAAGGACTGTCCCAACGTGTGAACATGGGGAAGAGAATTGGGTGGGCATGGAGAATGCCCTGGCTGAAGGCAGAACCAGTGATGACAAATGAGGTGGTGTGGGTTTATATCTTGACCACAAGTCACCCACAGCCCCTAGAGCAGTCTGCCAGGTGCCACCACCAAGTGGCCAACACAGCTGCCTTTAGTGCAGCTAAATGCTGCAGCCTAGCTGCCCCGGGAAGGGCACCTCCCACCCCCTCCACAACAGCCCAGTCACAGCCCATCCTGAGTCCTCTCTCTGGTGACCCTGGAGCATGCATATGGGGCTTGGGATCCAGAGTTCCCTGACTCCAAGACGAAAACATCAGTAATTCCTTTGTCTTTGACAGCAGCCCAGTTGACTCACATTCCTGTGGTCAGCCCATGATTTGGGATGCTCAGACTTGAGCTGAAATCTTAGCCTTTCTGCTTCTTGCTCTGCCACTTTGGACAAACCACCTCACCTCTCCGACTTACAGGTTCCTCCACTGTAACGTGGGGATCTTTAAACTTACCTTGCACTGTTGTTTTTAGGAGTGAATGATGGACGTGGAAGTTGTATGATAGAATGGGATGGGGAAGGCCATGGTTGGAGAAATAAGGTCTGTCTTAGCGATGAACATCCTGAGAACTGCTTGGTTCGTTTCATTTAATTCTCCCGACCGTGCTATACTTCTGTCCCCATTTTATAGGTGAGGAAATGATGGCTCAGAGAGGCTAGGTAACTTACCCCAGGTCACAGGATGAGACAGTGGCTGAGCTGAGTTTTGAACCTGGATCTCTCAGACTCTACCACACTACCCTGCCTCCCACACCAAGCACATAATGCAACTGCGGGTTATCTTGTTTCTGAGCGCAGCCAGTGTTGGCTGCTCTGCTGGGCACGAAGAAACCTTCTTGACTTGCTGAAACTCACTCTAAAAGCCCAGCTTCTTGCCCTTTCTCTTCTCATTTATCCACAGACCCCCAGATGGCCATGGAGGTAGCCAGGTGGCCAAGAGTTTCAGTGAGAGGAAACTCCATTTACTTTCCATCCAAGATGCCTGCCCGTGCAGTTTCCAGGTAAAGTCAGGAATCCCTAATGCACAAGAGCAGTTGAGTGTGGCCTGGGCGGCCCCTTCATTTCTGAGTCGGTCCCAGCAGAGAGCCCGCCCGTGTTGTTATGTGTCCTTATTCGTTAAGGATTCTCTGTATTGAGATGCAACCTAATTAGGGTTGAGCTCAAAGCCTGTTCGTTCGGGGGCTTAGTTCATGAAAGATTAATGTTCATTTTCCTTGGGTTTTGTTGCAGAATTCAGCTGGAAAAAATCCAGGGTGCACTTCTTCCAAGAGAAGCAGCACTTCGGTGGTTTGTGAAAATCCCTTTTCCCTCATGTTAAAACCTTGTTTTTTATGACCCTCCCCCTCCTCTCATCCCCACCCAAGCATTTTAGCTTCTGAAGATGTATAAGAGAAAAAAATGAATTCTGTAAACAGAGAAATCTACTGGAGATATTATTCAAAAGAAATATTTATTTATAGATAATTTTTAAAAACAGGTGGCAAATAAAACAGAGCACATTGGAAAACAGTTCTGCATTCATTCATTTATTTATCCCATCATTCAGCAAACATTTATTGAATACCTGCTATATGCTAGACACTGAGCATTTACATTATGTATTTCATCTTATTTTTCTTTTTCTGACTTGCTTGAGCAATTTAATTCTATCATTGGAGTACTAACAGGAAGTGCTTCCTATATATGAATGGGTAGCTTCTGACAGTACTCAGCCAAAAGGAAAATATACCTGAACAATTAAAAAAAAAACTACTGTATTTTCTGATAACAAAAGTAAATAAGCTAATGGCAAAAATGCCCAACAAAATTTAATTTGATTAAATGTAAGAAGTAGCAACCATTTATAATACCAAGCCCTGGAGATTTTAATTGTTAATGAATTGGTGTATATTCTTTCAGGCTTATTTTTAAACAATATACTATAATAACAGTATAATTTGATTTACAGAAATGGAAGACAGAAGCACTTCTGTCCTGCAACTTATGTTATTCACAAGGTTGTTAATAACTTACCCTATTGTGGTAAGCCTTCCACATTAGCCTTGAGAGAATTCCTTGTTGTTTTAATGGCTGTGTAGTATTCCACCAGGTAAATTTGATGGATTTCACTAGTTCTTCATTCAAGATATCTTGGTTGTTTCTCATTTGCTTTCATCACAAGTAATGCTTCAGTGGATTTCCTTGTAGCTAAGTTTTGGTATTTCTACAGATAGATTCTTAGAATTGGAATGGACTAAGTCAAAGTGATAAATTACTTTTTTCCCCTTTAATTCTAAATAATATGAAATGTCAAGACCCTTCACACACTGAAAATTTCTATTCTGTAATCCTTCCCCTTACCCACCCTCTTTTCTCTAATTTTCATTCCTCTCAAAATATTTTAAAGGCAAGACCCAAACAGTAATGGGTGTTTGGGAAAATGAGGCTCTAGTTTTGAAAGGAATTAAAAGCAGAACATAGGTGAGTCTTTATTGCTCTGAGCAGCTCTGGCTGCCTGTGAATGAACAAAAATAGCCTCTTCTCTTCCTTTGAGTTAAAATTTTGAAAATTCTTGAGCTGATTGCTCCTCCAGGAGAGGCAAAGCCAGGTTTGCATTTCTTTACTTTCCGTGGGTGACCTGGCTGGTAGCAAACAGTAACAGTCATGGATATCTGTGGAGGAGAGCATCATTTAAATGTAGTGGGTGACCACGTTGCTGAAGACGACAGTGACGCTTTGACTGATTCTCTAAAACTCTGCAAAGGAATAATATCACCGGACGCAGCCTCTTGGTGAGGTCAGAGGAGTCATTTCTGTGTGGAGTAAGCATAGGAATAACATAGTTCTATTCCCAGTTCTCCAGTTTAAAATATTTATTACCTCACATCTCTCCCCTGCGTTTTACCATTTCTGACATTTTTCTCTTTGTTAAAACTGAAAACCCATAGCCAGCTACGGTGTAGAAATGTGAACCTTATGCTGTGGGCGTGTCTAACACTTCACCTTCTGCTTTTCTTGGGCTACACTTAAATAGGAAACCTGTGGCACCTCAGTTAAAAGACCCCCAAAGGTGGCTTTCTTCTGCAGGCTGTAGCCGCAGCGCTTCCCCCAGTTCCTGGCCGATTTTGCTAACTCTCTCCAACAGAGGGCAGTACATTTCTCTCATTGGCCTGCTCAAGTTTGAAAAATATTCAGTAAAAACAGAGAAATCTCCGTGCTCAGAATCCAAGCATCTTTCTTTTTATTAAAATCACTTCCAGCACACTTCTGAGAACTATGCACCTGTGAATATTCCAAACCCAGGATGGTCATGAGAGATTTAAGTATTCCTCATGCTAGAAACAGTGGAATCACTTAGGTTCAAATCTATAAATGGAGTGAAAGAGTTTCCTAAATGTCCTGAAGTTGTTCCTTTTTACTGCTTTGATTTTATTTTTTGCTTTAGTTGTTTTCCCCCCAAAGTCTCACTATCCTAGAAGATCAGGAGAGTTGGTTTTAAAGAATTTGTAAGTATAAATAGTCTAATCTCTTCCCAATGCTATTCATTGTCAAGTTTTTTTTTTTTTTTTTCAGTTGTCAACTTGGATATTTCTTATGGAGGGGAGAAAAAAGCTTAGAGACCTGAGTTCTGGAGCTAAGAAGGGGGCCCAGGAGCGAGCACACCTTATTGTGCTGATGGAAGGGCCAGCCAGCCACGCTCAGCAAAAAGAATTTGCCATCAATTACAAGCAGTCCCACGCAGTTTCCCTTAGATTGGCACAATGATTTTCAGCATAATGAAAAGCTAGGTCCAATGCCAATAACTGTCTGACTGCCAGTGAGAGTTTCCATCCTTCAAACTCCACCATAAGGGAAAGAGGAAGTGCTTTCCAGAGAAGTCTGGGAGGAGAGTAGGAGAAAAGGCAGAGGAAGGAACCAGTCACTGCCTGGGCGTGAGCTTTGTCCCATCTGGATTATGGTCCAGAGACAGAAGCCAGCATCCTAAAGGGCCCAGGTGCCCTGCTCACTGGTAGAGTAATCGAGACCCGGGCTGGGTTTCTGTTGCTCTCATTATGGTGGTAGCTTGTCTCCCAAGCTGGCCCCCGTGACCAGGGACCTGGTGTTTGTACCCTCATGAGGTCCTCTCCCAGCCCTCCCAGGAGGCTAGGTTGTCCTGGTGACTCGCTTTCACCAATAGGATGTGGTGGGAATGACACTGTGCCAGTATCTGGTCTTCAGAAAGCCTAGCAGCTTCCACTTGTGTGCTCTTAGAAGCCATCCACCATGTGAAGTCCAGCTACCCTGCTGGAAGAGTCCACCTGGAAAGGCCCTGGAGGAGGAGAAGGGAACCCACGTGAAGGGGCATTAAGGTGCTGGATGTGGGAGTGAGGAAGCCATTTTCTGTTCCAACCCGGCTGAGTCTCCACAAAACTCCATCCCACTCACCATCTGATGGCAACTGTGTGAGCAGTTCCCAAGAACTGCCTGGCTGAGTCTAGTCAGCTCCCAGAATCATGATAGTAATTGACTATTTTAAGCCATTAAGTTCGGGGTTCTTTGTTACCCAGCAATGGATAACAGAATCACTCTCCCTAATACTTAAGCACTTTCTGGGTGAATAGTGTTGCTACCCTACAAGGCATGGAGTCTAGTTGTCATGGGAACCAGGCTTCCTGCTCTGCAGGCACCAAGGGAGAGAGTGAAGGTGGTACTTGTGAGACAGAGAATGGGTTCCCTGCTGAAAGACCTTGGCTCTGGTACCAACTAGCTGTGTGACCCTGTGCAAATCAATTTCCTCATTTGAAAAAGATGATGGTTGTACTATTAGGAAATAAGAAGCCATCCTGTGTCTGTGGCAGACATCATGAATCAGCCACGGCTTTACTGAGCTCAGACTTGGCCTTCTCAACCTTCTGATCAGAATTAAACTCATCAGATGAATCCTGTTAGCATCCAGAAGAGTGCTTGACACTGAGAGGTTTGTTGAGGAAATGAATGAGCCTGCCTCCCTTTTCAGAACTATCAGCAGAATCAGCAAAGAAGAATGAGAGGTGAGGAAGGAGAGGTGGAAGAAGAGGAGACCCAAACTAGCTACATTTCACTGAGCATCTACTAAGTACTCAGTGTGATTCTAGAGTTTTAACAGCATAACTTCCATCAAACCCTTACAGCAAACACTGAGCCAGATTTTACAATCCCTCTATAATAAGTGAGAGTTTTGAAGCTCAGAGAGGTTAAGTGTATCTCTCAAGGTCACAGAACTAGGAAGTGGCTGAGCTGGGGTTCAACTCAGCTCTATCTGCTTTTATGTTTGTTTCACATTTAGACAGCTCAAAGCTCCTTTCCCATCTTCTCAGGACTAGCTGTGTGACCTCATTATTCAGTTTCTTCATCTGTAAAATGGGGATAATAATAGTGCCTACTTCGTAGGATTATTGTAAGAAAAAAAGAGTTGAAAATGTAAAGCACTTACTATTTACAATAGCCAAGACATGGAAGCAACCTAAATGTCCATTGACAGATGACTGGATAAAGAAGTTATAGCATATATATAATGGAATACTACTCAGCCATAAGAAAGAATAAAATAATGCCATTTGCAGCCACATAGATGGACCTGGAGATCGTCATACCAAGTGAAGTAAGCTAGAAAAATAAAGAGAAATACCATATGATATCACTTATGTGATGAAATCTAGAAAAATGACACAAATGAACTTATTTACCAAACAGAAACATACTTATAGACACAGAAGTATGTCTGGGGGTTACCAGGGGGAAAGCGGATGGAGGGATAAATTGGGAATTTGGGATTTTCAGATACTAACTACTATATATAAAATTGATAAACAACAATTTCCTGCTGTGTAGCACAGGGAACTATGTTCAATTCCTTGAAGTGGCCTGTAATGGGAAAGAATATGAAAAGAATATACATATAGAATTAACACAGCATTGTAAACAAGCTATACTTCAATACATTTTTTAAATAAAAATTAAATTTTAAAAAATGTAAAGTGCTTAGAATAGTGCTTAGCACATAGTGGACACTCAATAGAAAATTAACATTTTGTTCATTTTTGTTGTTTTCTTTTTTTTTCTCTACTACCAAACGTTGTCCCACATTGACTGCACAAAAAGTTGGGTGCCAGTCAAAGCAAGTTGCCTAAAAATCAGAATCTTCAGTCTGTTTTATATTTTACTTAATTTCCCCCAGAAATTTGTGTCTCTTTTTGTTGTTCTTGTTTCTGTTTGTTTACTTGCAGTCAGCTTTTAAACATCCATCTTTAACATAGGCTAGCTGGTCAGAATCACATCTTCTAAAAATGGATCAGTGGAAGGAAGTTTTGGCATAGGAAATATTTTCAGATATTGGAAATGGCAAAGGAGTGAGAACACCTAGGTATAGCTTTCTCTGACTGGCTGTGTGACCCTGGCGAGTGACACCGTCCAACAGAGCCTCGATCTCCCCATCTGTAAAATGAAAACAATAGTTAACTGCTTGCGTTCCTCTCTTTGCTGTTAAGTCTCCCCTGCGGTGGTGCCGGGGGCTGCAGTGTGACATGGACGAGGGAGAGGCTAGCCCAGGAGGCTGCAGAATCCCCAGAAGCCAGGGCAACCCCTGGGCAGGCCAGCAGCCCCTGTAGCAGTCTGAGCATCTGAATAATGAATGTGTTATGTAAATGGAGCTGTGGCCCCGTGGAGCGCTGAGAAGTCATTTTCCACAGTTCACTATTCTCCTAGTCAATGGGGCTTGACTTGATTATTCTCCCTCCAGGCTTCAGGAGATGTGGGGAGCGTTTGAAATTTGTTAAAAATTAGCTAAATAAAATTGTCCCCGCCTCCCCAGCAATAGTTTCTGTGAGTGATGGAGCTTTCATTGGGTAATGTCTTAGGTGGATGTAAATCTGAGCACAGAAAATACACTTCATATGTCTATATGTGTCAGGCTGCGTACATATGTGAACAGAATTCTTCATATATAGAGAGGAAAAAACAAAACAAAGATCCTGAATAGGAGCTTCTAAACAAGATTTCACCTTATCCCACTGACATTGTGGGAACTGCCCAGTACACATCCCTCAGATCTCACCCCAACTTGGCAACTGTCCTTCAGGCAGACATCAGTGCTGGTGTTTTTATTATTATACATGGTTCATACAACAACTTGATATGTTTTAAACAAAGAAATAGCATTTTTAAATAAATTAATTAAAATGTTACTTAAAAATAAAATTTTAAATAGAAAAATAACCCTTTTTCCCCCCAGACTCTAAATGCACTGTGGAAAATGTAAAGAATGCAGGAAATAAAAACCACCACAACCATCCCACTCAGAAATAACGTTTCGAGCATTTTCTTGCCATCTCTTTGATGCATGCTCATAAATCTACGTAGAAATGCCTGGGCAAAATTGGATTATGCTGGATATATGGTTTTCTGCATTGCTTTTTTCACCTAACATTATGATGTATGCCTTTCCCCCCTGTATTGTTGAATAGCTTTCAAAATCATGATTCTTAATGGTTGTGTAATTTCGTCAAATGGATAGGGGATGATTTATTTAAACACTTCTGGTTGCTGGAAATTTAGGTTGAATTACAGTAACTTCTCGATGAGAGGAAAAAAAAAAAAACTCCGATACTGGCTATTTAAGGGGCAACAGTGATTTTTCACCCTGCGTGGGCAGCCAGCAATAAAAGTCAGCCACACAATCTGGTACGTGATGAAAGGTCCAGAAAAGGCCAGGAAATGGATGGGGAAATTGTGAGGGATGAAGTGAGTTATTAGTGTTTATTATTTATATGGTACAGTAAATATACACAGCTCAGGACCAAGCATTCTCTTGTCAGCAACTTGCAACCAGTCAATGGTCCCTCGGAGCCTGGATGATGCTTAAATCCACAAATCAAGGCAGCACCATTAGGGGACATGGTGAGTCAGCCATTCCTGATGCAAGGGCTCCTACTGGACCATCTCAGCGCAAGTACATTCCCTTTGCCTTGGGATGGCTTTTATTTCTGAGGAAACACCTACAGTCCCCTGACCACTTGAGAGAGAGAGAGAGAGAGAGAGAGAGAGAGAGAGAGTGCGTGTACAGGAAGGAGGAGGGGTGGACTATTTCCTTTGTATTTTCTATGGTTTTGCCTCCTGGGACAGCAGCATTCCATGGCCACACCCTGCCCCTTGCTTACTAATCTAAGACTACCAACAGAGGAGAAAGCCCCTCTGGCTCACGAACGTGAGGCGGAGACCATTGTCTCCAATTTACTGATAAAGAAATAAAGTCAAAGACTCAGTCAAGATTTCTCTTTGCAAATGACCCCCTAGGACTAAAACTCAAGACCACGAGTCCCACTTCGTGGCAACACCCCAGCTGTCCCCACAGGACAGAATTTCTGAATGTGTTCCAGGCTTTGCTTCCCGTTCCTGTCTATACTTATCTGGAAGTAAAATCTCTTTGGTGAAGTAGCAACAGGGAGTTTGAGAAAGCTCTTTCTCATTCTTATGACTGCAAATGGGGCTTCCCCTCAAAACTCCCCCTCCCCCCAGCACTCTGGATCCCTTCCCTGCTTTCTTTTTTCTTAAAGCACATATCCCATCTAACATAGTGTAGGTTTGACTTAAAAACCACAATGTCTCCCCATTAGCGGTAAGCTCCACTAGAAGTAAGTCCTTTCAAAGCCATCCAGAGACAGTAGAATAGACGGTAATATGTTATTCAGTACCTACTATGCGTCAAAAACTTTCCAGACCTTAACTCTAATTTTTAGAATAACTCAGTGGGAAGTAAGCATTTTTAGCACATTTTTACAGGTGAGGAAAACCACAGCTTAGCAAGGGTCCTGGAGAACCTCAGGATCACAGAGCCCGTTCAGAGATGAGGTGTGATCCATGGCAGCGTGCGTCCAAAGCTGTTTCCCCTAATATTGGAGTGGCTTTAGAGCTCTGAGTGGGGACAGCTGGGTCACTCTGGCATCCAGCAGGTCTTTCTTGCTGGTCTATGTGATGAGTCAAGGATGGGGAGCAAGTCCTGCTTCCCAGGGTTTCAGGAAGAGCCCCCACACCTCCCAGGCTTCTGCATCACCATTTTCTCCCAGCTGGCAAGTCCCTTGGCTGCCTTCTTTCTCTGCAACCACCATTTGTCCCTTTAAGGCACAGACTTGGGCTCCCTCAAAGTTACTGATGGATGAGCTTACCTGATTCTGCTCTGAGAGCTGAGAGCCAAGGGGCCCTTGGCACTCCTGAAAGGAGTACATTGGGAACACTGGAAGTCAAGTTTCCCCCACTTCTGCATGGCCCCCTGAGGTGCAGCCAAGCCCATGATATAAACTTATTCCAAGGTAGAGAGTTTTTGCAAAATGGTCTAGGGAATCTGAAGCTGTATGATTTCCACAGCAGCCCTGGGTGTGCACCTGCATGAGTAACTCAGAGGCAGGGCATACCCCAGGGAGCTCTGTTCAGATTCCTTGCCTCACTCTTTATCTTCTCCTTTGGTTTTGAAGGTAAATGTCTTAAACCTACACCCACTTAAAAAATATTACACCCAAAGACCTTCAGCAAACAAAATCTCACTTTGCAGTCTGGTATGCAGACCAAAGCAAGGTGGGGGTGCCTGGGCAGGAAGTGGAAGTCTCTCTGACAGGCCAGCCCAGCCTTGCTTTCTCCCCCTGCCCCATCCTGTCTTCTTCTCGCCATCCCCCCCCCCCCCAGAAAACCCTGGGAAACCACTGCTGTAGATCATCTGAGCCCAGAGAATATGCCTTCTAACAGCCCCAAAGTGGCTCAAGGTCACCTCACAGGTCTCCATCTCTGGTGTGAGTAGTCAACCACTGGAAAAGTACGTACTGGTAAATTCAGATGGACAGCAGTTGTGGCTGCAAAGTCACACACAATCCCTTTGTCTCAGGCTATCTGAAATGCTAGGAGCACTTTTACTGGGTAACCCCCACGGGGCAGCAGGGCACCAAAAGGGGGCATATCATCTGAATATGGAATTGGTAGTTTCTCCATGACCTGGCTCTCAAGTTTTTATTCTATCTTGCCATGAACTTCATAATTTTTTATATTGGCTCAGAGAAATAAGATCCCAAATTCAATTTTACAATTTAATAGCTGGTTTTATTTGTTCATTTATTCCACAAATATTGTTGAGTGTCACAACGTGCCAAGTCCTGTTCTAGACACAGGAGAAATGACAACAAACAAGACAGATGACAATCATGTAAGTTTCATGGCTCAATCCTATTTTTGACAATTACAAATAATATTTTTCCTCTGGGATGTTGAGGCACATGTCCCCCAGTAGCTTCTCCCACGTGAATGCTCCAAAGCTGACTTCTTTCCTCCAACGAGGACACATTTTTACTCTGAACTTCTTTATGCCAACAAACTGATTATTTTAAGCTGCTCTTTAAAAAAAGGCATATATTCAGATTTGTTGCGCTACTTGTAACACAAATTTAAAACAGTTTATGATCAAATGGCATTTTTTAATTTGTCTTGATTCATGTGAAAGTAATTCGGATTCGCATTAGTATTCTGGAAACTGATCATTAACACTTTTTAACTGATTTTGTAAACACATTTTGCTTCCAAAATAAACATAAACAGGCCAGGAGGACGCTCAGTGTAGCTGAGGCATGAAGATACACACACATTAAGGGGAAGGGCAGGATCCCCAGCGTAAAATGGTGAAGGCATTTGAGAGTCATTTCATCACCAACTCGCTTCATGAAAAATCTGCAAGAAAAATGTGAATAATTTCACATTTGCCTGATGGGGAGCTTTCAAGCTGCAGAGTTGTTTGTGTGTCTATCACGGATCATTGCAAATAATTAAGACGGGGTGGGAGGTGGGGACTGATTAACGTTTGATAAGGCAGGAGGGGAACAACTTGCGGCAGCCACGAGCAAAGTGGTGGGGCTGCCTCCACACTCAGCCAGTGTGGGAGTCTCAGAGATCCACGGCAGGTTTGGTGGTGCAGCCCTCCTCCAGACAATGCTGTGACCCCCTCACCACCATCCCCAGCCTCTGCCTGGATACCTCCAGGTCAGCTCAGCTCAGCTCACCTTCCTATGACACCCCATAACCCATGTGATTTAGTCCTGAGCATTTTGGCATTTAAAAGTGCATTGTCCAAACTAGCCAAAAATAATTGCAGACGTATGCTGATTCAATGGGAATCTAATTCATAAACCCTCCAGAAGCACTCTTGTCCCCCCTTTTCCTTCTCCTAGTCGCCTCACATCTCACGCTCTCTTAGGCGTCCTTCCTCCAAACCTCCCCACATGCTTCCAACCTACTCTAACTCTAGAACTTCTGGCACTTCTCTTCCTCCCATTTTGCTCCAGATTTTGTATGCAAACGTATAAAACCACCCTGGGGCCCTCCTGGAGGGCAGGAGAGGAAAAGGAACCCCTTAAGTAAGACCAGAGCAATCTATTGAGCTTGTTACGTTGAACTACAATACAACTTAGTGTAGCTTCTGGATTGACAGAACACATGTGGTTTAAAAATGTGGGTCTGGGAATCAGGCCGACTTGCGTTTCCATCCCAGCCCTGCCCCTGGGTGAGATCCTTCATCTTTCTGAACTTCACTTTTCTAGTCTGTAAAACAAGGGGAACAACATTTATTGCCTGTGGTTGCTGAACAGATGATGTGTATATCAAGCATATGGAACGGTCTATGTTCAATAAATGGATGGTGTAACTGTTCTGACCATTCCAGTCTTGCCTCTAAATGTTCCAACATCTCCTGGTGCTGGAAATATTCTAAGCTGCTCCTTCTTCAGTACTGATCCAATTCCTCCTGTCAGGAACTGTGCTAGAGCTGCAGACGTGGAGGTGACAAAGACAAGGTCCCTGTTACTGAGAAGCACCAACAATCACTTGTTATTCCTTACAGAATTCATGGACCTGAACCAGTAAAGTTTACATTAGCTGATGGAAAAGAAAACACTTTGCTTTAAGATGGGCCCAGATCTTCTGGGTTTCTGTTGGATTGAGTCTGATGAAGCAAAAGAGAAGAGGCTCTGCTACCACTAAGCTATAGATGGCTACTGGCCTCTTGAAGCCTCATTTTTCTCATCTGTGAAATGGGGACTCTACAACTTGGCTTGCCTCTACACTAAGCCTTTGTGAGGGAAAAAAAGAGGAGTGAACATGCTTTGGAACTATAAAGTGCCATTCAAATTGAAGGTATTTGCTATCCGTAGTCCTGATTGGTGTGAGTGACTGAGGAGCATCCCAGTTTTCTCCCAGCCTCCCCCAACAGGTTGAAAAAGTAGAGCCCCGAGAATGCTCCAAGCATAGAACACTCCACTGGTCCTCCAATCCCTTTTTTGCCCCTGCGCTAACAAGCTGGAAGAGCCACAGTTCCTCGCCATCCACCTGCAAGAGTCAGGACTCTGGTTTCAGGTGACAAAGATGCAACTTCAACCTTCTCGAGGAAAAATAGGAATATACTGGCGCGTGACATCCAAAAGAGAGAAGGGCAAGGTGTTCATGAGCCACAGGGCTGTTCAAAGTACAATTTTGGGAAACACTCCTTCAAACTGTATAGTTTTCAGAAAGAACTGCGAATCATACTTCTCTGGCCACAGTGATTAGTCCAACATGGACATTGCAGCTGATGCTGACAGTGCCTGTCTAATCTGCACACAGGGCAGGCTGGGAGTGCCACGGAGTTAATGAATGCTCCTTGAGCGGCCTTCAACCAATGAGGGGCAGGAGTTGGTGCATAAATACTGCAGCTTCCTCACTTCTCAGTGGGTGTGAATTGGAGCTAAACCTAGGTGCCTAATTTAAGAGATTGACACAAAACTCAGGTTTAGATGCAATATTTTTCAAAAATCAAAGCTAATGCAAAAATTCCACGGTGTACAAAATATCAACATTTTAAATAGGACAGCACTGGTGTTACTGATTTTTCCTTTTGCCTCAGGTTCTGATGTTGCTCAGCTGGGCTTTGGTGTGTTATCTTTTAACAGCTTGTTTGCAAGTTCAGTAGAAAACACAAGTGAAAGAAGCTTCAGACAGTCTAAGCTGTCCTCACCAGGCTCTTAGTTAGACCTGTGGTCTGCCCCAAGTCGAGGTGCCATCCCCCAGTAGTGCCAGAACTCCCTGGGAGGGACAAGGCATGGACACGTGGGAGCAGTAGACTGAGGACATACGGGCAGTTTATTCTTTGATGTTCTTGGAAGAGGGGTCAGTTTGCATGATGTAAGCCAACAACCAGGACAGATAACCCTCAGGAAGAATGAAGGTCATTTCAAATAATAAACCACTTGTTCCATAACGGAGAAAGCATACAGATCAATATGGTAAGTTCCTATGAAAGGACTTTAAGTCAGCTCTCTTTCTCACCTTTTCTTTTTGTTTATGGGGACCCCTGTTGGATAACTGAATGATACAAAGCAAGTAGCTTAGAGAAGAATGGCTCCTTCTTAAGCACACCCCAAAAGTCAAAACTACATAGAGATCTGTGCCCTTTTTGTGGAGGGAATCTGATTCTTGTGCCGTTAGAAACCAAGCATGGGGGAAGCCAAGCCCACAATCAGAATGTAATTGAAGTATGTTACCTGTAATAGGTTCAGATGTTTGTGATCTTCAGCACTTTATGAATTCTGCAGCAGATGGGCAAGGGCCAGGTAGCGGGCGAGAACAGACTGGGGAAGGCAGGCTGGCACTCTGACAAGGGCAGCCCCAGCTGCGGTTCGGGTGTTATTCAGCACGCCCACCCACTGCACCGGCAGCCTGCCTTCCCCAGCTCACGGCCACGGCCGCCTTAATGAAGAGTGGAGGTAAGCATGAATCCCGGCTTTCCAGGGATCACAACATTTGAGAAGCCCAGAAGAATCCACGTGATGGAAATGGTGCCAAGTTCTTCTGCCTCTTCCTTTTCAACAAAAAAAGAGAGAAAGAAAGAGAACCTGATAATAAAATGCACATCTAAACACTTTCCAATTTTCCTGGGCTTTTAATTTTGTTTCCTCAAACATTCTGTGCTAGAGAAGGGGAAGCAGAGTAATACCCAAAGAAAGGAATCTTGACTGGATACGAGAATTTAGATGAGCTGGTGTAACGCACAGGACGCTATAGTCGGAGTTTCAAATCCTTGCCCTGTCAATTTCCCCTTGGGTGATTTTGGGCCAGGTTCTTAACCTTCTCCGCTTTCTGTTACCTCATCTGTCAAATGACTCAAATAATATATGTCTCACAAACTGTGTCATGAAATGAGGTAATATGTTAATAGCTTACATTTATTGAGCACTTACTGTGAGTCAGATATTTATGTATTAACTCTTTTAAATCTTCAAGACAGCTCTGTGTGCTAGTCCCTGTGATCATTCTCACTTATTGATGCAAAAACTGAAGACAAAAAATGTAAATGATTTGTCCAAGGTGATAGCCAATAAGTGCGGGCCTGGATGAAGCAATGGCAGGTCAACACATGTTTGATGACATCAAGATTGCCTTATAATATACAAATGCAACTTCAGGCATACCTCGCTTTATTGAGCTTCACAGATACTTTGATTTTTACAAATTGAAGGTTTGTGGCAACCCTGCATTGTCAAGTGATGATTAGCAATTTTTTTTTTTAGCAATTAAGTTTACATTGTTTTTTTAGGCATAATGTGAGATTGCACACTTAACAGACTACAGTGTAGTGTAAACATAACTCTTATATGCACTGGGAAACCAAAAAGTTCGTGTGACTTGCTTTACTGTGGTGGTCTGGAACTGAACGCTCAACATCTCTGAGGTGTATGCCTGCAGAATAATTGCTTCAAAATATATTTGTTTAGGTATTCATTCAACAAATACTCTTTGCAAGTCTACTATGTTCTAAATTCCATTATAGACACTGGAGATAGAGGGAACCAAAACATGTCTCCTTTGCCCACATAAAACTTACAGTCAGAGAGAAATAATACCAGGAGAATATAAAAGAGGTCCATATTTTAACAATAGGATGCTCTGGACTGAGTTTATAAGGATGCCCTGCATTCTTCTGTGTCTCTAAGCATACACAACAGAAATGAGCATAACCTGTAATAACAGAGAAATAAAAGAATTTGGGAGAAAAAAAAAAAACAACAACCCATAATTATTCTAAGAGAATAAAACTGTGTGCCTTGAAATATTGAAGTAATTATCAGGTTAAATTTCTATGATCCCTGCAATTTCCATGAAACCTGGAAGTGCTGGGAGCGTAGGCCTGGCATATCTCTTAAAGTAAAATTATACTTCTTTTTCATTCAGACTAAAAGGTCATAATTAAAGATATAATGAAGCTAAGTGAGTAATGGGATCCGTGATTCACTGGGAAGTGGGAGTTGCCTGAGCCCCCTCCTGCCCCTGGGAATGGGGGTCACCAAGTCAGATGGCCTTGGGAGCCCCCACAGGGCCCAACACCCTCAGGGAGGGGAATGCTGAGTGTGTCACCAGGGTTAACAGGGGGTGGCCCATGCAAATACTAGGTCAAAGGAGAGAGCTTCCTGATTTATTTTCACCCAGGATTTTAGCATTTTTTTCTAAATATGAAAGAAATACATACTCATAGTAAAGTATTTGGAACACTTTTGTAAAAGTCTAAAGAAGTATGAAAAATGTCACCTATAATCATCGCACTATCCTGAGACAAGCACTATTAGAGTTCTGTTTCCTTCTAGATTTTTCTGAGCTTTCCTCATCATTGAGATTTGCCTTCCTTTTTCACTTAAAATTATGATTACCTATTTCATTTAAAATTACGATTACCTATTTCACTTAAAATTACAACCAATTAACAATAACGTTGACCACTTCCTATGCCCCTCATTTAAATAAACAATCTCATAAAGTCAGTACCACAATTGGCAGTTACTTAGCAGCTCTGTGGCTCAGCTTCCGGTCTGTAAAGTGGGGTATTAATAGTGCCTGTCTCATAGAACTGTTGTGAGGGTCTCGCATTAATACATCTAAAGCACCTGGAACAGTGCCTGGCGTTTGGTAAGCACTTGACAGTGTTGACTATCACCCCATTTTGCAAATGAGGTAACCAAGGCATGAAAGGTTAAGTGGCTTGTCCTAGTCCAAGGTAAGTAACAAGAGAGGAGCAGGGTCAGGACTTGATCCCAGGCAGTGTGGCTCCAGAATCTGTGACTTCAAGCCAAGTATAGTGAGAGCAGAGGTGCTTTGGAAACAAAGGACAGGAATTCAGTCCCCAGTTTGGATTAGCACATACATAGATATATCTGATGGATTTCCCAGGGCTCTGATAGAAGCCAAATTCCCAGAAAAGACGGTGGGGGTCTTGAAGGAAAAATCCTCCTTAAGGAAAGCTGGTGTCTGCAGGCTCCTTGGCGGAGAAACTGTCTATGTTCTTTATTACTGCACCCCTCCTTCCTGGAATAGAGGAATAGCTCCTGACACATAGTAGGCATTTGATGAATAGTTGTTGGCTTATGAAATCTTGCTTGACGGAGTGACACTCGGCGAATGACTCAGAGACCAGAGGGATTGATGGTTTCAGGGTAGCTGCTGACTTCAGAACTCATCCTGACTTATCCATCTAGGCAGGATGTCTGTTCCTTGAGAGAAAGAGTGGTGAGAAGCATACTATAAAGGGATCTCCCTAAACTCTGTAATGCTTAAGACCCTTTGTTACGGGATCCCCATCCTAACTTAGCCACACCATCTCCAGCTCGTCTCTTGAAAACATCGTTGGCCAGGCTGCAATGGAGCCTCAGCTATATTGGCACCTACCAGATGGGAGTAGAAACATGCTTCCAGCTTGCCATGCACAGATGTGTTGGTGGCTGCTTAGGGTATAGCGGGAGACGCTATTACTTAACCTGGATTTGGGTCAACTAGCTCTATGTGCAGCAAAGCCCGTTTACTGACACTGAGTTGTGGTGAAGGAAAGTACGACGTTTATTGCAGGGTGCCAGACGAGGAGAACAATGCAATAATCTACAGTTATTTTAAATGATGTTGCTGAAATATGTCTAACAGTAAAGAAAAGTTATCATGGAATATTATTACAACACAGTATGATCCCTTTTAAACAAACTATATAGTACAAACATAGAAAAGACTTTGGGAGGATATAGTATATTAATATGTTGCATTCGTTGAATTTAAATAAGATTAAGGGTATTTTTTAAATGTTCATTTTGCCTATAAAATCTAAGGTAAGATCATTTCAGTAAAGTTGGGGTGAATTGAACATATTATATGGATATCCACGATTTGCTTCCCTTCAAAAGAACAGTTAGGTTCAAACTCAAAGTTCTCTATTAGGATTAACATGCTCAGATGCCACATGTGTCAGCACTCACCACCGCTCCCTCTCCCTCTATTCCTCTGCCTTCTTCAGATCATTTATCACCGACAGCATTGTCCAGTTACTTGATCACACTCTGCACGCCCACTAAGTTCCTGAGAGCAGGGGCTTAGGTCTGTTCACCGTCTGGCACAGAGTCTATGCTTAATAAACATTTGTTAAATCACACATTTGTTGAAAGCAATCTGACGATTGAGGGCTTTGTATGACCCAACTCCTCCACAGCAAACTTCCTCTTCCACCACCACACCTCCCCCTCCCCTTCCCCTTTTCCACGCCCCTATCGCCCTCATCCATTCATAACATTTATCTCCCTAAGCACCGGGGAGTATAGCAGGTGACCTTTGACATCAGTGTTTGTAACAATAATACACATCTCTGGTGTTTTCTGTATATTGTGTTTTCTGGTGTTTTCTTCCCATCCATCTTCAAGGACTGTGGCAGCTGCTTAGATGCTGAAGGAGGGCAGAAAGAGCTGGACTTTAGGGGAAGGGGTGGGAGGTCAGGTTCCAGGGGTGAAGAAAGGATCAGTTGCTACTTATTATAAGCCTTCCAAGAGGGCTTTTTTCTTTTCTTTTTTTCCTTTGTGTGTGTGTGTTTCTTATGATATTTTTGTTTGTTTTGGCCCTTTCTATTGCTGGGATTTCCCCTTAGTGTGTATTCTTAGAGAAAGGAAGAGCCTGAGACCAGATCTTCCCCCATGAGGGTATTTTTAGCCCCTGGGCTCAAGTGGGCAAAATGAGGCACAGTGAGGCTCAGTGACTTTCCCTAAACCTCTAGAATGTCGACAAACCTCCCATTGGGGCCCCCAGGCACTCTCCACCAAGGCACCCACACTTGTCTGATTCTCACTAGACTATAAATTCCTGAGGACAAGGTCTAGGTTTTGTTTGCTTTTATAATCCTACAGCCTGGTGAGGCCTGGCAACACAGCTAGTTAAGTGACAGAATTTTGACTAGAATCCATGCCTTCAAATAAACTTTGCATTAGATAAAATCTTGGAACGATCCATTTTTAATGTAATTAATGCAGCCCCCTCCCTACTTTGAGTTTCCTAATTTTCTGACTTCCTGATCTCTGTCCACCTTTTGTTATTACTCTGCATTCCTACCAGCCACTCTTTGGGTTGGTCCTTTGGTGCACTTCATAACAAAAGGGTGTTTCTGAGCAATCGTGGAAAGACATTTGCAAAAGTAGTCTCATTCAAGGCCAGGAGAGGTTAGGGAATCCGGGAATCCCACCAATCCTCTGGCCAGGAAATGTTCCAAAAAGCAGTGGCATCTTTCTGCCTCTTCATTCATGCTTGAAGAAGAGGGTGAGAGAGTAGAGATGCGGCAGCAAGCTGAAAGTTTAAGGAGCTACAGATACCTAGCCAGTAACCATAAAGCCCCAGGAAGGCAGGCTCTGAGTAAAATTAATAGCTAGCAGTTAAGTTGCACTTAAGGGTCAGTCGTTGCACCAAACACTTTACATATAACTTCCTCTTTAATCCTTCTAGCATTCCTAGGGGATAGGTGTTATTATACCCATTTTGCAGAAGACAAAACAGAGGCCGGGAAAGGCGAAGTGACTCACTCAATAGCACACAGCTAGTTAGCCTTAGGGTGGAAGTTAGAACCCAGCTTATCTGTCTCCTGGGCCAGGTATTACTGCTTTTCTGGGATGCCCGTGCAGGGCATGTCCAAAAGGCAACTAGAAGCTGGAGCAAAGGCGAAATGGCTGGACCTGGACCAGCCTCGCAGAGGGCGGGTGGGCTTTTCCGGAGAGTGTCCCCCAGCCCCGCCACGGGATGCTCGACGCTCGGGGCAGGCGCCGTCCTGGGCGCAGTCGGGGCCCTGGGCGGACGCTCAGAGCGGCCGAGGGTGGGCGCGCAGCTGCGGCGGTTCGCGGGCCGGGGCGCGCTCGGCCGAGCAGATGGCGCCGGCGGGGGGCGGCCGTTTGGCGTTCGTAGCACTTTCCTTCGCGCATATGCTGCGGGCGGGCAGAGGGGACGACCTCGAGCCCTCTGCGGCCGCCAGTTGCTAGCCCTGGATCGCAGCTCAGAACTCCAACTCCGGTCTGCATCCATAGGAGATTGACACCGAAGCAGCTGCTCCGCCCATCGGGTGACAGCGACACATTGTTTTTCTTATTCTCACCATCGGGCTACAGGAAGGGTCTTAGTCCCATTTTACAGCTGGAAAACTGAGGTCCAAGAAAGAGCTGACCTTCAACGGGACAAGGACTAGACCTGGAGTTGGCTGATTCCTGCCTGAGTGCTTGGCTCCACATGTGCACCAGTGTGTCCTCAGCTTAAGGGTCCCGTCAGATAGCAAGTGAACATTTTTGATCTTGCCTGATCTTGTCCACGTTCCAAAAACATTCTTCCTTCTGTGGGACCTTTGCGCACAATGGCCTTTTGGACCTTATCCTCAATCTCCGTCTCACACCCCATTTCTTACATGTCACTTGTCAGCAGCCTTCCCTGAGTACACATCACAGCCCTAATTATGGCGGTGACCATTTGATTAATGTATGTGTGCCCACGCCTATCCCCAGACTGTAAGCCCCACAAGGACAGGGAGTAGGTGTACTTTTTCGCTCAGCATTCTAGTCTCAGTACATAACAGGCACTCAAGAAATAGTTCGGAATCAATGAGTAGTTGAATGGATGAATGAATGAACCATCATCTGCTTCCTCATCATCCAATGATCAGCTGGTTGGGAGTGGGCAGAGGGCTGGTAATGCAAGAAGGAAGGGCTATTTGGAAATTCTGGGCCTTCCAGTTGCAGCTTTTTATTAATTAAATGTGACCTGTGGCTGTTTCCCTTCCTTCTCCTCCCCAACACCCACCCCATGGACCACCCACCCCATTGCCCTGTAAGTGGAGACCTGGCCCTCCCTCTCCTGTTGACAGAAGGTAGTCTTCCTTATGCTGATGAATGAAGTGACCCTTAATAAGATGCAGCCAGGCCAGAAAGAGCCAAATGAGGAAGTTGGCAGCTTTATAAGTGGTTTTTCAGGGGGAAAGTGGGAAAATGGACATTAAAACCAATCTTTTAAGTTGCTTTTCTGACCTGCTTGGTGGGAGAGCTAGGGATTCCAGGATGTTGGAGAGCTTCCCAGATGGAAAGAATTCAGATGCAACAAATATTTACTGATGCCTACTAGGTGCCAAGGGCTCCTTGGGGCTTTTTGACAAACAGCTCGAAGGATGCTTGGCACATTCAAGGCCTCATTTGAACCTCCCCAAAACTCTGGGAACTGGGTTCATTGCCTCCATTCTTCAGAAAAGGGCACAGAGGCTAATGGGGTCAAGCGGGCTGCCCAAGATTACTCTGCCACAGTTTTATCCAGAAATGGATTTCTTTGCTTTTGGAAAAATCCAAATGTGAATTTTTTGGTGATTTTTTAAAAAATCTTAGATTTGTTGGCACGTGACTTGCAGGTTTATGACTTGACTGCTTTATACCATCTCCCCTACTGGAAAAATGATCTCTCGAGAGGTCTCAGACAGACAGGACAGAGCTTGATCTTCCTGGTTTACTGAATTCAGTAACTCCTTCAGTTCACTGAAAAGATAATAGCAGTAAGTCTGCAATAGGATTAACAGCCATCACTTATTGACAAAGTAGCCCGATTAGTGTGCTGGATACTTTATCGACATTAACTCATTTAAACCTCACGACTTCAATGAGGTAAACACGGTTTTTGTTCCCATTTTACACATGAAGAAACTGAACATCCAAGAAGTTAAATAATTTCCCCGAGATCAAACACTAGTGACTTACAGAGTCAGAATTCAAGCCCAGACAGTTAACTACTAGGTGCTGCCATGTTAATGGTTTTCAAGCTGTTTTCCAAGAAGCCCCACAGGTGAAGAGGACTGAGGCAAAGGAACAGAACATCTGGCTGGGCAGGTCTGAAAGCCTGGTCCTCTCCAACCAGGACAGCTCTGCTCTTAGCCCTGAAGGTGAATCTGTAAGATATTACTGGCAAAGAGTTTCCAGTGATAAAAAATTTAGAAGTTGGGACCTAATAGACAATATTGTTGGTCCCCCAAGTCCTGGAGCCCAGCCTTGCCTCCTCTGCACATCACTCATGGTGCCCAGCCCTGTGTCTCCGTAAATGCTGTGTTGAATGAAATGTATCAAACAGTACTAGGGTAGCTATTCCACTGCACCTGTAGCCATCCAAAGAAGACCTTCCCAGATCTACCTCCAGCTGTGGTCATGAAGAGAAAGGACTTTGTGCAGGCCGGAGAAGATACTTGGTGGAGGTGAGTTGAGAGAAGCACAGAGGGCACCTTGATGCTGTGGCTTCAGTTTGTTCCCAGGAATTTCCTGGAGTTATAGGGTAGGAAAGTGCAATAGCCTTAGGATAGAGGAAACAGAAGCCTCATGCTTTGGAGGCAGAGGAAGAGGGCTCTGCTACCTCTTGAGAAGATAAAGATTCTGCCTTTAGATGATGTTGAAGATTGAGGCATTCACTACATACAGTCAGCCTGCTGGCTGACCAACCTAACTCCCTATCCATACTTCTCTCCATCCACACTCACAGATTTTTGTGGTTAATGTCTTCAAGGTTACTCTTGATGTTTATTATTTATTCACATCCCACAGTGTTCTCCAATGTTAGATACACAATAAAATTGGGTATAAGCAAAAACTGAAACAAAAGCTAAAAACCATTTTGCAAAAACTGAAACTAAAATCAGATATAAAGATATAAATTAAAATAAATGATCAGGATAAAGAAGAGAGTTATAATGCAGGTGTACAGATGGTAACTGCAGCTGAGCTTCAAGACTAACTCTGAGCTTCCCAGTGGCCAGAGTGAAAAGGGAAACACAATCCATTATATGATTCCAGTTTTCTATAAGGAGATGCTGAGTTGCTCAGTAGTTGCTGAGCTTTTCTCAGAACCTAGAACAAAGAGAATTTTCTTGTGCAGAGATTTGTCTACTAAGAAATTGTAGATTGCAGTGTTCTCTACAAAACTACCATAGTAAATTCAACATAGTTTTCATTTCACAAGATGAGTTGGCAGTTTAACACACAAAATTGCACCTCAGTGAAAACAGTGGTTTCAAGGGTCATGTAGGTGCAGTGCTGAGGGTCTCTGAATGCAAAAATTAAAGATCTTTTTCTATCCAGACTATGCCCAAATTTAGTTACTCAGTAAACATTCTTCAAATCCAAAGATGAATAAATTATGTGAAGTGGACCTCAACCAAATATATCCTTTTTAATTTTTACAAATAAAACTTGCATTGATAGTTATATAGGTGTCTCTCCCCCATTTCTTTCCTAGATCACAGTCCAAGTGAGTTCTGCCAGTCTGTTTAGATCTGGCCTTGGTGTTTCTGGTTCATTTAGCAGGTGCACCATTCATCTGCAAGGAAGGAAGAGAATAAAGATGTCATCAATAATATTCCTGCAGAGCCTCCAAGTCAACTAAGTTCTCCTAGTGTGGGAAGCAGTAATTTTCTCCCTGATATATGAGGATTGCTTTTCTTCGGTAGCAGAGATCCAATCAGTCTTCAGAGGTGGTTGTAATTAATAGGTAAGGAAGTGCAAATACATCTGAATTAATAGAGCCACTAGGTGTGACTAACTATAATATGATTACATGTGAAATTAACCCAGAGATCAAACCTAATCAATCCAGACTAATAACCGCCAGGACAACAATTTGTGGTTTTAGATGAGTTTACATTGAAAGGAACTAAGGAAAATGAACTCTGTTAGAATGTAAAAGCTGCATTTTTTTAAGAAGTGTGAGCAGCATGCTAAGATGATAAATATGCATTAGATGATATCAATGTTCAGATGTCAGATAACCAAACCATTATTTATATTGGCAAGTGAGACTAAACAAAATAAGACAACCAGAAATTAGTAAAGAGAAGCACAAATTTTAAAAGTGAAACTAGAGGAGTACAGGATCTGAGACTCCCAGTGTTGTAACTTTTATTTATTTATCTGATCCCAGTAACTTAGAAAGTTATTAAACAATATTTCACATATAGAATATATAAACTATAAAGAGCAAGATAATAAACAGCCATGAACTTACAGCCCAGCTTAAGAACCGCATTAACAAATTCACTGCAGCCGCAAGTGCATCACATCCTGAATGCAAACCTCCCTGTCCCCACCCTCACCCCAGAGGTACACACTATCCTAATTTTGTGTCTGGCTGTGTGATAGATTATATCGCCAGCCTGGATTCTTCACCTGTTACTGGATCCACACCTTTTTTCTATGTAACTCTGCAGAGCCCTCTCTGTAGTTAGGACACATTTCCCTATTTTTAAAAACCTGGCTGCATAACTTTCTTCGCTCAATGGAAGGAAGCAGAAATGATATGTCAGTTCCAAGCCCAGGCCCCAATAGTCCTTCTATGTTCCCACTAGCCTTTTTGCACCTTCTCCATCACCATAAAAAGAACATGCTTGGACTAGTATGCCAGAAGAGGAGAAAGATGAAAGATGTGGGGGCAGAGCTGAGCCACATGCGCTGAGCCCAGCCCAGCCAGCCAACTCCCAATTCCATGAGAATGTATGATTGTGGCTTCAAGACGCTGAGTTTTAGATAATGCCTTATACAAAAAAAGTTTTTTGGTGGCAATGGTTAACTCACACAAACATTCTTCCTTTTCTTTATAGTTATATTGCAGATATGTCCTTGAACATATTGTTTTGTTTTGGGATTTATATAAAACGTGCCATACTGGTGAGTTCTTTTGCATAGCTGGCATTAGGGTTAAAAAGGTCCAAGTCAATGATTGAAAAGAGCCCTCTATCAGCCAAGTGTTTCACAAAATCACAATAGTAAGCAGGTAAACAGACTTTCAAATGGGCATCTTGCCAAGGAGCCTCCCCAGCCAGGTCTACAATAAACAATCATAGCAGCACACAGATGATAATGCTGTTGAGCAAAAGGACAGAAAAGATGAGGAATGAGCCCTTCAAGTATGGGTTCGTTCCATCCAAGGCGAGGGGAGGTTGGTGAGATGGAAGAGCAGGGAGTCAGGCAGACCTGGTCACAGCCCTACATGCCCTTTTACACTACTGTACATTTAAGCTATTTTTTCATACTCTCTGATCTCGGTTTTGCTGTCTGAGGAATGGAGATAATAATCTCTCCCTGCAGATGACTGAAAGCCAGTCTATTCACTCACCCCTATGAAACCAGGGGTTTCCATTCTAACTTTTATAGAGGGAATAAGAGGTAATGAAACCAAGGGGAATGGAAGGGGAGAGAACCTCTTTTTCTTCTGAGGCATGGAAAATTTGCGAGTTGAAGGAAAGGCCTTTGAAGACCTGGCTTCACCTGGCTTCTCCCTGGAGAAGCAGGCAAAGTCACCTGCAGGTTTGGAGAGTCTAGAATAGCGTTGGAGTCTATGGAGAGAGATATTAACAGCCAGTGAAGGATAAAGCCATTCACACCGCTTTGTGTAAAAGATCTTTAAACACTATGGGAATATCATAGTATGTTAGGTTATGTGATGATTTTGGAGGGTTTTTTTAGTTCAACACTCCCATTACATACATGTGAGAACTGGGGCCAGAGAGACTAAATCTTGATAAAAATCATACAATGAATTAGGGCACATCTAGGATTTGAATGCTAGACCTTTGTGCCATTTATCCTGGTGCTTATTCATTACTATTTGCTTCTAGAACCTCTAAATTTCCTTTTGAGGAATGCTATGTCTAGTTGTCATATTACTTTCCCTTTTAAGACTGGGTAAGCTGATGTCTGGTAATCTTTCCTCATAAATTCCACTGCACAAACCTTTAACCAAATTTTTTGTTCTTGTCTGAACTCTCATCTCTCATTCTCTCTCTTTTTTTTCTCTCTCTCATTCTCTCTTGATCCTTGTCCAGTCGGGCTTTTGCCCCACCACTCCTCCATAATAGCTCCCATGAAGGTCTCTAAGACAGCCATGTTGCTTTCTTTTTTCAGATTCCACATATAAGTGGTAGCATATGATATTTTTCTTTCTCTTTCTGGCTTACTTCACTTAGTATGACGATCTCCAGGCCCATCCATGTTGCTGCAAATGGCATTATTTTATTCTTTTTTAGGGCTGAGTAGTATATGTGTGTATGGATGTGTATATATATATATATATATATATATATACACATACATACACACACACACACACACACATATATATATATGAATACTTCTTTATCCAGTCATCCATTGATGGACATTTATGCTGCTTCCATGTCTTAGCTATTGTAAATAGTGTTGATATGAACATTGGAGTCCATGTATCTTTTTGAATTAGAGTTTCCTCTGGATATATGCCCAGGAGTGGGGTTGCTGGATCATAGGGTAAGTCTATTTTCAGTTTTTTAAGGAATTTCCATACCATTTTCCATAATGGTTGCACCAAACTACATACCCACCAATAGTGTAGGAGGGTTCCCTTTTCTCTACAGCCTCCCCAGCACTTACCATTTGTGGACTTTTTAATGATGGCCATTCTGACCGGTGTGAGGTGATACCTCATTGTAGTTTTGATTTGTACATGCTGATGAATTTCAAGTTTATATTTTCAGGCTACATCACTCCCCAGAGCCCCATTCACATATTCAACTGTTCGATCAACATCTTTACTTGAATGTGCAAAAGGTTTCTTGAATTTATGTCCAAACAATCTCCCCCATCACTTCCTCCCCAGATGTGTGCTTCCCACAGCCTTCTCCAACTTAGCAAATGGCAATTCCATGCATCCAGTCACCCAGTTCAAAACTCTTGAAGTCTTCTTTGACTTCTATCATTCTTTTACACCTCACATCCAATGTCTTGGAAGTATTTTTAAAATAATCCAGAATCTTGCCATCTTTTGCCAGCTCTACCACCATTATCTTGCTCTAAGCCATCATTACCTTTCTCTTGAATTATTCCAATAGCTGCTATCCTGGCCTCCCTTCTTTCATGTTGCCCTATGGTCTTTTTTCAACATTATCCAGAGAGAGCCTTTTAAAACATAGGCCATGTCATGGCATGCTACTTTTCTGCTCAAAGCCCTCCAATGGCTCCTCATTCCTCTCCAAATAAATCTGAAGTCCTTACTCTAAGACCTGGCATAGTCAGCCTCAAGTTAACATTCTGTCTTAGCTATTAATTTCCCATTTACACACATCTACCACTTGTCCCCTTAGAAATGTGATCACACTCAATGTACTGTTCAGCAGTTGGCTTTAAACGTAACACTGTATCTCAACAATCTTTTCACATTGGCACCATTTACCCCATTCTTTTTAATAGCTTTCATTGGCATAGGGAAATACTTATGATATGGTACTTCAGTGACAAAAGCACCATTTAAGAACATGTAGAGGAGATACTACTTTAAATATGTGTAAAATTAAAAAAATATATATAAATAAATGTGCCAAAATGTTAACAATAAATTTGATTGAATATTTCCTCTCTGCTTTTTTCTGCTTCCAAATTCCCTATACTATAATTACATAAACTCACACAATGATTAAATATGAATGTGCATGTGGAAAAACAGGACCAGAAAATGTTGACAGGCAGATGGTTAAATAAATTTTGACATATCCACACAATGGAAATGACTCAGCAATAATCAGGGAGGACCTACTGACACATGCGGTGTGAATGACTCTCAAAAATATTATGCAACTGAAAGAAGTGAGACACAAAAGAGTTCCTGCTGGATGATTCAATTTATATAAAATTCTACAACAGGAAGACTAATCTACAGTGGCAGAAAGCAAATCAGTGGTCATTGGGGGCTGGGGTGTTAGGATTGACTACAGAAGGGCACTAGGGATCTTTGGGAGGGCAATGCAGATTTTCTACATCTTGATCGTGGTGATGTTTCCATGGGTGTATATATTTGTCAAAACTGATCTACTGCATGCTTAAAATGGAAGAATTTATTGTATGTAAGTTTTATCTAAATAAAGTTAATTTTAAAAGAAAGCAAATGGCTAGAAAGGAATCTACAAAAAAGACAATGCCTACTGTAAGAGAATAGTGGTGGGATATGCTGTAGGTTCTACAATGTTATATGTGTTTATAGGAGAATAACATTTTCAAAGGCTGGTTGAGGAATTTTTCAGGAAAATAACTGTCTTTTAAAACTCAATTTCCTTGAGGAGCCATTTTGTGAAAAAAATCTTTCTTAGGGTTCCTTCACTGCGGTGCAGAAGTGAAACGAACAGAATCAACCTGCTCTGCAGAGTAAAGAAAGAATTTTGAAAAAGCAGGTGAGGAGCTCAGGAATAAAGGGAAGCTGGGAAAGAGATGAGAGGAAGAGACAGAAACAAGAGGTTCTGCGAGTAAAAAGAGGATAGGACCTGGAGGAGGAGAGAGCCATGGAGAAGCTCCTGGGGATGGGTACCACGAAGAGACTTCTAAATAGAGGAATGTCTCATGTTCAACTATACGTGGTTTGCCGTTTATGATTGCTGAGTTGCCAGTAAAAACTCTACCCCACACAATTCCTCCCTGCTGGGAATATCAAAGAAAAGGACCAACCTCCTCTCTTGCGGGATGCAAGGGTAAGGGAAACGTGAAACATGCCAAGTCAGGGAATCAAGAATTCAGTGAATGAACTGGAGCAAAAGCCTCTAGTAGAGACACAACCATACAGGCACGTCCCCAGAGGTCAGGAGTAGAATGCCAGCTTTCCCTTTGCATGTAGGATGGGTATTCAGGCTATTTTCATCTAAGTACAGGTTCTCACCTTCAGGTAGATTAGAGCCAAGGGAACAACCTGATGCCAAAAAATCATTGATCTTTGTTCACTGAGCTGGATTAAAAGCGAAATCCTTTTTTGAAAATAGGGGCTAAATTTACTTGTTCTGAGGCTTTCAGAGTTGGTTAAGAATAAAATTATTAAGTCACAGTGGAAAAAGAAAATCATATTCACCAGCTCCTCCTGAGGAGTGCTCTGTAGAGTCAGAAGGAACAGTAACCAGAGCTAACATTGACTGAGTACGTGTGATGCAGCAGACCCTATTCTGAGTCTTTTGCAAGTATTAAATTGTTTAATTTTCACTAAAACTCTATGAAGTAGATATCATTATTATCTCTACTTTATAGATGAGAAAACCCAGGCACAGAGAGGTTGGATAATTTGCCCCAAATCACAAAAATAGTGAGCGTTAGAATTGGGATTTTATCCCAGGCAATAGAGAAACCACCTGGGGCCATAGGGCTGTGTGTGCTACTGGCTTCAAATGGAGGGGGCGAGGCCAGGGAGGCTGCTAAGTGTCCTACAACGCACAGGACAGCTCCTACACAAAGTATTATCTAGACCAAAATGTCAATAGCTCTAAGGTTGAGTACAACCCACACTGACTGGTGTTGGTTAAGCTGTGTGTGTGGGAGGCCCCCAAGAGGCAAGCTACATCAATACTATTGCTATTAAACTCCCTTATAAGAAGATAAGCCTGGTTAGCAGCAGTTTCATTTTACTGTGAGGGCTGTGCAAATTAGGAACCAGAGCTGAATTGTTTAGGACAATAAAGGAGCATTTGAGCATTCCGTGGTGGAAGAGTAGCAGTGGAGAAAGGCCACTGATGATGGCGGGGGAGAAGGTGATGGAGGAAGAAGAACACATATGTCCACTGGAGATGCTTGGACAGTTTTTCTGTAAGAGGCACACGTAAACCCTCTCTTGCAGCTCTCCAACAACATTTTATTAATCTGCATTGCTTAATAATGTTTTGCATAATGGATTTTCTCTTGGAGAGAATAAAAAAAATGTGCAGAAGTACATGCCCCCAGATGTGCACATCACTGAGTGGAAACAGGCCGCCTGCTCATGGGGACATGAAAGGTACATGTCTCAGTCACTTCTCTAGTCTGCTGGAAAGGATGAAGACCCCATGTCATCTATATGTCCCTAGCACCAGCTACAAACTCCGGACAAGCTCTTCCACTCCAACGGCTGCAGGCTGATGACTCCCAAATGTCTATCTTCAGGCCAGACCTTACTTCTAAGCTGCAGACCTGTTTAGCTAACTTCCTTCTGGGTATCTCCACCCAATTCTCAAAAATCAGCATTTTAAAAACTGAACCCATAAATTATCTTTCTCTTTCTCCACCTGATTCCCACCTTCCTGCAACCTATGTTCAGCCAACAGTCATCAGAGCCCCTCTTTCTGTCTCCCAACAACTTCCCCATCGAGTCATCAAATTTCTCTCCAAAGTGTCTCTTGACTATGACCCCCTTTTCCATCCACAAATCCCATGAATATATGCCTGCTGTTGTCATGAATATTCAAGAGCAAAGTGGAAAGGTTAAAACAGAGTTCCTCCAAATCAATATCTTGCGCTTTTTCTGCCTCTAGCTTCACAAATGACCCAGAAAAAAAAGAACAAATGTAAATTCATGGTGAGTGCTGATGATACAGAATTATGTGGCAAGCTGGGGCCAGGGGCAAAGAGCAGGAAAGATTCATCATGACTTAGATCAGCTCAGCAACCGAGCTGACACACGGCCAATTAAGTGTGTTCACAGGAAGCACTGAAGAAGTCTGCAGCGAGACCGGTAGAAAGAAGGCAGGCGTGGACCAGCTGATTCAGAACCGAATCTGATCACCTTACCTGCGGAGGGAATCTCAGCTCCTGAAACATGAACAGGTAAGGTTGAAAAGAGAAGTTTGGATCCACCAATCCCAGGCAGGGACATCCCCCTCCCACCCCGTCCTTTCTAATATCAGCACAAGCATAATATGTTTTTCTGGGTTCCCCAAGAATTTTTTCCTTAGTACTGGGCAAATGTGTCATTTCAGGCACCTGACTCCTATGATTCTGTGAACTGAGAATTGTAGATTTTGTTGAGCAAGAAAGGACCTCAGAGGTCACCAGTGTGAGGGTTCCCAATAGTGGACTATGAACCTCTGGGGAACCTTGGAGTGGTTGCAAAGGAAGCTCGAACCCACATTGTTATTATACCTGTTGGTAAACTGAGTCAACCAGTGAGGCTCATCTGAGGCCATGGTTCTATAGTTCCATGGATTTTAGGTGGATTTTAGGCATCTATTAACCTTCCAAAACCGAATACAAATATTTTTATATGTATGTGCATTTGGCAATCTTCTTAGGGAAAAGAACTATATTGCATTTTATCAGTATCCCAAGGGAAGCTTCCTATCTGAGTAAATACCATGCATGACTCTTCTTAAAATATATTAGATTTCTGTTGTGATTAATAATCACAAAATCATTTAAAGCATTGGTTAAAAAAAAGAACACTTTTTGTTATTGTGTATTTTCTCAGACAAAGGATAATTTAGTACACTGTGGTCAGATGGGCATCCTGGAAATGCTTTGGTATTTTTATTTTAAAAATCCCTTACAAAACACATACCTGATAAAGGACTTGAATCCAGAGTATATAAAGAACTTTTACACCTCAATAATAAGACAGGATTCCATTTGTATGACATTCTGGGAAAGGCAAGACTTCAGAGACAGAAAACTAAGCACCAGATGCCAAGCCTGGGGATGAGGAATCCGATTCATTGCAAAGAGGAAGAGCAAACTGCTGGGTGATGGAGTTTGACTCAGGATGTCTCTTGGAGACTGATAGAGGGACTGAAGTTTAGGCTCGCATGGTGGTGGGAATGGAATGGGCTGTGGGATACATGGGCAAAATAGAAACAGCACACATCGATTCAGGAGCTGTACCACTGGACAAAAGCCCTTGGAATTAGCAGACATTGTGCCAAGAACTTTAGGCCATCACAAGACATAGAAATGGGGTCCATTCCTGTATCTCCGAGCATGTCTGAATCACATACAGAAAGAGAAGCAAGCCTGGCTGAGAACAATGAATAAAGTCATATCACTCATATTTCTGTTTCCACCCTCCTCCCAGCATCAAGGCCGGGAGACAAGAAGCTCAATATCACAAAGACCCCACTGGAGCCCACCAGCCGTGTCTGGGAGGCTGGTGCAGTGTCTGAGCTTTGGAGGAGGAGATGGTGGATGGCGCCTGACGGCACATGAGAGTCTGTGTGGAGCAGCCCTCAGGACTCTCTGGGCCAGATGGGAGGAGTTTGAGAGGGGGTGTAAGTCCCCTGATCTTTAGATGGGAGAGGAACAGAGAAGTACTGCTTTGCTACCACTGTTATTGCCCTTTGCATGCCCAGCTGTATACAACGGGGTTGGCTCATACCATTTTGGTTGTGTTGACACCTTGGCAGTGGAGCAGCCATCTGGTGGGAGAGCGTAGACCCGCCCAAGTGCTCTGGTGACTTAGATGAGTCAGACCGACAATGGCCAGAAGTCAGGAAATAGGGAGAGGAGGCCCCACAAGGTGGAGATTGTGCCAGATCAACATTCAAACACCCGAGTGCAAGTTCTTGCCATATTGATGGGCAAACTACTTACTGTCTGCCTTACTCAGGTGACATCACTGAAACAGGATAATACTACCAATACCTCGAGGACAGACCCCCTCCACTCTCTGCAACCCCATAGCTTTTAAGCTGTGGCCACGGTCCTTAAGGATGTTGGGCTCTTTCTGCCTCTAGCTTTGCGAATGACCCCCTCCAAAAAAGAACAAATGTAAATTCAGGGTGAGTTTTGTGAGTGTCGATGTTCTCCTGTAAAATAGAGGCAGTAACCCCTACCTTACACCTTTATTATGAGGATTAAAGAGATGATGGAGGCAAATGTTCTTTACAAACTGTACTACCCATTTGTAAATATCACCATTTGGTTAAATCACACAGAAGTGCTGATATTCTACCATTATAGACCTACAGAAATGGCAGTTTCACGTGGTTCCACCTAAAACTATCATTCTCCTTGATCATCAACATAAGGATGGCAAATCATGTTCGTGGAGATTTGGGGAAAAGGTGGAGTCTGGAAATGAATTGATATTAAACAGAGTGTGGTATCAAAAAGCCTTGCAGCAGGAGAGAGTTGCCCTGGGCAGATGTCAAGGGCCTGCTGTGTTTGCGCATTGGCCCCATGGCCGTGGGGGTGGAATTCCAAGATATGAGGAAGAATGTGTCCCTGGTCCTCTGAAGAAGCTGAGTCAATGAGGAGAGCCTTCAGTTCTGCCTACTGTGTCAACCTCAGGCCCACAGTGGGGGGGCTCCTTTAGGAGAAGAAGCCAAAGGGCTTTCCGCCCCAGGGCAGAAAGTCCCGCTGGGGGCGTGCAGGCATTTGAGAGGGAGAAAAACTCTGCCTTGGTCTCGCAGGGCTCTGCACCAAATTGTAATCCACAAAATGAACTTGTAGATTTGTACATTAAAGCAATTTTGGTTTAGGCTTTGCATGTCTTCCTGAGGAACATATGGTGCAATCCAACTTTTATGAATGATTCTACCAATAGCAGCAATAATATCAAGGCCTGATTTGGCAAGTGCATTCTGTACCCCAAGGCACAGTGTTAAATTTCTTAAATGCATTCTTTCATGATTTGGATTTGAGGGGAAAGACCCTGCTGATGTCTTAAGGCTTAAGACACCTATTTCAGCCTAGCTCGTGTCAGATAATGCTCATATGAGGGCTTACCTCTTATTAAATAATGTGATGGCATGTCCGGTGAATAAGACAAATTTAGATATCGCGCTGATGGGTTTAATTCACTGGTGTAGCAAATTCATTCCAGTCATTTCCTTAACCTCACAATAACACATCCTCATTTTTTACGTGACTGGATTTTTAACCTCATTTTAAGCATTACATTGGGAATTTACTGGGTTTTAATTCCCATCCAACTTTTTTTTTTTTCTTAAAGAGAGGTTCCCTTAGCTAATAAATGGAGAGGCAACTGTCATGACAAGACTTGGACATTCCTGGTTCCCTGGCTCTAATACCATCAGGTTTAAACATGGACTTTTTTTATACATGAAGGTCTCTCACTGCCTCTTTTGCAAGGGCTTAAAATTATGGTTGGTCTTGGTTCAGCCTAAGTTAATCGATTATCAGTCATATCTCTGCTGAAGAAATTGCTTAAAAAGGATTGCATGTTTGTAATTCATAATAATAGCATTTAATTTGAAGCCCAGGCATTTTGTCTTGAAAACAAGTGCTAGCACCAGAGGTTACTGATGGAAAGTTGAATGATTCAGGAATGAAATCTTGGGAATCTGATTTTTGCAGCTTGGAATCCTAAATCCCCTGTAACTAAAATCCTAAATCTTAAAATTAAACTAAATCCTAAAACAGATCCTAAACTAAATCCTAATCCAAAACCCCTTGTAACTGCTGCCACTCTGATTTCTGGACCCCTCCATTCCACAGGGATTAACTGATGTCTTAAAAGTCAGTCACATTCTAATGCTGAGTACCTTCCACAACACAAAAAATAAGGAGTGATTCTATAAGCAGTTCTTTCATTTTTATTAAATAAATATTATTATCTTCTTTTTACAGATGAGGAAACTGAGGCTTCACAAAGATGTGCAAGTTCCCCAAGAACTTTCAGGTCTACCACTTGTCTTTTGGTTGTTTCAACCATTTTATCCTTAGCATCTAACAAAGAGCTGGCACAAAGTAGACACTCAGTATTTGTTGAAGAAATCGAACATAGTCGCTGAGAGGGAGTGGCGGGATGGAGAAGGGAAAATGCCTGCGAGATCCCCGGTCCGGCCCTTACTCTCCTCCGGAGACTATAATTCTGTTAGTTTCTAACTAGTCTTCTCTGCCCAGGGGCCAACACCTGGAAGGGTAAGAGAGACAGACGTTCTCTCCAGACCAGCAGTGGGAGCTTGGAGGTTAACACTCTGCCCACAAGTTCTTTCCTCGGCAAGAAGGTAGTTTCTTTCTTTTCCTTTTTTCCCCTTCGTCCTGTAGGGTCACAGTCAGAAAGGGTTAAATGAATTCTCCCCAGTTCTCTGTTCCTGAACTCCTCCACTGTTCCTGTTTTTCTCTGGTAGGGCAGCAATAAGGCAACATTTCCACTTGGAAAATTCCCCTTGTGCACTTGACAGCAGAAGGACTGGCTCAGTTCCTTAGGAAAGCGGCCACCTGGGTGTTGACAGTCTCCTGCTCTCCACCTGTGAGCGTAGACATAATCCTTCATTACACAAACAAATGAAAAAAATTTCCCTATTTGTCCAGAAACCTGCCGGTGCCTGTGTTGCTTCCGTGGTGGCCACGTGTCTGAGGACACTGGGTGGAACGTGGCTCCCCCAAGCCCCAGGAGCCTGACTCATTATATTGTCTCCAGGGAGCTCTTACCCTGAGCGAAGCATAATGGAGTGACAGCCTTGCAGCCTCTTAGCATGAGGGGGATTCCATTTGATTCATGGTTTGCCTAAAGGGCCGAGGGGCCGAGAGGGCATGGGGTTAATTCACTTGCCCTGCTTAGGTTCAAATCCCTCTGCACACAGAAATGGACTGGCGGGGTCGCAGTCAATTTAGCATTTCAGCAGACAGCTGCCCACCCCAGCAACGCCTCCTGGCTTCACAGGATGCACGTCTGGAGCTGGAGAGAGCAAGGTGGCATTGGGCGTAAGAGCAATGGAGAACCTCGTAGCCAAACTGTGCTCCTGGCTTAATGTGCTTTTAAAGACTCATTCTTGTAAGGAGCTCTCCTTTCCTGGAGAGGCACAAAACGTATTCCACAAGCAAAGGAACTACAGAAATCTGGCCACTGAATCACATTGGTGGATCCAGTCCACACAAGTACAAATTGACCTGGCTGAAGACCCAGCTCTTCATGCACAAATTCTGTTATATTGTTAAGAAGGAAAAATGCCCTTCACTTCTCTAAGCCTGGATGTGGTCAAGCCTTGAATATAGTTGAGGGATTACTTAGGGTTGGGGTGGGGAGTGAACGGATTCTACTCCAGAAAAAATAATCAGGCCATGTGGGTATCACTGGACTGAAGGCAGTAGAGCCTCATGATTGCATGTGGGGTTTTAGAGCCAGATCGCCTGGTTTAAATCTTGCCTGGGCCACTAACTGGGTGAATTTGGGTGTGTTTATCAGGATCTCTGAACTTCCCTTCCCTCGGTTACAGAAGGAAGGTTAATAGCATTTCCTAACTTGGTAGATTGTTCAGAGGATTAAATAGGTAATGCATGGAAAGTGTTTGGCGTGTGCTGGGCACATAGTGGAGACAAAATACATAGTAGCCACTGCTGATGGCAGTTTGGTGCATTCATATATTTATGAAAGGGACAGAAATGAGGAGGAAGTAAGGACCCACCTGTGCCTTGGGGTTTATTTCCTTCAGCCTCTTGTTTCCCCCTTGATTCTTTTGACCTCTTTTTGTCCCTGTCCCCCCAGCCCACTCCAATCCCTCACGCACCTCCACCACGACCTCCAGCTGTGTGTCAAGAACAAAACCTGCCTGGAATAAAGCATATTTTTAAGTTGAGTTTTTAAGAGATTTGGTGTTCCGTTTGGCTTAATTTTCCTCAGAGAATGTTGGGCGCTGTTCAAGATTGTTTCTGAGAGCCTCATTTTACAGCCCAGGGCTCTAAAGCAGACAGCCCTAGAGAAAGTCATTCCAGTGGATACAAGAAATAACTCAAGAATGGTTTGAAAGCCTTAAAGAATCCTGAAGGTATTTCTTAGACTCTGAAGAAGATCACACTTTGCTTTTCCCTCTGGAATTTCCAATTGACAAGAAGACTGTCCCCACTCCCTTCCCACCTCACCGCCACCCGAATATCACAAATGGAACCTAAAACAAAGTCTTCTCCTGTGATAGTTCTGAGAAATCTTGTTTGTCCCAGGATTCCAGACCTGAATCCTCCTAGACAAAGTAGGGAAGACTAAGGAAGGGTTGGCCAGTCAGCTCTTCATTTTACAGAGGGGAAGACTAGAGCTCAGAGAAGCTAAGTGACTTCCCTACAGTCAGTCCCTTGGTGGTGGGACTGAGACCCAGCACTCTGCTTATAAAAGACAACTTCTGATCTCTGCTGACCATCCCATTGTAGACCAAGCTTCCTTCAGGAGGTCTTATCAAACCCAAGTCCTCCCCTTGCTGGTTAGCACATTTACTCTCATTTAGTTCTGAAAGGAAGGACCATGGAGCCTCCACCCTCAGAGAGTCATCACCAAGGCATGGCACCCATGAGTCATGGTCATTGTTCTCCAAGGACATTTCCAGTTCACCTCAGATGTTTGTTGTTCTAAGAACCCTGTGGCTGGGGAGCATGGGAGTCTGGTACAAGACCCATGCTGTATCCCAGGGCTCAGAGAGTCATGAGAATGCTGAGACCGTGGAAGGAAATGCAAACCCCCAGGCAGGGGTGGACAAAGCCCGGGAAATCTGAGATTGCTCTTGGGCAAGACCAAGTAGGATCCGCATCTCGTCTACTCCATTTGAGGAAGGTTGCTGCAGTGGAGCAGAAGCAGAGGACGAGTCACGGCCCTGCCCCAGCTAACATGTGACCTGGCTCCTCTCCCCACATCTCTGAGTCTCAGTTTTGTCTCTGCAAAATGAGAGACTGGATGATCTCGGAGTCCTCTTCCAGCTCTAACAGCCTCCTTCCTCTATGAACCTAAACGTGAATTGCTGACTGATGAAGTGCCTAGGCCTTGACATCAGACAGACTTGAGTTCAAATCCTAGTGCCACCATTGTGTGGTTTGGGGTGGGTAACTTACCCTCTCTAAGCACCAACATTTCCATCTATAAAATAGAGGAATTGGTACTAGCTACTGTGAAGGCTGTTGTAGAGATTCAGCAGTATAATTCCTGAACAGAGTTCAGCATGGAGATTAATAAATGTTGGTATCTGCTTCATCTACCAGCCCCTCCTCCATTATCCAGAATAAAGGTCTGAGGTCCGTGGGATTACTCTTGTTTTAACCTGAGTGTCCACGACCTTGTATAAGGCTTATAGGAGCTGTAGCTGGATAATCTGATTTTGCCATGACCAGAAAGAGTAAGGCAGTCTGCTTTTCATTCCAGTTGGACTTGTTGACAACACAAGGGTAGAAAATGCTGAGTAATGGCTCACCAATTGGCTCTGATTTTTGTACCCCCTACTTTATACCTTGCTCAGTGAGTTCCAGCTTAGGTGAATCCTCTGGTCTGCATCCTTGGCCCGAACATCCCATACCTCTGCCTGATTTATGTCAAACGGCATTTCCTTGCAAGACTCCTAAGGCCTGGGGATGTCATTAAAGAATCGCAGAGCGAGGTAAGGACCAGAGAAAGGGAAGCACCATCTTGCCTGCACATCAACACCATTAAATGCGTTGTTACAACAACGACCGAAGCTGTCTGATGATATCATCAGTGGCAACTGGTCAGTGAAAATGTTTTTTAATTGTGACTTGAATGTGTTTATCAACCTCGCTTCGTGACATCGAGAAGACAGCAACAGAAACACAGGGAGCCGCGGTCCTCCAGGGAAGACATTAGTCATCTGTGAGTGTGCAGGCCCTGGCAGATGGTCAGTTCTCCTGAAGTCAGACTTCCAAGCCACAGCATCACTGCCAGCGACGAAGAGTGTTATCTTGACACTGAACATCTTTATAATAAAATTACTAATTGGTGACTAATACCACGGGCTTTTGAGCTGAAAAAAAAATCTCGTAGAGGCTATTAAGCGGTTTGGCTGCATATTCCATAATTTAAAACTACTCTTAAAATTCCACCAGTGCTGCATTGTGGCCTTCTTAGATGTTCTCCAAATGATCTTGATTGTCTTGAGATTTTTAAGTGCAGCCCCCAAGAGCTATTTTTAAATATTCAGATACATCATACTATCGCAGTAGTTGCCGTCCTATTTTTTTTAACATCTTTAATTATACTATTTTGCATTACAGTTTCCAGGAACCCCCCCAACCCCCCTCATATTTGGCAACTCCACAGCATCTGTCAAAACAAATTAGCACTTTGGGTGGTAGAAATATATTTTTTATGAAAGCAGCAAATGTGTCAGTATCGGACAGAAGCTTAAACCTGATTTGTTGGTTTGTTTTCTTGAGTTTCAGACCCAATAGGCAGAAGCTTTTGAAAGAATTTTTCGTTCGCATCACCAGCGCACTTGCAAAATATGTAAAACACATTCAAATTCCGCCAGAAAGAGTCACTAATTATGATATGTATTTGCATATGTTTAATCACATATATCTTATTTCATTTCACTGTTTTTTGCAGGGCCCCTCGCTTCAGGGAGGGGGTCCTCGGCACTGGTACAGCGTGTGCTGAGGAAAGTTCTCTCAAGCGAGCATTCCACTGCCGCGCTGTTAGTTTTTTGTGTTATCTTTTCCAATGAAATTTGAAATTTACAATTTTTAAATGATGTGTGTGAAATTATATGACTCTATTATGTCATAATATTACACATCCCAAAATATTGGTAAAGGGATCCCCCCCTCTCCATCAGCCCCACCACCACCAGAGATCAGAGCATTACTGAGAAAATAATGATTAACCTTTAAAATCAGATTGGCATTTCTTTTTTCTCCAAATCTAGAATTAATACGCATTTTTTAATCATTAGTGTAATGTTCAGGATGATACTTTTGTTCTTTTGCCTGTTGAACTGTTACGGCTGCTAGTAACCCTTCAAATTGTTTGCTTCATTCAAGCATCCTTTCCTGAATAATTCATTAGGCATTATTATCCAAGCGTGGAACCCCTCATTTAGCACTGCTGATCTTTTCCTTATGTGTAGCTGACAGGCAATCAAAGTTTTTATCAGTGCAGAAAATTTGCAATTCAGAAATGTAGTTGCAGCAATTAGTAGCTATCAGGTAGCACTGGAAGGACAGCTTCATAAAGAGACAGAGTTGAATGAGCTCCACTGATGTTAGCACAAAAGTAATGGGTAAAACTAACCAGCTGTTTCTAAATTTACCAAATGGAACATTCCCTTCTTCTCAGAGTGGAGGCTTTAATTAACTTAGAGTTCTGTGTGGCTTCCCAGAGGGGGAAGGGAGTGGGTTAGGACCCTTCCTTCACTTGGCGCTGGAGCAGCTCTCTTCCCACTGGGTACCGACAGGAGGGAGCGCTGAGTTTCCCTCTAATCCAGTCCTGGAGGCAAAGGGGGAAGCGAGTGGCACTTTTGGCAAAAGGATTCCAGAGACGGGAATGCCCATGACATGCCATCCAGGCTCCCCGTTTTGGCCTCTTGGATGGGATAGCTCTAGATGCCGCAATTTCATCTGCTCTTAAGCTTCTGTCCTTCACCCATGCTGCGTGCACACTAGCTGGGATAACCAAGGAGCCTGTGGCTGCTTAAACCCAGACTGGCCCCCAGGACCCAGACTGAGGCTGAGGCAGAAAGGCTAGACAGGGCTTCACTGGCTGATGGATTCACTCTTTCGTCCAGTCTTCCATTTTTTCGTTCATTTTTGTTCATTCACTTGTCCATTAGTCCATTAGATTGTGTATCCATTCATCTGTGCGTCCAAACATTTATTGAAACCTCAGTGGGAGAAGAACTTGAACACTTGCATGGGGCTCCCAAGTCTCCACTTTCCCCTGTGACTCTAAATGCAGGACTTGCAGGATCTTTGCCCCAATCTCTCCATTAGAACCTGCTCTCAGGTCTGAGGAACCCATTTACACAAGGGGTAAGGTGCAACAACACATGGGCAACAAGAGAGTGATGTTCAGTATCCGTTAGCCTATGGGGGAGGCTTGGAGGGATCTCTGAAGCCACAGCACGGCAGTAGACTCTGCACCATGTCTACCTGAGGCTGCTGCAGCCAGCAGCTCATCCCAGAGACAGTGGCAGATGCTGAGAAAGGGGGCTGTGCTCTCTACCTCCTACCAGCCCCAGGATGGCCAAGGTGCCAGCTGGCTGCTGGGCTGCCATCCCAGAGCCAGTGAGACGGAGAACCCAGGCTGCAGAATAAAATCCACTGAGGACCTAACTGGGATGTTCAGGTACCCTGTGGCTGCCCGGACCCAGACCTCCAGGTCTTGTCTCAATTTCAACTTTTCCAAAGGTTGGAGTAGAGAACAGGATAGCACAGTGCTTCATAGGCCAGATTTGAGCATTAAACAGACCTGGGTTCAAGTTCCACCTTTGCCACTTATTAGCTGCCAGGTGTCTCTTGGAGCCTTAATTTTCTCATCTGTAAAATGGGCTTACTCTCTTCCTTATGGGGTTGTTGTGAGAATTTAATAAAAGGATGGGTGTAAAGTGCTTGGTGTGGTTATGTAGGTGGTAGATGTTCAGTAAACGAGCATTGTTATTATCACTAGGCTGTAAGTTTCATGAGGGTGAGGATCCTGGAGGTTAAGAGAACAGACCTGACCCAAAGTGCTAGGTTCCAATCCTGCCTCTGTTCCTTATTTGCTCTGTAAAGTTAGGCAAGGAACTTAACTTCTCTGTCTCAGTTTCCTCATCTGTAAAATAGGAATATTAATAGTATCTACCTCACAGAGCTGTTCTAAAGATTAAATGGATTAATGTGTATAAATTCTTAGAACAGTGACTGGCATAGTAAGTTAAGTGTTTATTATTTTTTTAAATTATTATATCTTCAAGAGTTGGATAGTGCCTAGCTGACGACAGGCTTTTAATGAATGTTTGTTGAAGAAATGAATGAAGTCCCTAGGCATCATGCTTCCCAACCCCCTCATTTTATAGATAAAAAATCCCCTAGGCCTAAACTGACTTGGCCGTCACCCTCCCACACTCAGACTGGTGGGGATCTTGTCCTTGAGCCTGGGATGACATTGACAAGAAAGCATCCACTGTGCCCATCTCCAGCTCTGGCCAGAATCAGTCCTCTCTTTTCTTTAGGAGGGCAGGCTGCGTGGAGGGGCAGGGAGAACACTGAACTGGGACTGTGGTCCGGTTTCTGGACCTTTCTTGACTTCCGGCAGGTCACCACCCTTCCCTGAAAGCCAAGCCTGCAGGACAGATAAACCCTGATCTCCTTCTGGCTTAACACACAGCGAGTTCACGGGTCTGGGTTCCCCACAGTCTTTAGACAGTTCTGTTACAGGAGGAAAACAGGGGCAGCTCTCCCTTGGACAACCTCTCCACCAGCCACGACAGCCAGGCAACTGCTTGTCCATCTCGTACGAAGTCATCGTACTCAAGGCTATTTTGGTCTCAGGAAATAATACTTCTATACATTTTAATGTAGGTTCATACTTCCACATGCTTAGCGTGTTTCATTTCTAACATAGAGAAAGAAGATTAGTCCCTCAAGGACCCACAGCAAGCTGAGTGGAGAGCTGATCTTCCAATGCCAGGTCTCATGTGTTCTCTACCATGCCATGTGTCTCTTCAAAAGAAAGTGTGCTCTTTGAAATTTGGGAAACCAAGGTCAAGAGGTATTTCTTTAATAGAAGGACTTCCTGAATATCATGCAGCCATTAAAATAGATTTGTATGTATTGACATGGAAAGATGAGTGAAAAAAGGTGGGTTACAGAAGATGTGTGATATAATTGCATTTAAAAATACATGAGTATTGTGGGGGAGGGTATAGCTCAGTGGTAGAACGCATGCTTAGCATGCACGAGGTCCTGGATTCAATCCCCAGTACCTCCATCAAAAAAAATAAATAAATCTAATTACCCCCCCAAAACAAATAAACAAAAAACAAATAAACAAAAACAACAACAACACCAAAAAATGAGTGTTTATGTCTGTTAAGATGGCTATTATGAAAAAGGTAAGAAATAACAAGTCATGGCAAGGATGTGGAGGAAAAGGAATCTTCATGCATTGTTGGTGGGAATGTAAATTGGTGCAGCCACATGGAAAACAGTATGGAGATTCCTCAAATAATTAAGAATAAAACTACCATACAAATACTGCTCCCAACTTCTGGGTACATAGCCAAAGAAAATGAAATCACTAATTCAAAAAGACACACACATCCTTATGTTCATCAAAGCATTATTTATAATACCCAGAATATGGAACCAACCAAAGTGCCCACTGAAAAAAGATGAAATCTTGCCATTTGCAGCAACATGGACTTTGAGGGTTATTATGCCAAGAGAAGTAAGTCAGACAGAAAATGACAAATATCATATATTTCAGTCATATGTGAACTATAAAAACAAAAATCAATGCATCAATCAGTCAATCAACCCAAACAACAATAAGCACATGGGTACAGAGAACAGAGCAGTAGTTACCAGAGGGGAAGGGGTGGGGGAGGGTGAAATGGGTGAAGGGGATCACCTGTAGGGTGACAGACGGAAGCGAAATATTTCGTGGTGTGCATGCTGTAGGGTATACAGACATAGAAATGTCATGGTACACATGTGAAACTTGTATAATGTTATAAACCAATATTATCTCAATAAAATACATTTAAAAATATATGCATGCTTTAAAAGTCTAAGAGACTCTTAAACTACTAACGTGATTATTTCTGGAGACATGAATGGGACAATTTTGGGACAATTTTGCTTTGACCTTAGTTCATACCTCTGGGTTGCTTGCCTTTTTTTCCAGGGAGCATGAATTACTTTATCATCAACAAAATGATGAGGGCATGTTTTCAGAGTGAACATTAGACCTGGAGGGCCTGAGAAAATGAGGTTGCCTTTCAGAGTGGCTTGGGCAGCTTTGGTGTGTCATCATATTTAGTTAAATCCCAAGGTGTGGTCACCAGGGACATCAGACCAAGACTGGGGAAAAGGGAGAGGTACTGGGGGTGAGGGTGGAAGGTGCTCAAGTGTTTTGCTCTGGAAAAGTTGTGAATGGGGAGGGGGCAGAGCTGGGTACCGCACAGAGAAGCCCTCGGTGACAGATTGGGAAGTGCCCAGCAAATGCTCACCTCCACAAAAGGTCCCCAGGGCCTGGCTTGGCATATGCATCCCTGCCAACTCTGTCCCTGTGAGGGTATGGGAAGGGGCACGGCTGGTGTTAGGAGAAGAAAAGGCAGAGACAGCTCAGAAGAAGGAGTAAGGTGATGGGGTGCGTAAAGTGCCAGAGCTTGGGGACCTTGTGTATGGACGCAATCCTCTTGGGGGACGTTTGGCACTTTTTAGCTATTTTTGAGTCTGTCATACCACAGGTTGTATCAACTGTTTTGGCTTCCTTGCTGATGACTGTTCAAAAAAGTGTCAGTGGAAATAAAAAGAGCATACCCTTTCGTCCAGCACTCTGACTTCTAACAACTTGTTGGACATAAAGGTCAGAAGAGTGTACAAAGATATATATGTAGATATATAAATTCAGAGATGCTGATTGAAGCAGAATAATAGCTAACACCACGCCTTATGTTCCAGGAGCTTTACAGGTATATATTGATTCATTTAACCCTTGCAATAATTAGGAGACAGGTTCTATTATAATGAGGAGATAGGTGCTATATTAGGAGATAGGTGCTATTATAATGAGGAGATAGGTGCTGTTATGATTATTCCCATTTTTAGAGATTAGGAAACTGAGGCACAGAGAGCTTATGTCATTTGTCCAACATCCCAGAGCTATTAAGTAGTAGGGCTGGAATTTGAACCTAAGCAGCCTGGCCTCAGAGTTTGCACTTAAAATCACAGTGCTCTACAGTTTCTCATTGTTAGTGGTTTCTTTTTATTTATTTAAATGAGCTTTGGGAAAAAAAAATCTCTGGAAATCAACCAGTGTCTACTAATAAGAAGTTGTTTAAATTATATTTCATTCATATAATGGAATATTATGTGATTATAAAAAGAAATGAGATGTTGACATGAAAAGACTTACAAGATATGTGACTAAGTGAAATAGACGAAGTATGGAGGGTACTATAAACGCATTTATGTAATAAAAAAGATACAGGATACGAATGTATTTGTATGGAATTTTCTGGACACACCCACAGAGAAACATGACGGTGGTTACCACTGGAAAGTAGGAGGAAGAAAGAGACAGGTTGAGTTTTGTGTTTCAGTTTTTGCCTTTCTACACTTTTTGAATATTTTTGCTATAAACAGATACTACCTTTGTGATTAAAAAAATTAAATTGGGACCACCTTACACCGATTAAGACAGCAACTACCAAAAACCAAAAAACAGCAAGTGTTGGAGAGGATACGGAGAAATCGGAACCCTGGTACACTGTTGGTGGGAATGCAAAATGGTGCAGCCACTGTGGGAGACAGTATGGAGGTTCCTCAAAAAAGTGAAAAACAGAATTACCACGTATACCCAAAAGAATTGAAATCAGGAAAAGAAATAATAGTACTCCTACCTTTATAGCAGCATTACTCACAATAGCCAGAAGGTGGAAACAACTCAAGTATCCACAGACAGAAGAATAGATAAACAAAACGTGGTACATACGATGAAATATTATTAAAAAGGAAGGGGATTCTGACATGCGTTACAACATGGCTGAGCCTTGGGGATGTTGTGCCAAGTGAAATAAGCCAGTCACAAAAAGACAAACACTGTGTGGTTGGTTCCACTTGTATGCGGTGTCTAGAAGAGTCAAACTCAGGGATCGACAGCAGAATGGTGAGGACTTCTGATCGATATCAGATATAAGATTGTTTGTAAATAATTTGTTACTGTTAATGACTAAAGCAGTATGTCTGAATGAGTTTTAAACAATTTTGAGCACTTTCAAGGTTATCCCCATAGCAACGTAACTTTCTAAATTGCTTCCCTGAGTGGGAGGAAAAAGGGTGGAGTTATAGGTGGGACTTAAAATCATACATATGTCATAGGCACCTTGTTTTTCTTTTTCTTTTTTTCGTTTTTGTTTTTTCTCTTTAATTGAGCACATACTTTATGCTCAGTACTGTCTTAAGCATTTTATTTAAACAATCACATTTACCCACCCACTCCTACAACCCACACAGTAAATTATTAACATTGCTGGTTCTCAGACTCACGGACACTAAATCACTTGCTCAAAGTTGTGCAGTTGGTGAGTGATGGAGCCAGACTTTGAACTTGTCATTTATATGACACTGATTGTACTCTTGCCAGTTTGTTGGGCATCCTCGTGCTATTGGTCAGGTAGGTTGCCACACCTGGAGAAGGCTGGCTTAGCACAATGACCCTTAAGCCCCACTGCTGCACCAGCTGAGCTGTGATGGTCTGCCACTGTCATCAAACAGTGGCGGTCTTTCTCCAATTCACAAGAACAAAATTTAAAAACAATAATTTTAAAGGAGAGGCATTTCTCACTCTAGCTTCTTCTGATACATTTATTTTTGTAAATTCTTGTTGCTTAGCAACCACTGGTGGAGTGTCTGCAGTGTGCCAAGCACTAGATGAAGTAAAATACATCATTTTTTGTCATTTAGTCCCCTGATCATTTTTGTTATTAGTCCCTTTAACAGATAGTGACACTGAGATGCAGAGATGTGAAGTAACCAGTTCAAAATCAAACACTAATAAATCAAACCACCGAATATGATCAGAGCTGTCTCTGACTCCATGGGCAGATGGAGTCTCAAATTGTGTACTTAATCCTTTAGACTTAAAACATTAATGCTTCATAGTTTTCTGCAAAAAATCCACATGACTTCCAGGTGCTTGTGCACCAGTATGAATCTTTCTTTTCCAATTTGCTCTTTTGGTCACCTGCTGACGTCTACAAGCAGACTAGTTTTTAGGCTTGAAACACGGCACTTCTCCTAGTTCCCTTGGGGCTGTTATCTTGAGACCTGGGAGGTTTAAAGCAAAATCAGGGATTGGCTAACAAAACATTCTAAAGCAGGTGAGTCACGGCTGAGTCTTGCCTGCACAAGGAAGCCAAGTGGAAAGTCTGAGGGGACTCAAGGGCTCTCCCTCTCTCTCCTCCCTTCCTCACCCCGAAACCTGGCTGTGCTCCCCAGATGTGCACATGGTAGCAAAGTCATGGCTGTTCCAGCACATTAATGGGGTGGATTCTGGGAGCGATAAAGGCCAGAGAATGAAGGCCCTGAGAGAAGCTTTTGTGTCTCCAAGACTCCGACCCCTTTGATGGGACAGATGTATGGGCTGGGCCCTTCTTTACAGGGAGAGTGAGAGCTCATTAAACAGCAGGACAACTTCCTCGGTGGCAACGGACAGCCCATTTGTTGGTCTTCCCTGGCAGCAGACGGGCTGAGAAAGAGGTGGTCTCCTGTCATCAAGCCCAGGGCCCCCTGGAGACTCCAGAGCTGGTGTCCATGACACATGGTCACCTTGGAGCGTTTGATTTATGGTTGACTTTTGGAAACGCCAGCCTCTGACCTTGGCTGCCTGTCACCTCACCATCTTTTCTCCAGGTTGGGAGGACTTTCCGTCAGGATCAATGAGCAACACAAGTCTGACCCCAAGTTGGAGCTTCTAAGAAGCCCTTCTGGTTCAAATGGTGCCGGAAGGCTTGAAACAGAGACCTTTCCTGATCCGCTTAGAGCATCTTAGGAGTGCTCTGCAGACAAATGTGGGAAAATCCAGGACTCAGATTTCTCCCATGAGTTGAATCTCAGTCCATCATCTGAAAGGGAGACTGTATTATTGCAGGCCCATCTAATTCTTAGGTTTACTCTGAAGCATCAGCTGCCCAGGTGCCTTGTCAGGCTGCTGTCAAAAAAAAAAAAAAAAAAAGACATGGGAGTTCCCCAAGGATGACTCTCATATTCTGCCAGGGAGTCTATACAAAGTTTAGGGTGTGGGTTTGGGTAGGGTCAGTTATTTCAATAAAACTGTGGGTTTAGCATTATCTTCCTTGAACTGTTAACATCTGCATGAGACACATCAGCCCTCATGAGACATATCATGAAGTTAGAAACAGGCCTAATGGGTGGGTGGGAAGCAGGAAGACATATGTATGAGCTATGCTTAACTGAATAATAATAGCTAATATGTGCTGAGTGCCTACCATGGACCAGGCACTGTGCTAAGCACTCTACATGGATCTGCTCTTTAATTCTTGTAGTGACCCTCTTATTATTCTTATTTTATAGGAAAGGAAACAGAGGCACAGAGAGGTTAAGTAAACTACCCAAGATTGCACAGCTATTAAGTGACAAAACTGAGGTTCAAACCCAGACTATCCAGCTTCAGCGTCCATGTCCTAGCCACTATGATATTGTCCTAAAAAACTGCCTGAAAGCAAGTGAAGGAGAGAGGTACCCCTTATAAGACAGGTAAATCCTACTCTGAGTTCAATTTGGCTGTGTATGTGCAGAACACATGAATACACACATTCGCACACAGCGAACTAAGAACTCACATAGCTCCCACACCCGCCCTGCTCCGGACTCCTGCGAGCTGAGTGGCTTGTCTTCCCTCCCCAGGCACTGGGGCAGGCCCTGGAGCTGGGGAGACCTCCCTTCAGCCAGAGGCCTCAGCGGCCGGGCAGCTGCCGGGAGGTGGCGCTGTGTCACTTTCCTACTCGGGAGCTTTTGTTTTCTGCGGGCTGCAGTCTGGAGGTGGGGAGGCTGGTTTGAGCACAGCCCGTCACTAATTTCCCTGATTTGAAATCTCACTCTTTTCTGTCACTTCCTTCGAATGAGCTTGGAGATGTTCATCAGATGACAGTCCTGAAAACGAGCCAAAGCTGCTCTCTTAATCCCATCTCAGGTTGGATTTGAAAAGGGTGTTTCCAAACAAGGAGCGGATTGCATCTGTCAGAGTTACACTCACGCTGACCTCTTGGCTTTTGAAAGAAGAGAGGAAAAACACATCAACGCTCTCAACCACCTTGGAAGTGGCTTCAAGAGGGTTATGAGGAGACTCTGGTGCTCACTGGGCCACAAGCTTAGGCCCTGTTCACAAGGAGGTGCCCGGACTGTCCATCCTCCGGGCAACCCCACGTTTAGCCGAGTGAACTCCAGGGCATCACATATTCCCAGACCTCCTTGGATTTGCCTAACAGTGGTCCAAGATGGCCCACCTCTTGCCACTGTCTTTCCAAGAACTTGAGACTAGAAGGCCTGGAACATTGCTGGCATTTTCAGATCAAATGAGCCATGTATCAAAGGAAGGCTCACCCAGCACGGTGATGCTCAGCACAGGGAGGGGGCTCTCAAATAATTGAATCTCTCGCCTTGTTTTAAGATGAGGAAACTGAGACCCAGAAAGAGGAAATAAATCACAAGCCTGAGAGGTGGAGGAGCCGCATGTAGTTTTCAGAATGCTCTGGCCACGGGATTAAGTTTTAACCCTGAGGCTCAGTAGGGGGATTAGAGCTTCAGGTCCAGGTACACCTGGGTTTGAATCGCAGCTCTTTAAGGTACTATCTGTGCGACCCTGGGAAAGTCACTAAACATTCCCGCGTCTCAGTTTCATCTAGGAAACGGAGGCAGTAATAGCTTCTACGTCGCAGGCACACAGAGGGGTCTGCTTCTTCATCCTTTTATGGCGCTGTGTTTACCCCCATCAGAGAAGCTGGTTTGAGACTGGGGCTGACATAATGGTGAGAACACAGGCACCGTCAGTCACACTGGGCACCACACCCTCAGACCACAAAGCTACTTCCATATTGACGTGCTCGAGGGGAGGGTTGTCTTTCCCATCCTTTTAGGTCTGGAATCCAAGCCAGCCTTAGGCGGAAGCAGGCATCCACATAACAGGTACTAGGGGACCCAGGAAGGCTGCCCGGTCCCTCAGTCTCTCTCCTATCTTTCTAAAACTCATCCTTTGGCAACTCCATGTCCTCGATGCTCACAGTAAATGCTCTGAGTTGGGTGCATCTCTTTCTTTCGTACAAAATCAAATGCTCCCGTGAGTGTGACACCAGTTACTAACACCTAAGTATGAATTTTTTCACTTAGATTGCTTTCTTGCTAATGTCTGCATTAAGGAGCTAGGCATTTTCATGGGGAAGAGGGAAAGGCTGGAAAATAAGGGTTTAAGTTTTGAGATGGCCCAAGAAGAAGCTTAAGCAGCAAGAGGAGTGGGGAGCAGAAAAGGGGCAACATAAGGGATGCAAGGATCTAGAAAGAAAGGCCAGTGGTGGGGGAGCATAGTCAGTGGAACAGCACATGCTTAATTCAATCCCTAGTACCTCCTGTAAAGTAGTAGTAGTAGTAGTAGTAATAATAATAATAATAATAATAATAATAATAATAATAACAACAATAACAATAATAATAACAATAATAATAATAGTAACACCAATAATAAATAAATCTAATTACCAGAAAGAAAGGCGGGAGGGCATCAAAATTAATTGTAGCTACTAGAAACTTTGGTGCAACAGATGTCTATGTAGGTGAGGGACCCTGGAGTAAGAAAAGGCTCAATGTCCCCCCAAACAGTACTTGTAAGGGCCTATGGTACTCATCCTAAGAATCCATGAGTTTAAAGTCTTCTTGACGTGGGTGAGGCATGTTCCTGGTGGCTGACCTGGAGGGAGACTTTCATTCAAGCCGCTGTTTTTAACTCCAGGCCAGGCTAGGGAGATGAGTGACCTCTCAGGCACAGACACTTATTCCCCAGAGCCCGGGAGCCTGAGAGGCCCTATGCGACCTGCTCCACCTGCTCCTTGGCCTCGCCCCTAACCCCCTCCCATCTCTGTGCCCCACCCCCGCCCCTCCGCTGGCCTCTCCCTGCCTTCTAAGCATCTTAAACTCACCCCTACTTGGCAACCTCTGCCTTGGTGGTTCTCTCTGCCAGGCACACTCTCTCCCTGGTCCCCGCAGGGTGGGCTCCTTCTCATCATTCAGGGCTCAGCTCAGAGAAGCCGATCCTGACCCCATCTCTAACCGTACCCCTCCCACGACCCGCCCAGTCCCCTCTGTTGGATCACATATACAGAGTGCAAGCCCCCTGAGGGGAGCTGGGAGCTGCCTCCCTGCACAGCTGCTCCCCAGCGAACAGTGGGAAGACGCTCAGGACGCAGCAATAAATATTTGTCTCTGGATGGTTCCTCTCCCTCTCCACTCTCTCTCATCTGTTTTCTCTCCCTCTTTGCTGTTTTCCTTTTTGCCTAAAATAGATGCAAATTTCCGAGTCCCAGCTACAAGTCAAGTGGAAAATAGGTTGTTTCTCCTCAAGCCTGACACCCTTTCCAGCAGCCATGTCTGTTTCTCTCTCTCACATCTGGACTCCTTTCAGCGGCCACCCCCACTGGCTCCAGCTCCTGCCTCAACTCCAGCCCCAGCAGCTTCCCATGGGGCACCTGCTTCACCCCTAGGCTGACAGAATTCTGCTGAGCAGAGCTCATGTCCCCAGTAGCCACCCAGGTGGTGCCCTACACAACTCCAGGGCCACCATTCCCACAGACAGGGGTGTGCCACCCACACTGCCACACTTGGCCGCTCTGCTCTGATGTCACCTTAATCACCAACCACCTCCTTTTCTCAGTCTTCAGCCTCCTTGCTCTCTTGGCAACACAACACTGTTGATTCCTCCCTGGCTTGATGTGGGGCTGTCTCCCCTCAGTTTCCTCCCTACTCTGACTTCTTCCCAGCCTCCTTTTTATTTTTTATTATTTTTTATTTTGGGGGGTCATTAGGTCTATGTATTATATGTTATTAGCTGTTTGTTTTTTTTTAATGGAGGTACTGGGGATTGAACCTAGGACCTTGTGCATGCCAAGCATGCACTCTACCACTGAGCTATAGCCTCCCTCCACCAGCCTCCTTTTTAAGTTCTCAGTCCCTCTCACTGACTGACTCTTCTCCTAGGCTCTCTTCTCTCCGCGCAGCCTGCCTCAGAGACCTCCATCCCGACTCGCATGGTATCAACTGTCATTTCTACACAAATGACCCGCCTCTCCCTGACTCACGCGTTGGCTGGACACCTCCACTTGACTTGAAGGAGACTCTTAAACCCAGCTCTACCGAATGTCTGACCTTCCCGGGTTCTCGTTCTATTTGGACCAGTAAAGAGGCCAGGTAGGAATGTACCAAGAGACACGGCACTGGGGGTGATCCCGGCCTCCTTCACCTGACAGCGTCCGGCCCTGGGACTGGCCCCGGGCCCACCTCATGAGTGAATAGTTCCTCACACTGAAGAACAGGCTGGTGAAAGGGGGAGGAAAAACACTCAGCTGAAACTGTCTCTGCTTGGAAAGAGACAGCCTGATTCCAGGGACTTCTCGGGCAACTGAGAGTGTTCACTGAGGAGGGAATCTGTCCGTGTGGAGGTCGGAGGGAGCCGGCTCCGACAGGCGCACAGTAAAGACTTGGCGGAGACAGCGAACATTCCCGAGAGGGGGGCTGGTGCCTGACAGCAGCCTGACCTGCAGTGGGAGCCTTCTGTTTACACCTGACTTCCAAAGCGGCTGTATGACGACAATCAACACGAGGGAAAGAAGGCAAGGGAAGGGACGGGAAGGGGCAGTGGCCTTGTGCTGGCGCCCACCTGTCAAGCTGCGGAGAGATAATACTGGGACCCGGAGGTGCATCTGGCCTCTGCTACTTCCGCCCGGCACGAGGGCTGCCCCAGTCTAACAGACACCCGTGACCTTGGGTTGGAGCGGATGTATTGTTCCCCAGGGACGATGGGACAGTCTTGCTTGCCTTGGAAGGACTTCCCATCTCAGTGCCCTTCGTGGAGGTCCGACCTGAGGGCTGCTGTACCTTTCCTGCATTCACGAGCCTGTGGAGGACCGAAAGGAAGCCCTGGGTGCACCTTATTTTCCTTTGTGTTTGGGGGTTTGTCTGGTTTTCATGTGACCCTCCCCAGAGATGGTGCAATTTCCCAGAATAGCTTACCTTTTACTTCAAAGGCCCATTTGGACTCGAGAATTCAACTTTTGCTGTCCTGGGGCAGGTCAAGGAACGTCCACTGGCATGGGGACAGGTGTCCAGCTCCAACAGAACTGCACTTTCCCCAATGGCTGGACACATGCCTCATGGACAGCTGGAACCTGGGAATCCCAGGGAGAGGGAGGAGGACGTGCTGGGGCAAGAGTGCACTGCGTTCAGAGAAGGCCAGCTGGGTTCTCAGCACAGCATGACGCCAAGTAAGGCCCACAGACTGTGCCACAGTCTCTTTGTTACTGGACCGCAACATGATAAGCACAGAAACTGGGGGTGAGCAGTGAAAGACTTTTCAATGATTGGACATTACATGACCATGGACTCATCCAAGAAAAATGGTGTATATGCATGAGCCAGGAATTCATCGCATTGAACAGGGTTTATCCAGGTTGGGTAAGAGCCCTGTGGGGGCAATAGGACTGTGTACTGAATGGAAAATTTTACATCAAATGCATCACTACAGACATGTTGAGAAGCACTACTTTAGCTGATTAAAATCTCTAAGAAGTGCTGCCATAAAGAACCTGTTTACTTAGTTGAATCCAACGTTCCCCAAACTCATTTCACTATGGACTCCCTCTGGGATGGGGCAGGAGGTGCTACCAGTGTGCTCAGAACACTTTGGAGAAGACACTCTAAATAGTGAGAACGAGCAAGTGGATAACTCATTGATCCAGAACCTGCAAACATTTTCCAGGCCACAAGTCCCACTTGGCTAGATGCGTCAGGGCCTCAGGTAAGGACTCCATTTGGAGTAACTGGAACAATTTAACGACTGCTCCTGAAGACTCTGTGTCTTGGAAGCCCTTTATTCCTGATCCCAGGGGTCCAACTTTCACCCAGGGTGGGGCTGCAGGCACCATCATCTCAAGCCTCCGGTTTTAATTAAATTACAAACTGGTGTATCCGAGGTAACAACAGCACAACAAGGCCAGGTAAGTTGGTCACTGAGGGAAAGGTATTCGCTGCATGTCACAGGGGCCCATTTACTGCAGCCTGGGGCTGGACCAGGGCCTCTGGGATCCCGGAGTCAGGTAACTTCTGATTTTTACCCCTAAGTCCTCTGTACGACTTGTACATTCTCATCTTTACTAGTTATATTTGCTACTTGGAGCACCAAGACATACAAAGTCTTCAGTTTTCTTTCCTTACAGTAAGTAGGCTGCTGGTAAGTGTTTCACAACCAGCTGTCTGCAGAGGATGAAGGAGCCCTGTTTTATAACCTTTGCCACCATGGCCTAGTCCAAGCTGCCATGATGACCTCCCTGACCACAAAATTGGGAAGTGACACACACAGCACAACTCTTAGGAACCCGTGGCAGCCAAGTCAGCTCTGGCAAAGTGTAGATTTAGAGTCTGACTTTCTCTTCACAACATTAGAGCCTGATTTTTAAAACCAAAGAATGTCTCAGCAGGAAAACACCTCAGAGATAATCTCGTCTAAACTTCCACATTTGACAGATGAGGCAACAGACCCAGAGAGGGACAATGACTTGCTCAAGGCAGCCCAGCAAGTTAATAGCAGATGGGATTCATCCAGACCTCCCAGCTTTCTCATTCATTCTATGCTTCTCTTTAACATATGGTCTTATTTGAGTCTCAGAATAGCCAGACAAGCTTTATTGTGTCCATTTAATCGAAGGGGAAACTGATAAAAGCATTAGGAATTACCCAAGGCCACAGCTAATAAGTCAGAGTCAAGTCTGTCTTACTTCCAGATCCTTCCATTTTATCAAAACCTCTGCATTCCACATTTCTTTTGGCTAACAAATGCCAGCAATGAAACAAACGTCAATGAAGGGTGAATTTCTTTGTTGAGCTCCAGTCTGTTGCTCATTAATTCTCCATTCTGAGTATTGCCCATAGCTGGCTTTAAAGATGTATCCACAACGTAAGTTAGGAATCATGCTAGGCTGTTATAATAAAGAGAAGCCCAAATATACTGGCTTAAACAAAACTGAGGTTTGTTTTTCTTTTAAAGTTCAGGCAGAAAGTCTAGCTCTTTATGGTAACTTAGTAATCTCAGGGATCCCGGTTTCTCATACTCTTGTTTCTCTGCTCAAAACTTGGTTCAATTTAAGGCTTCCATCTCATGGCCCAGAATGGCTGCTCCAACTCCTGCCACCATATTCATGTTCCAAACAGAGGAAAGGAGGAAGGAAGTGGAGGGAAAATATTACATGCTCCTTTTCTTAATGCACTCCCGGAAGCTGCACATACCACTTTCACTCACATACCATTGGCAAGAAAAGAATCATGTGGCCACACCAACTGCAAGGGAGGCTGGGAAATGTAGTTTTTAGCTAGGCAGCTATAAGCTCAGCCAAACTTGAGAGTTCTGCTGAAGGAAGAGAGGAGAGTGCATATTGAAAATTAATTAGCTCTGATGTCTGAGAAGCTGGAGCTAGAGGAAGGGGTGAGAATGGGAAGGAGAAAAGACAGAAAATGTAAAATGTAGAGGCCACACCCACTGTGGGAAAGTCTAGTGTAAAGGATTACAATCAGCCTGTGTCCTCTTCAAAGTCAAATATGTATATTACCCTAAGAAGCCTGCGTAATTTAGGAAGTTTCTGGTGATAATTTTTAAAAAATCATTGAATGAGATATTCAGAAAGTCCTCTTATGGCTGCGTGGAGGTCCATGCTTTCTGACATGTGATACCATCTTTGAGATGCATTGCTTGAGACTGTAAATTATAATGTCCCATGGTGATGAGTTTTTGTGGACTAAATAGAAATATAATTTTATGTCATTGCCTGCCTCTCTTCTGGGGAGCAATATTTGGCTCTGTGTATTTTGCCCACCTCTGTACCAACCCTTTTTTCTGGCTGCCTTCAGAAAGGCTGAGTACATCACCAAGAGGAAACCCTAATATAAACTATGGGCTTTGGGTGATTATGATGGATAACCATCAGTTGTAACAAATGTACCCCTCTGGTGGGGGTTACTCATAATGTGGGAGGCTATGCTTGTGTGGGTACAGAGAAATCTCTATCCCTTCCTCTCAATTTTGCTACAAACCAAAAGCTGCTCTAAAAATAAAATCTTTAAAGAAAGAAAAATAAGAAGGGCCATAACTCAGGCATTAGTAAAAGCTCTGGTGAAACAGAAACCAGAATAAGAAGCCACACAATTTTCTTGAGTCTGAGCAATGATCTGCTGTGTTACCTGATTAAAGTGACTGCGCCTCTCAGGGCATCCAGTTTCCTGCCTGAATGATGGGACTCTATACCTGCCCCCATCTAGGCTAAAGTATAAGGACTCAGGTGAGGGTTCCCAGATGCTCTTCAGAGGAAGGAAGCAAAATCAAGATCCAGCAGCTCTGAGAGGGCTTCTTTGCAGGGATTGCTATTGAATTGCTTAATCCTTTTAAACACCTTTGAGACTCAAGACTTGTGTTCTGGAAACCTCCATTTTCTGCTGTTGATTCTCTGGGGTTTTGCAAATGTGCCCAGGGCACATGGGTCTGCTGCAGGGTAGGCAGTTAGCAAGGCTCCGGTGGTCCCCAAAGGAAACCGAATCTGAGTGCATGGAAAGTGCAAGGGCCAACTACAGGTGCCACGATACCTTCTGCAGGTATCTGTTCACATCTGCCCTCCCCTGCTGAGCTCCTTCAGGGAACCATATCTGAATCATTGCTGGGTCCCCTGGGTCCACTAACACAGTGCCTGGCACATGGGAGGGGACTGATTCTTTTGGATGGATCAGTGACCCTTTAACTCCGCCCTGAGGTCTGATTTTAACTTTTGTTTCTTCCTTGACAGTGTTGAAATTTCCCAAGCCCTGTGCTCATGGAAATCAGTTACAGTGAAGAAACTCCCCCCTCCCTGCCCCTTCTGTGTTCCAGGAGATGGCTCACTGCAGAGAACCATCCTTCCCTGCATGACTTCAATAATGCTCACCCATGACCCCTTTGTTAACCTGTGACAAGGCCAGACACAGACCCTCCACGTTCCTGTTCTTTGTCTCAGACATGATTAGCTGAACTGTTTGTCTGCACTGACCGATCTGAACAAAATGCCCACAAACTTGACTTAGACACACTTAGACTTCTTGTCTTCCTCTAGGTTCCTGAACTCTGGCCCACTCTTGAGCATTGGAATACTTGGAACCATCTTCCTTAATTCAAAGACCAGAGAATTGGCTGACCCTTATCAACTGTCCCCTCACATGATACTCCTGTCCTGTTCCCCCACAATAGAAGCTTTTTACCCTTATTTTCTCCTGATAAAATCACATTTCTTTTTATCTGACCATTAGGACTTACTAACCTCATGGTCAGAGTGGTCTACCGCCCCTTATTGCAATAGTCTTTTCAGATAACATCTCTCCTTACTTAATCCAGATTTTTAAAAATTTGACATCCTCGTCACCCTCTGCTTCAGCAGCCTAGGCCTCTGATCTTGACCAGAACCTTGCAGCCTTCTCCCTACCCTCAGGCTCCCCACCCCAACAGTCTTATTACCCAGGAGTTGTCACTGCCCATATTTCCTTCTCTATGGTTTCAAAAGTCAGAGTGCTTTCAGAGGATGCTCAACAGAAGACTTAACTCAGAATACTCAACAAACAATGCCTTCAGCAGCAAAGGCACTTCATCATCTCACCAAAACAGGAAGTCTGGAGACAAGTGATTCTGTCTCTAATGATGTCACTAAGAATTCATCCAACTATGCTTCCATCCTAGGACATAAATATATTTGGTTGCTCATAAAAAAAAAAAATAGTCAAGATATCCCATCATGACATGATATTGTTGACATCATGAAAAAGCTGAAGGAAGAAGGAGAGCTTTCCTTGAGGGTCACTCTCTTTATCAGGGAGGAAATCTTACTCAGAAGCCCCTCAGGAGATCTCACTTTACACCTCCTTGACCAGAGCTAGTCATAGGGCACCACTAGGTGCAAAAGATGCTGGGGAGGTGAGCTGTTGGAATTTTCTGCCTCAACTATGAATGGGGGTGGGCTCTGCCAGTGGAGAAGGAAGTGGGGGGAGAGTGACTTCTGGGTCAGCCCCACTTATACAACCCTTAGGACTTGTTCTACTCTCTCCAAGGGATCAGTTTAGTTAATCCAATAAATGGGTCCTTGGGTTGATGGGCTGAAAGGTCTCTCCCTTCTTAGTCTGCTTGATAAAACCAAAGCTTTTCTGGAGGCAGTATCCCTGAGTGACTGTCCAACACTTCAGTGACGATGACTTCTCCAGGCTGGTGAAGTGGTCCAATGGGATCTTGGAAACCTTTCAAATGAAAACCCCTCAGGAGACCTTGTTCTCCAATGCCTCCATTTTGCCACCTGTAAAATGGGATAAAAATAAGAATTGCAGGGGGTTATTGGGAGGATTGATGAAATGGTGCTGTAAGTTGTCTACTGCAGGGCCAGGCACATGGTAAGGGCTCAGTGTAAGCTGGTTTCCTTCCCCCAACCAGAGAGAGGAAGCCAGACCCCTGGCCTCAGACAGGCTGCTTTGCCTCCAATTCAGAGCAAGGAGCAGACAAGAGGGAGAGCCCTTTTGTATCCCTGTGCCTGCCTGGGGAGTCTTTTCTCTTCAGTTCCATCTCACCAGAGTGCATTAAGTGCCTGCTGTGTGCAAGGCTTTCCGCAGGGGACTGGGAGGAGATATCAGACACCATCTCTGCTGGGCTGAGCCTGTACCCTACCAGCAGGAGGACCAGGATGAGAGTTCACATAAGTATAAAGCAAGGCAGACATTTGACACTCTGAAACTTGCCTCATTACCTCTGAAAGCTCCCTCACATAGCAGGGAGTTAGCAGGATGTGGTTTTCTTAAACCCCAAAGTGGTGATTTCCATATTCAGTAACTTTGATTTTTTTCCCACTACCATTTATGTTTTCTGTTTCAGGAGATAAAGTCCTTTGGAAAATCCTAATGCATTCTCTTTCCCAGGCACAGAGCTGCTTTGGACAGCCCAGGTTAATTGGAAATCTCTCCTAAAATCATGCTGCACTTCCCAAGGCCATTTGAAAACTCATGGTCAATGTTCAGATCACCCCTGTGAGTCCAGTCACTGGGGTCTTCACACTATTTAAAGTCACAGCCTTGTCCCTAAGAACACTGTTATTAAAGTGCTGATCTGCAAGTTGACCTTGAAAGTCACAAAAAAGACAAAGCTTTCAGACTGAGGAAAAGCCTCTCTTTGATTAAGAGGAACTCTTCCTTACAGGAAATGAAACTGCCTGCATGGATGTCGCTAAGCTTGGTGTCAAGGGGCCTTCTGACCTATCTGGAGACCAGGGGAGGGCAGGGAGCCTCCGGAGATCATTGCACTTTGGGAGTCACTAGAGCACTAACCACGCAGGCAGGATTTTACTTGACTCCGAGGCTCTTGCTCTGACCAAGTTGCCAGGGCTTGTCTGACACAGCTCCTGGCTCATAGTGTCACTACATGAGTGAATGAATGAGTGAAATAATAAAATTGGCATGAAAAAGGGTAGTGTCATGACAAAACATGATCTCGGCAAGTCTTGAAAATGCAGGCCATGAAAGTTCCCAGTAGTCACAGCTCAGTCTCCAAGTGCCCCAGAGGGGCGGGTTCCCTGAGCGCCAAAATGTAATGACCATGTTTTCCAGTTTCTGTATTTGATGCTTTGACATCTTGAGCCTAGAAGGCCCTGGAAGGACTGTCCCTCCTAGGGTTGGACAATTCCCCGAGAGAGTAAAGGACTCAACCGCACATACACTTTTCAAATGCAAACCAACCATGCACAGCCCTTACCTCCAACCACCTCATTTAAGGAGCACTCACACCTGGGGTCACTATTCTCCTAATCACCCCAGGCTCAGGTACCGAACACTAGGGACAGCCTCTAATTTTTTCTTTTTTGCAAGCCCCAGAACTTGCAGAATTACCCAAACTAGCCAATCCTAAGTTTGTTTACTATGCTCTGCCTGTTCTCCCATGGAAAGACTCTTGCCCACATTTTCCCCTCGATCTTTCTGCCTCTGACCAGCCCTGGTGCTTCCCTGTGTGGCCCCCCATAGCATGGTGTGCTCTCTTCTCCTGGGTCGATAAGTGTAACAGACTATCTTTTCAACAGCTATCATCTCCTGATCTGTTGTTTTCACATACCTGAAAAATAATAAAACCTACATTTTAAAACACAAACAAGAGATTTGGTTTTACAGACAGAAATGCCCCTATAGTGAGGAAGTAAAGGATATCCACGTACTCATTCATTCATTCATTCATTTATTCATCCACAAACATTTGTCGAGCACCCACTGTGAGCCAAGCCCTCTGCTAGGCAATTATCTTAGCTTGGGCTGCTAAAACAAAATACCATAGACTGAGTGCTTAAACCACAGACATTTATATCTCACAGTTCTGGAAGCTGAGAAGGCCAAAATCAAGGTGCCAGTAGATTTGGTTCCTGGGAGAGCCCTCTTCCTAGCTTGCGGACAGCTGTCTTCTGGCTGTGTGCTCGCATGGCCTTTCCCTGGGTGTGTGCATTCGGAGAGAGAGAGAGCTCTCATGTCTCTTCCTCTATTTAGAAGGGCATTATTTCCATCATGAGGGCCTCATCCCATTGACCTAACCCAACCCTAAATACCTCCCAAGGGCCCCCTCTCCAAATACCATCACACTGGGGATTAGGGCTTCAACCCATGAATTTTGGAAGCACACAAATATTCAGTTCATAGCAGCTCTGCAGCCATCCTGTGCCGCTTCATATCTCTACCTTCGCCCATACTGTTCCTAATGTTTTTCCTCCCACTTTGCTGCACACCTCAAATGTTGCTTCCCTTGTTAAACTTTCCATCTGACTGCCTGCCCTGGCAGACTCCAGCACACAGTTCTTTTTTTTTTTTTAATTATTTGCTTATAATTTATTATTTTTCTTGTTTGAGGGGGAAGGTAATTAGGTTTATTTAGTTCTTCATTTTTAGAAGAGCTGCTGGGGATTGAGCCCAGGACCTCATGCATGCTAAGCACGTGCTCTACCACTTGAGCTATACCCTACCACCCCCGACCCCAAGCACACAATTATTTATGCATTTACTCTACCATCGGCCTTCAGTGAGAGATCTATAAGGATCTAGGCCTGGTGTCAGGCACAGAGATGTAGGGATCAATTATCAATAGTTCCTGGCCTCAAGGAGCTCACAATCTGGGGAAGCAGATTTGATATGACTAACTGCATCAGAGTTTGCAGGCACCATAATATGCATGTGCACGCAGAACGGTGCAGGCGTAGAGGAAGGAGTGGGCCATGCTACCTGGAGGGGTGGGATACCAGATGGGGAGAAGAGAGGTTCATCCGGCAGGGTGGTCTGTAGGTCAGGAAAGTGCATCATTCCATTATGTAAAAACAGGCAAAAGTAAGTAATATATACATATATAGGTGATAAAGGAAAAAGGAACAAGAGACCTTCAACAAAATGGTAACTACGTTCTGTTTCATAAGCTTGGTGGTAAATATATGAGAGTGTTTTATCATTACTCTTTAACATGCATATGTAATATATATTTTTACATATGATATGTTTCACAATAAAAACAAATCTGTGAACACATAAAATCCCTATGACACGTACCCTAAGGTTTGGCAGCTGACCTCACTTCTGCCTGTGACACAGCATCATTGGGCCAGTCCACTCAGAGCTGCTGCACACTTCCTCACTGCCCGCCCTTGAGCTCGATTCATAACGTACATTTTCCAAGCTGTGAAGCAGACAACCACACCTACTTCACAAGACATTTAATGAGCATTAAATGAAGTAATTGACATAGAAAACACCTAACACACAGTGGGCTTTTAATAGATGGTAGCTTTTTTTAAAGTGGCCAAATAGCATCACTATAAGTGTCTTTTAAAATTTTTTTATTGAGATATAATTGACCTATGACTTTATATTATTTTCAGGCATACAACAGAATAATTCAATATATGTATATACATATATATATAGGGAAATGATCACTACATAAGTCTAGCTTACATCCATCACCATCCATATTTAGAATTTTTTTTCCCTGTGATGAGAACACTTAAGATCTACTCTCTTCCATCATTAGAAAGTCCACAAATGATAAAAGCTGGGGAGGGTGTGGAGAAAAGGGAACCCTCTTACACTGTTGGTGGGAATGTAGTTTGGTGCAGCTGTTATGCAAAACAGTGTGGAGATTCCTCACAAAACTAAAAATTGACATACTATATGATCCAGCAATCCCACTCCTGGGCATATATCCAGAGGGAACCTTAATTCAAAAAGATACATGCACCGCAACGTTTATAGCAGCACTATTTACAATAGCCAAGATATGGAAACAACCTAAATGTCCATCAACAGATGACTGGATAAAGAAGTTGTGATATATTTATGCAATGGAATACTATTCAGCCATAAAAAGGAATAAAATCATGCCATTTGTAGCAACATGGATGGAACTGGAGACTGTCATTCTAAGTGAAGTAAACCACAAAGAGAAAGAAAAATACCATATGATATCACTTACATGTGTAATCTAAAAAAACAAAGACAAACGAACTTATTTACAAAACAGAAATAGACTCACAGATGTAGAAAACAAGCTTATGGTTACTGGGAGGTGAGAGGATGGGAAGGGATAAATTGGGAATTCGAGATTTGCAGATACTAACTAATATATATATAATAGATAAACAACAAGGTCATACTATAGAGCACAGGGAACTATATTCAATATCTTGTAGTAACCTATGGAAAAAGAACATGAAAACAAATATATGTATATTCACATATGACTGAAACATTATGCTGTACACCAGAACTTGACACAGCATTGTAAACTGACTACACTTCAATTTAAAAATATACATACATAAAAAAGGGAAAAAACTACTCTCAGCAATTTTCAAATATATGAAACAGTGTTATTAACTATAGTCACCATGCTGTACAGGACATCCCCAGGACTTATTTATAACCGGAAGTTTGTACCTCCTAGTGACCTAGAGTCACTAGGAACTTTTAAACATATTTTTTCTTATTATGTTGTTACCAACCACCCACCAGCTCTCCCAGAGAACCCTCGTTGTTCACTGTATTTTTGTCAGGAGTTGGGATAGTTCTTATTTGTGGTGATGTGTCTCCTACCAGGCCCTGCATCGTCTGCTTCCCAGGTTGGCCAGGAGGATTCTCTTTCGTTAGCATCACTGCAGCTCTACTGAAAGGAGCTCCAATCTACTATTCAGTCTTGTTTTTAAAAATACACACTGTGTGCCTGGAATTGTCTCTTATTAGCAAGAAATAGCAGAAATGGTCCTCAGCACTCAACATCAAGCAGGACTTTTCTTTTTCAAAACAATTTTCCCAAATTTCTTGTACACTTAAAAATTAAATAAATGCAGCCTAAGCTGAAGCCAGAGCTGCCCAGACAGGGAAGATTCTTCACTGGGTTTGACCACAGAATACTGGCTTCAGGAAGGTCATGATGAAAGGTCAGTATCTCTTTTTACCTGTCTGACTCCCCCACTAGACAATGTGACCCCCTCAGGACCAGGAGTATATCTCACTCATTTATGCATCCCTTCATCCAAGGCCTGGAATACAGTAGGTGCTCGATGAAAGTTTCCTGAACTAATAAAATAAATTGCTCGACAAAAATGTGTGGTAGTCAGTGTCTACTTCCAAATAGCCATGGGAGGATTATCAGCAGCTTTCGACATCTTCACATGGCGCCAGGCACCATGAACTAATAAACTGCCTGGATTAATTAATAAATTAATTGCTGAATTAAATAGCTGATTGACTAGGGGTGGGAACTGCAGATTACTTGCAAACACAAATAGAACAAGGCACCGTACTGGCTGAAACATGGCAGTAAATGGACTTCCCTGGACCACAAGTGAAAAGGAGTGAGGGTTCTGGTATTGATGTTTGGAAAGAGTCTCTGCCTGACTTTGCTATTTCTGTCTTTGATGGAAATGATCTTTTGGCAGTTGCTAAAGGGCCTTGTCGTCACTTCTCCTTTTTTTTAATTAAAAAAAAAACTGGGGGGAGGGAGAGGTAATGAGGTTTTATTTTATTTATTTAATTAACTATTTTTTTTTAAATGGAGGTACTGGGGATTAAACCCAGGACCTCGTGCATGCTAATCATGCAGCTCTACCACCGACCTATGCCCTCCCCCACCACTTCTAATTCACTCCTGTATTCCAAGAGAGGCCTATGTTCATAGATCCTGCCCTCCTCTCCATTTCAGAAATCCCTGATGATAGAGGAGTTCAGGGAGCTCTTAGCCCAAGCTCTGCCTAACTAGACAGAGCTCAGCTGAAAAGGACCATCTCTGTTAAGTCTGAATCAGTGAGGATTACCTTTGATGTTCAACTGAGACTGAAAACCAGGGTGCTGTGAGGACGGTGCTGATTTCTCACGCCAGGTGCACACCCGAAGCTGGAGTGGGGTGATCTCCCCCGCGAGTGGGAGGGGTAGGTTTCCAAATAAAAATTAGGGTACTGCTTCCCAGCAGAGGGGATGTCCACAGCCACAACCGGATGTGTGTCTGAAGATGAGTAATTTGGGGTGGGGCGATAGGGGACACGGTTCTCAGTGGTAGCTCATCAGAGAAGGAACACAGCCAGGGGAGCTCCAAGGCCCAAGGTGAGCAGTAACTTGCTCCTCGACCTTGAGCCAATCCCTTCTCCTTGGTCTGCTGTTTCCTCTTCTGTAAGAGAAGGAGGGTGGACTGGGTGATTGCAGATCCCCATCAAGCCCTAACATCCTACAGGTCTCTTATTTCTCATTCCTGCATGTTACCTGAGCAGGTAGGAGAGGAAATAATGACTAGCTCTGGCATTACCTTGGCAGTGGTTCTTTTGAACAACATTTATGAGCTTGCTTCTTGTCACTTATGAGGGGACTGCTAAATTGGGGTCAAATTATTTGAGGTTCCATACATCTGATTTGTAATGGTGGTGGCATTCGTAAGCAGTGCTTGAAAATTTGGGACTTTCAATTGTCTCTCTACACTTTTTCCAAAACTGAGAAATGTGACTTGCTCAAACTTGGCATACTGGTAAAATGTCATATGCAGGAAAAGCCATGAATGGATTGAATGAATTAACCTGATTTCTTCCAAAACAGAGACTGTGCCTTACTCTGGTCTGTATTCCTGGTGTCTACTGCAGTACTTGGTATATAATATAATGAGCCATCCCATTTGGTCAACAGATATTTAAGCAGCACCTACTATGTGCTGGGCACCTTGCAAGTAACGGATGGATGAGACAATGTCTCCTTAAGGGACTCCTAGTCGAGTAGGAGAGACAGTAAACAGACAAATATGGTAGAGAGGCAGCTGCTAGGAGAGGGAAAAAGCGGATGAGAGAGGGTACCCAGCCCAGCCCTGGGGAGTCAGGGAAAGCTTGGAGGTGACGTCCAAGCAGACAGCTAAAGCTTGAACAGGAGTTGCCCAAGCAAGAAGCTCAATGTGGGGGAACTTCCCGATTGAAATGTAAGCCTGGCTTACGTAATGAGATGAGCGAGAGATAGAGAGGCAGAATCCCGTTCTTACAGGACTTTGATGTCTGATTAAGGAAGGTTTTAAGGAGGGAGTGAATACATGTGCAGTGATTAATAAATGCTGGTATATTTTTCGCATGGAAATTTCCTCATCAAAAAAAAAAAACAAAAAAAAAACCAGAGGTTGAATTAGATGATCGCCCGGATCTCTTCCAGTCGTGACATTCTGTGAGTCTCTAAGTTTCCACTCTGATGCGGGTCAGAGTCTCCTGATATTTGCCTCCCTCACCAGCCGCAGAGGTGGCTCTGGGCAGAATAATGGAATCGTCAGTGCACGTGGTCTCTGGCTCTCACCCTCCACTAGACAGATGAACGCGTTCCATTACAGAGGATGAGGTGCTTCCTTGTGACCAGCCTCGCACCAATCCGTCCATCAGCCGATTAATAGCGGCTGAAAGCCACTTACCGGGACGGCTCCTGCCCTTATCACTGTCACCGGCTGCAAATAAACATCGACTTTATGCCACATTTCCATATTTAACCACGTTTAAGTAACTGCAGATACTTTCATTACATGACATTTGCACTTCAGAATTTAAACTTAGACACATGCATGCAGTTTTTCCACAAAATAGGAAAGCCTGGGTTGTGGGGGGCCTTCCTGCTGTTTGTTTTCAAAGAGAGGAAGCTTCAAAGCGAATTCCACAGAAGGCGAGAATCTCTTGTACCCTAAAGACAGTATCAACAAGAAAGAGATCAGGATGATGTAGTTTTGTTTTTATATCAAAAGGTCGGTGCCTTGTGTAAAAGCTGTAACATATCAATAATGGATGAGATGCATAAAGGATAAATCAGAGTCAGAAAACTCAGTTCTCTGGGGAGCAGAAAAATCTTCCTTTTTGAGCTGGATTTCACAATGTAAAAGCTTAATATCACACACAAATTCATTACCTCATGATGAAAAAGAATGTTGATCTAGATTGAGCATAAATTACAAGCATGTACTGAGGGCTTAGTGGTGTATGTGCAAATTCTAGGCCTCTAGGTTTGAAAAAATGATTTGGGATTAATTTATCCCTTTGAAAACAAAATACTTCAGTATGATTATTTGGTTTAAAACATGAGGTGTTGATGCATATATTGTGATAACATGTCCTTTCTAAGCCACAATTTTTCTTTCCATTTGTTTTTTTTTTTTAAATTGAAGTACCATCAGTTATAATATGTCAATTTCTGGTGTACAGCACAATGTCCCAGTCATGCATATACATACATATATTCATTTTCATATTCTTTTTCATTAAAGGTTATTACAAGATATTGAGCATAGTTCCCTGTGCTATACAGAATAAACTTTTTTAAAATTTATTTTTATATATAGTGGCTAACATTTGTAAATCTCAAACTCCCAAATTTATCCCCTCCCACCCTCTTCCCCTCAGTAACCATAAGATTGTTTACTATGTCCTGGAGTCTGTTTCTATTTTGTAGATGAGTTCATTAGTGTCCTCTTTTTTTCTTTTTTAAGATTCTACATAAGAGTGATATCACATGGTATTTTTCTCTCTCTGGCTTACATCACTTAGAATGATGATCTCTAGGTCCACCCATGTTGCTGCAAATGGCAATATTTTATTCTTTTTTATATAAGCAACAATTTTTCTTGTATTCATGTTTCCATTCTCATTGGCTTGAAAACTTTTTATCTCCATCCCTTAGTATAGCATCTGGAACATAGCAGGTGCTTAATAAATGTGATTTGCATGAATGAAAGTATCAGTATGAACGGCTTAATGTTTACTGAGTGCTCTGTGCCAAGCATTGTGCTAAATATTCTACATGCATTATCTTATATAATCCTTATAAATAGCCTTGACCTGGGCATTATTAGTATTCCCATTTTGCACATAAGGAAACTGAGTCCTGGAGAAGTTAAATAATCAGGCCTTGGGTACGCGGATAGCTGTGCTAGTAAATGGTGAACATAGATCAGACTTAGGTTTTGTTTGAGCCCAGAGTCTAAAAGCTTAGCCATAGTAGGGTAATGAATCAATCAATCAAAGTTGTTTTTTGGGCCAAGTGAATAAATTGAGAGGAAAATATTAATGGGTTAGAGGGATCAACTTTACTAAAAATATAAGGCACTAATAGATCTTTCAAAAACTTACCATTATATAAAAAATAGAAAGCTCGGCAATGATATGCTCCTTCAAGAGTCATTTATTCCCACCTAATACGTGCTACATAGCTCACTAGTCTGCACTGGCCTGTAATATGGCAGCCACCAGCCACGTGTGGGTATTTCAATTTTATTAAAATTAAAGTTTAAAGTTCACTTCCTCGGTTGCACTGGCCACATTTCAGGTGCTCAAAAGCCACTTGCGGCTACTGTGTTGTATGGTGCAGACGTAGAACATTTTCATCGTTGTGGAAGGTTCAGTGGGACAGTGCCGTGGATGTCAGGTGGACACAGGCATAAACAGCGCAAGGACCTGCCCTCTTGGAGCTCACTGTCAACTGAGAGAGAATGGCGTCTAAATTAATAGCTGTCATCCAGTAAGATCACAGGGGCAGATAGAAGAGGTTCTGAACCTAGTTTGGTGGGAGATGAAAGGAATTTGGGAGGGAGAAAACATCACAGAACAATGGCTACCTGCTGTGAGTCTTGAAGGAAGAGTAGGAAATTAGCCGGCAGGAAAAGATGGGACCTCAGAGAGGAGGGAGGAGGTCCAGGCAGAGGGAGCCAAAGGTTGAAAGGCCCCAAGAGGAGAGGGAGCTGGGAATGACCGGGAAAGGGCGAGTCATTTAGAATTAGGATAGCATGGGGAAGGGAGGAGAGATGAGTCTGGGGGGTGAGGGGTGCTCTGCCAGGATAAGAAGGCCAGTGTCCAGGATGTGGCAGGGCCCCGGAACAGCCACCAACAGCCCCTCTGTGCTTTAGGCCAAAGAAGATGATCTAAGAGAGGGTCCAGAGAATAATTCTATACAGAAGTAAAGCTGCAGACTCTGCTCAGGTTAGCCTGGCTTACTCCCTAATCTAAGACCTGGAGTAACTTTAAAAATGAATCCTAAAATCTCAGAAATGTATGTGTATGTGAGTAAGAAAGAGAAAGACAAAGAAACAGAGAGAGACAGAGAGAAGTATTAACATTGGATTCCTCTCTGAATATATTACAGGTCAATCGGAGTTTGACCTGAGCCCTCTTTCTTGAACCCCAATCTGCATTCTCGAAAGGGATGTTTGCTTATTACTTGTTGCAAATGCAATTAGAATATGTGAGATTTAGGCATCAGCCAGAACCCTTAGACTTATGTCTTCTCAGCGTTCACACCCTAGGCAAGACGCCCCTGCCTTCAGCCGCTTTGTTACATCTTCCCGTTTTATTTCCTGCAGAGCACATGTCACCCTCTGGACTTACACTACTTATGTATTTGTTTGATTATTTACTAACGTATTATCTGTCTCTCTCCACTGGGATTTAAGCCTCCCGTTGGCAAGAACTCTTCCGTTGGTTCACAGCTCTCTCCCCACCACTGGACTGTGCTGGTGCAGAGCAGGCTTCACTGAATATACGTTAAGTGGATGAATGAATTCAGCACCGACTGCAATAATTAAAGTTGTCCACCAGGGTAACAACAAAAGCAGTCATTGTAATAGTAGCCAGAGTGGTAGGAGTAGCGGCTCATATTTAATGAGGCCTCGTCACATGCCAGGCCCTAGGCTAAGGGCTCTAAGTGCAGTGTCTCGGGTGTTTCTCACTACAATCCTGTGCGTAGACCTCCTACTAATCCCATTTCACAGACGGGAAGACTAAGACTGGAGACAGGAAACTCACCCAAGTCACAGAGCTAGGAAGTAGGGACCTGGGAATTGATTGCTTGCCTCACATTTCGTCGTCTGAGCTCCTCACTTCCTCTCACTGTGGCCTCCTCTGTCCCTTCCCTGACTCTCTCAGATTACAAAATCTGTTAAACGGAGCCAGAAGGCGAGCCCACCATCCCAGGGTCCCACAGCTGGTGTGTCAGTGACGGGTTTCTGACTCAAGACTTCTGACTCCACATCAACAGTGTTTGCCCTCTTTGCTTTGCTGACTCTTCCTCAAATTTGGAGGCTGGGCATCCAGATTTGGAGGCAGTGACCTCTGTGTCTTTGTTGGACTCAGGAATGTTCTCAGAACAGTGAGTGGCATGTGGCTCAACCAATATTTGTTGAATGAATGAACACTCATTCGCTAGTTTCAATATAGCCTTTGGACACAAGGTTCCATGATATATTGCTCTAGGGAGATGTTCCTAACACATATTTGTTGAGATATTCAAGTAAAATTATAAATGACTGTTATTCAGGTAGAAGTACAAATGATGACTCTCCATTTAGAGAGAGCTCAACATGGGAACAGATAAGAGCAAAGATCCCAGTGTGGGAGTTAGCACACGCAAATACCTTCAAAGGCCACATGGGAAGCTCTCTTCATTTGAAGGGATTTATTGGCAATTCTTACCTCTTTTCTTTCACATGCGCTATTTTACATTTCTGCTGCATTTAAGCTGAATGCTCCTTTCAGACAATCTCCAGTGCAAACATAACAGCCAAATCAAGGCTAGTGAGGAAGCCGTGGTATTTTGGTTTGTTTTTTTTTTCTCCCTAGTAAGCTCAAGTGCCTGAGCAAATTATAGACCAGCGAGCCAGAGCTGCAATGAGCCATTCCCATTGTAAATAAAAGACGTGAGGCCTCCGGACAGCCAGGGTGCTTGGGAGACATCTCAGGCAATTCATCAGAGCCTTGAAAAGGTTAAACCACAAGGCAGGACTGAATGGGACTCATCACTGTATCTCCAGCACCTAGAACATGAGCAGCTGAATAAATGCTGACTTGATACATGGTAGGTGCTAAAATGAGTAGATGTTAAATGAGTAAGTGAACAAACAGGTTTGGTTTCCTAGAAATAGTTTTCATGGTGGCTTGTTTACCTGGTGCTAATGATTGTGTGCTTTCTGTAGAGTGTCATGAGGGCTCAGTACCTTTCTTTCTTTCTCTTTTTTTTCTTTCTTCCTTCCTTTCCTTCCTTTCTTCCTCCCTCCCTCTCTTTCTCTTTCTTTCTCTTTCTTTCTTCCTTTCTTTCTCTTTCTTTCTTTCTCCCTTCCTTCCTTCCTTCCTTCCTTCCTTCCTTCCTTCCTTCCTTCCTTCCTTTCTTTCTTTCTTTCTTTCTTTCTTTCTTTCTTTCTTTCTTTCCATGCATTCACCTATTTATTTATTCAGTACCTCTCTTTATCAAGGCAATACCTTGTTTAAGGCTCATATCCTAGAGGAACTAGGGTGCACCCTAAAAAAAGTGCTTTTCAGTGGGTACTTGTTGTTCCTGCTTGGCTGGCATCCATGCTGCGCATTCGGGCAACACCCTCTTCATTCACTCTTGCATGACTATCTGTCCCACGCTCAGTCAAGTTTGGTTTAGGTGGAGATGACTCTCTGTCCAGCCCTAGAGAGAAGCATGGAAGCCGGGCCAGACTGAACAGAGGATAATATCCCCCTGACCAAGTCACATGAGTCAATTTAGGCCAATCAAAGCCAAAAAGTCTCAATCCTGGAATTTTGCTGGAATTCATGGGAAAGAGGTAAGTTTTTCCCACTGGAGTTACTGGGAAGAGAGAGTGAAAATGGAGCTTCTGACACGATCATATGAGCAAAAAGGGAGAACTTGCCTAAGAATTAAGCCAGCAGCGAATAAAACAAAGCCAAAGGATAGGGAGAAGAAACACAAGGCCCTAGATCCAACCATTCCTGAATGCATATTATCTCTGGAATTTAATTAGATAACTCAATAAAAATTTTTTTTGCTTAAGCATGTTTGATTTAGGGTTCTAATATTATTTGCAAATACCACCCTTTTGAAGAGTGAGAATATTTCATACACTATCTCAAATGTTTGATATTGAAAAACCAACATCTAGCAAGTCTCAATCTTGTAGTGCCTAGATTGGTCCATCAATACAGGGAAAAGAAAAGCCTTAGGAACATAGAGTAGCCATTAAGTCCACCCCCTTTCCCAACATAATAATTTCTACTTTGCATTATGAATTAAGAGTTATAAAATGTTTACCTGGTAAATTCCAATTCCAAGGCCCTGATCTAAGGAAATAATCTTCATTAAAAAATTCATACTCATAGATACTTATCAATATATGATTTATTTATAATTACAGAAAATCAGGAACAGCTAAGTCTCCAATATATGGAAGTGGTCAGATAAACTTCACAACAAAATGTTATACAGTTATTAAAATTACATTTATTAAAAGTTTTCAGTAACATGTTTACAGTATAATGTTAACTAGAAAAGAGTAGGGAAAAGCTGTATGTATTGTACAATCATACTATGTTAAAAAAAAAAAGTCGCGAATAGAAAAAAAAATTGCAAAGAAGTGTCTCCAAATGCTCACATCAGTTATCTTTCAGCGGGACGATGAGTACCGTTCTCTTCTTTCTACTTATTTGTTGATAAGAATCTCAAGTTTCTGTAATTAACAGATACTATTTTATAGGGGAAAGGATGTTATTAAACTTTTAAAATAACCCTCTCTACCAGCTCCCTGACAGCAGTCAGCCAGCCTTGGCTTGTATCTGGCAGGCTTGCCTCCTTTGGATGATGAAAACTAGTGAGTGCACACAAAAGATCAGCGCTACCGCCACCAAGCCCTCACATGATTAAGCTCTGGGAATGTATCAGTCACCCGTTCTATAAGCTTAAAATCAGAGTGCATTAAAAACTCTTACCACTGATCTGCTTTTATCCCGACGGGGGCTTAGTAGCAATAGCTGTTGTTGAGAGTATCATTTCATTATTAACTTGATTAGTGAGGAAAGTTTAAGGTAAAAGCCTCAAAAGAATATTCTTCAAAATGACACTTTTCAGGTACTTCTGTTCTCCGGGATCAAAAATGGAGGTCACGTAGGTCAGAATATTGAGATTCCAATTCCCAGAGTGCCAAGACTTTGAATAAAGCAGTAGGCTAGGCACTGAAGGGACTGACCCCCAAGTTTGATCCTGTCCTTATCCAAAATAATGACCTCAGACAGGTAAATGGACCCGTGCAGAGCGGGAGAAGCTAAAGGGCACATTGAGGAAATCCATGGGCACGGCTGTGTCTGTTATTAGTTGATCTGAACACAAAAGATGGCCCTGGAACCATGGACCTCGTTGGGACCCTGGACAAACTTCCTATCACTCTGTGCCCATTGGGAAGCCATGTTGGCTGCCATTTTGTTCCTTGATCAATGAATACAAGGTATATTCTGAGTGCCATTTCTAGAACAGTGTACTGAATAGATACAAATATGACGATTCTTGAGGAATTACCTGGACAGGACCTGCAAGAAGAAAAAAAAAAGTGAAATGAATCTCTGTCTCCTCGAAGAATGGCTGCTTGGAAGGATTTTCTTCTTCACTCTTGCACGTACCTGGACCAAATGGAGAAGCAGCAGGCTTTCCACAGAACTGTGAACTCAGCAGGGCTTGTTTCTTGGTCTCCCTTCTTCCATCAAAAGGTGGTGTTAAGAATGACACTGACAGTCACATCAACCCTAGAAATAACTGGACCACTTACTTGGTAGTATCTTTACACTTACTATTTGAAATGTCTTTTGCTGGCAAAGGCAACTGATTCCTTAAGCACCCATCATGAAGCAGATTACGCTTCACACATCCAATCCTTATAAAAACCCTGTGAAATAAATATTATTGGCGTCTGGGGCACCCCCCCACCTCCATTTTACAGGTGAAGAAATCAAAACATAGAGTTTAAACAAACTGCCTGCAGCCACACAGTTAAAAACAACTGAGACAATGAAAACTGGGTCAATCTGCTCCCAAGCCTGTGCCCCTGAAGACTTTGCTCACTCCAGATGCATAACCTAAGCTTACCTCAGCATCTGTGTTCTAGAAATACAGTTCAGAACAAAACCACAATCATTCTGCAATGTGTATGGATATCAGATCACCACGTTGTACACTTTAAATATATATAGTTGTATTTGTCAATTATTCCTCAATAAAGAAAATTTTTAAGGGGAAAAAACTAAACCACAAGTGAAATGGAAAACACAGCCCCCACTGCCCCCTCTGGTCCACCCAACATTCACAACTGCTGCTTTCTTAATGAACAGTGAAAGCCTTCAGATCCTGGCAAAGGACTCTCAGACCCCAGCTGCAAGATGGGAGAAATGTTTGGGGACAATTCGTGGATCTGGGTGAATCTGAGACCTCACTCTCTTGGCAACCACTCAGGTCATTTTCACAGGAAGCCAGGGAAGGCACCGTGGGCCACGCTGTGTGGTCCACCAGCAGAGGGCCCTGCACTGGCACAAGCGGGCCAGATAAGGAATGGTCCACCTGCCCTGGGGTCAGCACCTCTGGCAAGTGTGCCTTCCAGGAGACCCTTCACAGACTCCAGGGCCCAGTGTGCAGTGCCCTTCTACCTGGGCAGCGGCTTGTCTCTCTGTGGCTTGGGTGCCACTCCAGGTGCCCCTAGAAGACTAGAGATTTGGGGGAAAGAGGTGGGAACAGGCCTTCTGGACAGGTTTCTCTGGCACTTTTCTTAGCATCTCTGCTCCCTGAAACAGGAGGAAGACAGAGGGGAACCAAGAGAGCTGCTCACATCATGAGCGGGGAGCTTCCCATGTAAAAAACACTGTTCATTCTTTCCAGAGTCCAGTTCCTTCCCTGGCACCGTGGTGTTTATGGGGAGGAGTTAGATGAGGAAGACTGTGGGCAACGGTGGTAGGGGGCATGGAGGGAGCTGTCATGGGCCACATCACAACCACTACTCCTAAAGGCTCTGAAGGTACACTTGGCAAAAGAAGGGTGGGATTCCAAGGAGTTAGAAAGCAGAAAAATGTCTCCAAAACACTGAGCAACCTCCCCCAGCGAAGCTTCTCAGAAAGGGTAATAATGTAAACATTCAGCCATTAGAGGAAAAAACTTACCCTTTCTGCCATCCTCCCCACCATTAACGACATTGGCAGCCCTATTAAAATACAAGTCTGATTTGTGTTTAATGATCTTGAAAGGAAAGTAATTGCTTGAGTATTACCACTCGAATGTTCTTAGAAGCACAGATAATATTTACAATCGGATTGTCCTTTCCCGGGCAGCAGGCACGCAGCGCTCCCCAGGCTGTTTGAAGCTGAGGTTGGGAAGAAGTGACCTTAGCAATTGGCTTGAGAGTCTTGAGGCTCAGTGTGTATTTTCCTCTTTCTTCTTTTCAAAGTCAAGAAACACCTGGGTAATAACCCTCCCTCTTTCCTTCAGGGAAGGGGATGTGGTGAGGAGTAATTTTGTGGTACAAGTTAGACTGCAACCTAATTACCCCTTGGGAAGAGACCAGAAGGCTCTGTGTTGAGTCAGTATTGCGGGAGTCTGAGGAGGGCAGGCTGTAACATTCCTGAGAGAGGAGGGAAACCAAATCAAAAAGCCAGGATAAGAGAGGGATCAAATGAAGGTATAGCCCACACAGAAGGACTGAAGTGTAAGCCAAATTGTGCAGCAGTGTCAGTTTTCTTATCCGCGAGCAGCTCCGAGACAGGAGCATCTGTTTACAGATCTGTGAGGCCGGCTTTGCCGTTACAGGAAACGCACAGCTGAATGCGTGGAGGCTAGGTAGCAGCGCACGGTGTGGATCACAGAAACTGCGGAGGCAGATAGTTCCCAGTTCACATCCCAGCCTGGCCACCTAGTAGCTGTATCACCTGGAGACAAAGCAATTTAACTTTTCTGAGCTTCAGTGCCCACATCTGAAAAATGGACATGATAAATGGACCTACCTCATAAGGTAATCATAGGATCCAAAGAGATTCTGGAATAAAGAGCTTTGCACAGCCCCTGGCAAAGACTAAGCGCTCAATGAATTGGTTATGGTTAATGTTGGGGAAGGTGACTGAGGTCCTAGCAGCCTGCAGTACTCAGTTTGACATTATCTCTATTTTGATACTTGTGTGTTTCGTACCCCCAGCATTAGCGGTGCCTTGGTCTTTCGGTTGCTTGCTCAGTTGTTGGTTCTCTTGCATCGAGGAGGTTGTAAACCATGGCAAATTTTGCCCATTTTACAAATGAAGAACCTGTTGAAAACCTTGCTGAGGCCACAATCCTTCAGGCAGAACTCAGACAGGAGTGAGTTTGGTTTGTTCTGGTTCAGCATTCCCTCTCCCAGACCATGGGGTCTTCCATCACCGCCTGCCGTTTATGGACAAATCTGGCCTATACATCTTTTATTTGAGCTGAAAATTCTGGCTGAGAGGGGCACAGACAGTTAACCACCAGAGTGAGACCAGAAAAATTATTTTCCTCTGAATCTGGAAGCCAAGGCAATAGGGAAAAGGAAAAGCATCTCATCCAACCCCCAGATCATGGGGTCCTGGTCCCAAGTGAGAGGGTGAAGATGGCAGGTGCCCCGTTCCTGACATTCTGACGTGCCATTTGTAATCTGTGTGTGCTTCCTCCAATTCTCTTTCCTCGCCTTCTTCCCTGTAGCCACTTCCCTACCTTACAGAATACGGCTGATGCTTTGCTAGGGGAGGTATTCAGCCCTTTTCACTGAATAATTACAAATTACAAATGCCTTGCTTTCTCACCAAATTTTGTAAAAAAACAAAACAAAATAAAACAAACAAACAAACAAAAACCTATATATGTTATCCTCAAATTTAAAACTACAACCTGTGGGTCATGGTAGCCTCACATTATACCGGGAAATTTTCCTTTTTTCATAACCACTCCTAACCCTGGAGACTTAGCATAAACATGAGCCACAGAATTTTATTGCCAGAGGAGACCTTTGGAATCATTAAAGCCCCATCTGGTCATTTTTACAGATAAAGAAATAGGACCAGAGAAGTTAAGAGACTTGCCCGAGATTCACAGCAGCTGTGAGCTCGGCCAGGATTTCTGCCTCAGGGTCCTGGCTTCTCAGTGAACATAAGTGATAACTGAGGTTACATTTGTTAGGGAGTTGACCCAGCATATGTGCTTGTGTGGGTGTAGAGAACAGTTGGCCCTTCTACAGGGAGCTGGATGAGGTGGAGGTAGAGATGTTGGAAATAAATGTTACGTAGCCGCATCTGTCAGCTCTCCTGGGAGCTCACTGGACTGTCTCTGCTCTTTATGCCCCATTGTGCTAAGTAAGGTTCTTTAGTAGTGCTCCTTAAAGAGTGGTCCCCAACCCCGCACTGTCTGGATGCTTGTTAGAAACGTAAGTTTCAGACCCTATGGGGCACCAATGCCTCAGAATCTCTGGACGCGGGCCCAGGAACCTCACTTGTATCAAGACCTCCCCACAATTCTTTGTGCTCAGATGTGAGCAGCACTGGGTTATGAACCATCCCGTGCTTATGGCACCGTCCTGTAGCAGAGTGATTGTAAGCATGCGTGAGCTTAGGCTAGAGAGACCTGCGGTCAGATTTCTGACTCTGTTCCATCTTCCCATATTTCCACCTCATTCACCCCCTCACCTCTTTCAGGTGCTTGCTCAGATGTCACCTTTGCAGTAAAGCCACGTGACTATGGTATTTAAGCGAAAAAACTACCCCCGACCCCAGAGTCCTGATACCTCTTTTCTCATTTATTATATATTTTTGTTCATTATTATTTTCACATATTTATTATATGTTATTTGTTTGTGATTGCCTGTTTCTCCACTCCCCACTCAAACATAAGCTTTATGAGGGCAGGCATTTTTGTGGTTTGTTCATTGCTAATAATCTCAGCTTCTAGGTGTATGCCTGGCATAGAGTAAACGTTTAATAAGTATTTGTTGGCTAGGTGATGGACTGGGTCACTTACTAGCTGTATGACTTTGAGTTACTTACCTTCTCTAATCCTCAGTTTCCTCATCTGGAAAATGGGCATAACAGTGTCACCCCACAGAGTTTCTGAGAAGGGAATAAACAAGACATGTATGTAAGGCCCTTAGCACACTGCCTGGCACACAGCCAATAATCAACTACATTATTATTTTAATAAAGTGATAGGAACATCTCTGAATCTTATTTCATTCTGTGTGTAAGATTCAGGGAGTAAGAAGTTTTTTGTTGTTCATTTGTTGGTAACATATTTTTTTAAGCCGAGTGCTTCATCATTCAATTTTCCCTGCAAAATCAATAGATCAGGCCCTGATTGGATATTTGCTTAGAACAAATAACAGCTATGATTCACTCTGTAAAATTTAAAACACACACAAGACTTATGCTAGAATTTTTCTGAGCAAACTTTGGACAAATCAGATCTTAAACTAGTACAACCTATCAGAGAACTCAGCAATGCCTTAGATGGCTCTTTGGATGATTCATCTAAAAAAGTGAATGAGCCATGGTTAGTGACTAGATAGAAAATTATAAGTAACATATATTAATATAATTAACATGCCTATGTTGATATACATATTATATTTGCACTAACATAGTTATTATAAAATAATTAATGATTAATAAATGGTTAAATCTGACCTACCCTTAACAAAGGCATCAATTTGAGTTAGATTATGTAAAAAGTCAAAAGTAGATGACTCAAGAAAGTTGCACTTTGCTTTGAGATGACTTGAACTTCCCAAGGACATCGCCAAGTCCTGCGTACCAGGTTCCACAGCCCCCTCAGAAAGGATGAATCCATCTGAAAACCCAAGGCAGCTCAGATCCAAAGAAACATCTGCTCCAGCATTTTCTCTGCAGCAACTGGCAGTTGGTTTAAGTGTCCAGGCTGGAGCCATTTTTGAGCCAGTTTAAGTGAATGACATGCTTTTCAAATGGCAGTTACAGATCCAGTGGTGGACTAGATGTTCATGAATTTATAAATGCAAAGTAGAGGGGTAATTTTTTCCTCAACCTTCATCGCTTAGAATTCAGGCACCGACTCCCTACTTTTGTGCTGTTGCCCCTCCCCTATCAGTCACCTCCAGGGTTCCCTTTGTGTGTCTGGCTCAGAATTAGTTCAATTTTGATGGCACAAGATGAGAACAAGAGAGAAGGAAGTCAAAAGCAACACTCCGAAACTGCTGAGATGCATCTCTTTTGACTTGTGCCATCATCAATGCAGTAATCAAATAAATCTTGAGAAGAAATCCACTTGTCTCTCATTACTGACTCAAGTAATATTAGCAATAATGTCCGCTGGTGGCCTGTACTGTGGTCTTTCTTCAGAGCAACTCTGACACATATATAAGCAAATAAATACACAGTCTTATCTTAATTAACACATTTTAAGGAAATCATGAGTTCATGAAGATGATTTCATATCATGTCTCAATTTAAAAAAAGAGTGTTTTGAGCAATAAATGTGACCTAATAATATTTTGCAAAATTAACTGATTCGTTTTCCCCAGGTACTTTCTGTTCTGCTCTAGCCCGCTCCCATGTAAGCAGCCAGATCACGTGGTATCTATTTCCTCGAGGTAATGTTGCTCATGACAGAGGAACAAAAGAGTCTAATTCTTGGCTTTAGTGTTTCAAAAGCCCAGACTTAATTTTTAAAAATCTGATGTAGGGTCTTAAATACAATAATAATTTCACTGCACATCCTTAAGTGGGTATAACCCAAAGACAAAAGGCACTGAAGGAAAAAAACCGCCTTCAACTGTTTTCTGTCACTATGTCATGGGTGTTAGAGTTCGTATTCTAACATTGTTGAGGATGCATTGTGGACTGAAACAAGTTAATAATTATGTTGGGGTTTTGGGGACCAGGATTTTTGGCACAAAGGAGAGACAGATGTAGGACAGACACAGATAAGTAAAAACCCTTCAGATTCTGCACCCAGTTCCACATGGGCTTTTACCCCCATGAAGCAATTCTTGGACACTCTGCCTACTACAAGTCAACTCAGTTCTGACACCGTGTACCCAGAGATAGCATCAGAATTCCACGGGTTGAGGGCTCAGTTCCACAAGTCTGCTCTCCAATCGCAAGTCCAGGTTGTTGCCTGTGCTTCTGACTGACCAGCTATAAATAAGAGGCTCCCAGAACCCCTACCTTAGGATCAACTAATTTTCTAGTACAGCTCACAGAACTCAGGAAACCGGTTTACTCACTAGATTACTTGTTTGTTACAAAAGGATATTAGCTCAGGAACAGCCAGGTGGAAGACATGCATAGGGTGAGGCACGTGGGAAGGGGCAGGGGGCTTCCACAGTTTCAGAGGAAGATGTTTTACTGCATCACAGGATTGGGTTCCCTGGTCACCAGCCCCCATTCTTAGGTCCAGTTCAAAATTCACCTCTTAATATAATGAAAGATATATTTACCACTCCCATCACTTTGGAAATTGCAAGGGTATTAGGAACTCTGTGCCAGAAAGAGAAAGAAGACCAAATATATGTTTGTTATGAATTATAATATCACAACCTTGTAGTTACGAATTTGAAATGATGCATCAATATGAACTCATGATGATGTATTTTATCTTTATTCCTACTCGAAAAGAGGGAAACAATAGCCAAACCCATAGAATGCACAACACCAGGAGTGAACCCAAAGTAAACTATGGACTTCGGTTGATACTGATGTGTCAGTGTAAGTTCATCAACTATAACAAATGTTCCACAGGGCTGGGGGTGATCATGAGCGAGGCCATGCCTGTATGGTGGCCGGGAGCATATGGGAATTCTCTGAACTTTCTGCTCAATTTTGCTGTGAATCTAAATAAAACTGCTCTAGAAATAAGGCTCTTTAAAAGGGGAGGGGGGACATCATCAAGTAGCTTTCTTATCCCTGGGTGAACGATGACATGAGCTAGAGGAGAAAGAGAGGAAGAGAAGAAGGAACAGTGAGTGTAGGTGCCAACAGATCCCGGAGGAAGTGCCCTGTGCTTGGAGCCAACTTCGAGATAAGCACAGGGAGAGGCTGTGCCCTCTTCTTGAGCAGAGCCCAGGAAAATGCCCTGTGTCTGTGTGCAGGTGTGGTGGTGCTGGGAGCAGCTCCAGGTTGTGTTTAGACAAAAAAGTCTAAGACTGACTCTGTAGAGTTCCCAAGGTCACAGGATGCCATGGGGACAGCGAGGGGTCGGGGGGAGGCGATTTCCTGAAAGCCCCAAAGTGGCATGAAGACATAAGGGACCTCAAATGGGTCCCCAAGTGCCCCATAGCCCCGTGTGGTGTGAAGGTGACTGACAAATAGCAAAACCAGGAGGTCAAATGAGAAATTTGCAGAAGTGACCCCTCAAGAACCAGCACTCAAAGCCCACAGGAAACCAAAACCTCAAGTCACACATGAGACAAGGGTGGCGAGATGATGACTGAAGGCCAGAAGCGCCCATTTCACTGCATCCACCTCCTCCCCCAGACTAAAGACCCAATTCCTGCTTTGAAGGGAAGGGCCCTGACCTGGCTGAGATTATGATTCTGCTGTTTAGCAGGGTGACAGCTCAGAGCACCCCCAAAAAATATTTTTTTATTCTCTTACAGAAAAATAAAGTTCTGTTTCACATACAACTAATATGTGCTCAACTTCTTTTTTAAGGCGACATCCTCTGACCCACCCCAGTTTTCTGTGACAATTATGATGGGAAGGGTGGTTAAAAGGGCTCTGAGAGAAGGAAGTCCCTAGAGGAATGAGGAGGAGGGAGAGGCCCCTTTTGTTAAGCTATGAGAACTGGTAACATATGATTGGTTTTTAAAGCATTGGCTACAAAATAAGATCCAACAAAGATCACGTGTGGTAAGGTTTGTTTCTGATTCCAAAGAATAAGGATGGTTGGTTAACCTGAGTGACATATGTACCAAGTGAATGTATATGTGAATATCTCATGTCACCATCTGTCCTCCACAGACAGAAGCCATGACATTCAGGAACCAAAGTAGCTTGAGAGCCACACACCTGGCCTTCAGTGAAAATTCAGCAGGAACCAAGCAGTGTGGCTGCGGGCCCTGGGCGAGGGTGTCTGCTGCCCTCCCAAGGCCGCCGTGTCCGGCCAGCGGCCCAGCTCTCATACGTGCCCTCCAGGCCTCCGCTCTAGAAGGGCTGGGCGGCCAAGACTTGCTCCCACTCAGCAATTTTAGAAAGGAAGGCCCCGCCTTCAGAAGACTGCACTGGAGAAGCTCCAGAGGAGGCCTGAGTTTGCTGTAACATAAAAAAAATGTGTTTCATGAAGACAAGTGGCTGTCACAGAGAGCAGAAGGAGGCTGACCAAACCGGGTCACTTCTGTCCTCACAGCTCCCTCCACTCAGAGTCCGGAGTGAAAAAGCAAAACGCACTTGATGATGGCGGATTTCAGTCCGTCTCTAAATAAGTGGCAGGTGAGAAAGGGGGTCAGTTTATAGAGAAGGAAGTGCAGAACATACACCTCATCACAGTCGGGAGTGTCCCCTTGCTCTGTGATTTGACATTCGGAGTAGGTACGAATGCCATGAGGCGATGAAGTCAAGTAGAGGCCTCCACTCTTTCCACTGCCAATAAACGGACATTATACACATAGAGCCTGACGGTGGATCTGCCCTGGGGGTGTCCGAGTTACTTGGCCTGAGGCCCAGGCCTAAATTGGGTACAGTTTGTCCTGCTGCCACCAAGCAGAACATTCTCACCTGCCGGGCACAGAGGAAGGGGCCTGAGCAGCCTCTGGGTTATTGTTGGACATCAAGTGGCCTGGCTCTGGGTCAAAACAAATTTGTCCCTTTAACGTCTCCGAGGGCTGAGGCAAGTCCTGAAAAACAGCGGAAGACCATAATGGGTCCTTTATGAATGTTTCTGTTCCCAGATGACATTGAGCCTGGTGCTCGCGAATGCTGACCTCAGAAGTGCCGTCTCAGAAGCAGCCTGAGGCTGCAGGGAGGCTCTGCTATAAATGGACGCGGCCAGCTGTGAGGGGAGCTATTTTGGGATCCCAGGGGGTCTCATTTGTACTTCGGGTTTGAGGCTTCCAGGTGAAGGAGGAGCCTTCTGTAGGTGGCGGGGAGAGACCAGACCAGCCGTAGCCCTCCGTCCTCCCTGCCCCCACCCTTGCTGAGACCACCAGGCCCCACCCCCTCTTTATTCAAGGACGTCGCTGGCACAGGGCACTGGAGCTCTGTGGAACAGAGGAGAAACCAAGGGGAGAAGAGGGAGCGAGTTGTCTCCCAGCCCAGAGCATTTGAGGAAGTTGCCTCCTTTCTAGATAAGACTGACCTTTGCAGGTCGAGCAGGCAGAGATGCCAAGGCCTCAGGCTCTCGTTGGCTTTTGCATCCACTTCAGTGGCTTTCAGACGGAAGTAATCTGGGAGCTGACGTGAGAAAATAGGGTGTTAGACTGATCGTCACCGCTGGGCCCCGGCCCACTCTGAGGGACTGAGAGGCTGGTCCCGCCTCCCTCAGGGCCAAGTGCCCCAGCTTAAGTCGGTGTGGACTTAGAGCCCTCCGAACAGTGCAGCCCTGGAGGGCAGCTCTTCTTACCCTCCTTTTCTGTGTAGCTTGGAATCACCTCGTTGGTCACGTTAGGTTAAAAGAAATGGCAGACTAACGGTGTTCCCTACATTTCGCTGGTGCTTAGTGGATCACAGGAACGGCTGCCACCTTGAAGATGGACCGCGGTCTAATAGAACAGCTTCCACCACTTAAGAGTGTGAGCTTTAGAGCACACGGACCAGGCTTGGAATGCTGCCTTGCTGCCTCCTACTTGTGTGGCCTTTGACAGGTCTCTTCATGTCCCAGGGACCCAGGCTCTCACTCACAAAATGGGAACAATGATCATATCTGTCCCATGGAGTTGTTATGAGAATTAAATGCAGCAAAATACTTAGTACCAAGTATGGCACATGGTCAGCATGCCCAAAGGTAATGTATTGCATTTTGGTAATGGATGTATCATATCCATTCTCCCTGATGGATGGACAGAGAGATGTAATGGTGGGAACTCTTGAGATCTGGGGCTTCATCAGGACCCTCATGCTGACTTACCTTGTCAATGCTGAAAGGCCCTCCTGAGCCAAGAAAAAGGACAGTGACAAGGTGGGAAGAAGGCAAAAAGGAAGCAGTCAAACTTCCTCTGCCTTCTACGTAGGTCTCAGGCTGGCCCTGCGTGAGCTACGAGGACCCCCTGGTACTGACAAGCCAGAATGCCAGGTGTTTAAGAAAGATCGGTGCGTGTGCCTGTGCTCAGGAGCTAACTGCTGAGCACAACTCTCAGCTCTACAGGAGAATTGTAACAATGAAGCTGCAGGGGACTATAGAAACAGAGTCCGTGTCCTCTGCTGACACATGAGGAAACAAAGGCTCAGAGATGGGGATGGACCTACCTACCCAAGGTCACGTGCCTAACTGCAGCACAGCCTCATGGAGAACCAGGTCTTTCCACGCCCAGTCCAGAATTATATGAAGTGCTACAACCCAGACGATGCTGTTAGACTGGATTTTTAGAAAATGTCTTGAGTTGAGCCAGGTAGCTTTTTGTTGTTATTTTTAGGTACCATCCATCTGAATGTGAAACGAAGCATTTAACTTTTCATGAAATTTATGGTTTGTAACTATAGCACACGGTGGTCTGGATTTTATTACTCTCTAAGAAAAAAAAATCTTGTTAGTGGATGGTGGGGTGGGGTGGGGAAAACTCATTCAGCCCCATGAAAGAAACCCACAAATCTATCTAGGAAGCATCAGCACAGGGGCTTCCCCAGCACCCCAAACAGATCCAATGGAAACTCTCCACCTGACCCACCAGCCACTTGCAAAATCCCAGGATGAGCAAATGAGCCCAAAAGGAGTTCACTGTTGTTAAAGTCTTTGGAAAACAAGGGCCCTGACATCATACAAGTACCAAGAGCCAGATGGTTGCAGGAACTTCTTGACACGGGGAGCCTCCCCAGATTTCACTTGCTTCTGATCAAGCATGGAACTATTTGTCACTTGAAGAATGTCTTCATTCTCAAAGGGACCAAATTCATCCCCAAAGCCTTGGTCTTTCCAAAGATCAAATGAGGACCCTGTTGGCATCTTCCTCTGTAAAGGCAGAATCTGTCTGGAAGCCATTATCTGTCATGTTATTTGATGTCCCTTACAAAGTATGACCTTATATCATACAAACCAAGACACTTCTGAGTGTGAAAGGGGGCACTAGTAAGAAGTTTCCTCAGACAGCAGGGTCGGGGACCCATGAGAAGTGGCAATCTAAGTAGGAAAAGAAAATAGGAGCAAGGTCTTGGGGGTAGGAGCAAGCATGAGGTGGGAGAGGAGATGGTGAGAGGTAAAGTCCAGGGCAGAAAGTGTGTCTGAACATAAAGGAATATCAGAACCCAGCCTTAGCGTGACGTCATGGGTGATATGGAGTGGTGTGATTAATCGTTGTTAATGGCGGGAGCCTGAAAGAAGGGGGTGGACTAAAGTAGGGGGCACTTTCTGTCATTGTCCAGGCATGAGGCAATAAAGCCTTGACTGAAAGAGTTGTTTAGAAATGAAAACCGACTGCAGAATGGGAGACATTTCAAAGGAAAGAAAGAACAGTGTGGCAATGGAGAAGAATAAGGGCCAAGAAAGGGAAGCATGATGCCAAGACTCCAGAACTGAGAGGTGGGGCACGGGGGGAACCACGGACTGGTGGGGGCAGGGGCTGGCACTGGTGGAGAAAAGCTCAGTTAGAGTGGGCTGGCTGAAGAAAGAGCCAACCCTAAGCCTAAGAGCAGGAAAGGGTCGAGGTCAGAGATGGAGAAGTGGGGGGCAGCCACGTGGAGCCATGCTGACGCCACGAGACAGGATAAGCCCAAGGAAGACCAGATACCTCGTGCTGAGGGAGTAGTGATCTGTGCACACCTGTGTGTTTTCTCTCCCAGACGTTATTTCCCTCTTACACCCTCGCGGTCTGTGGGAGGCAAAATATCGTGGAGATTAAGCCACATGGGAGCTGGTGTCAGACTTCCTTCTTATGAGTCCTGGTTCTCATGCTCTGGCTCTAGCTATGTGCCCCTGGGCACCCTATTTTGCCTCTCTGAGCCTGAGTTTCTTCATCTGTAAACTAGAGAGGCAATAGTATATACAGTTCGAGGAACTGTAAGGATTAAAGTAGACTTGGCAGTGGGAAATACTTACTCACGTTGTCATTACTACACATGGTCACATCTCAATAAATGTTCGCTGATAGCAGTGGAAGAAGAGCCCTTGGAACTAATATTTAAAACCACACAATCCCCTAAACCTATTTACCAAAAGAAAGATTGGGGGAGAGAATGAGTTTTTATTGATCACCTGTATACACCAGACACTCTGCTCAGTTGACTCTCGCAACAACCCTATTACACAGTAGCTATTAGTCCCATTTTATAGACTAGAACAGTGGCTCCAAAAGTTGACAAGCTTGGCAAAGACCGTACATACAGCTAATGAATGGCATCTACTTTTATGCACTTAAAAATTCTGAAAGGATGCATTCCAAATTGTTATCTCCCTACTTCATGTATCTCCATATTATTTTAAAATTTCAACAAGTGTCTATTATTCCTACAATCAGTAAAGAAGGGTATTTCCATGTTGTGGGCAGGAGGGAAGTTTCTGTAGAAATGAAGACCCTCAGGGCTTGCTTGTAGAACAGCCCGCCTCCGCTGCAGCGCTGCCCTGAGCCAGGAGGGAAAAGGCAACCTATGTGCAGCCCAAGGACTTAAAAAATCATGGGGGAAAAGACAAGGAAGATGGGTAAGCATGTAATGTATTTGAAAGAGATTTCCATCTAAGATCATTAAAATAATAGAAAAGTTTTCATGCTTAAAGGGATAAACTTCCTTCATCTGTCACAGACTCTTAATCCCTAGATGAGATGCTTCCATTCTGGGAAAGGAGACGTGATTTCCCTATGTGCTGACCCTTTGGGCCTCAGACAAGGCACAAGCATGATTAATTCTGTAACACTAACATAAATTAAAATAAACACACACACACACACACACACACACACACACACACACACACACACACACACACACACACACACACACACAGAGGACTCTAGAATCCAGATTGACTCCCAGGTCAAAAATTTGTTCTCATTGTATCAAATAATAACCTGGAAAAAAGTATGAAGTAAAATCCACTGATGAGGGAAAACCCACTTCTGTAAAGGGCTGCTTCATTTAACTGAATTCTGCTTTAAAAAAATCATCTCAGGGCAGTATTTTGTTATTTGTGTATTTTCAATCTGGTAATAATAGCAGACATGTCAGATACATTAGAGGTTATTTCATCTTAAAAATAATTTTTACTTACTTACTGTGCTATATTTCTGAAAATTTCATAGAAAGGAATTCACCTTTTACAGGAATCAGAGAGGTTAGCCCAGACTCCCAGGGAAAGCAAGCTGGTCTGTAAGAGAGTTAGATGAGGTGTCTTACAGGCAATCCTGACAAGAAAGAGAGGAAGAAAGAAATAGAGAAAAAAGAAAGAATTTATGAAAGTTTGCATTTCATATATTCCCTTCTAAAAGATTTTAACTCCAGCAGGTGTATGAAAATGTAAGTCTAATCAGCCAACAATTAATTTCTGAGCACCTACAGCATTCCAGGTACACAAAAATGAAGAAGGATGTAGGTTCTCTTCTCAGGAGGTCATAACTGATTGAGATACACACACACACACACACACACACACACACACACACACACACACGCACACACAGAGTATGATGGAATGAAAGATTGGGGTAGCCATTAATTCTTCAGTGAGCCAAAATGAAAGAACTAGGAGATCAAAGAAAACTACCAAGAGATGCATGCCTTGGGCTGAAGGTTTCCTAGCATATCAAGGATCAATTTAGCCTTTATTTGCATCTCGCTGCCCATAGGCCTCCTGAGAGTCAAGAAATTAGTTCTGCTATTCCTAACTTTGCTTTAAGAATCCTGCTTGCTATCCTTAGCTTTCAAACAAACTCTGGTGGGAAAACAGTGGAAATTCTAGATCTTAAGAACAGATCGAACAATTTAAAAAAAAAAAAACTGAAGTTTTTTCTCAGAAGTTGAACAAATTTTAAAACTTTCAGACTAAGAGAAAAGAGGCAAAATAAAAAACAGCTTCTTCCTTCCAACAGGAAGCTAATGTTACTGGGTAGAGATGGAAAGGAAAGAAATAGCAAACCCCACCCCACCCCACCCCACCCCACCCCACCCCACCTAAGCCACCTTGACCCCTACTCCCTCCAAAGAAATGCTGTCATCCTATCAGGTGTAGAATCCTGTAGGAGACAGAGGATGGAGAAGACTGGGGTTCTCTCTGCACACTAAGCAAACCCAGCTACTTCTCTTGGGTTCCACTCCCACCTCAAGGCAGTTGGCAAAGTCAGGGACCATGAAGTTAAAACAAATTGAGTGACAGCCTCCCAATTCACCTACAATCCAACCTGAGTCCACATTCCCAGACACTGAAAATTAGGCCACTCATATGTTCATTGGGTTAAAGTTTGGTCGTAAAGATTAGTCCCCATTGTCTGAGGTGACCAGATTGCTCCCTGACTTGATGGTAATGACCCAGATGACTAAGGGTTACTGTTTTCCTTGAAAACTCTGGCAAGTTCATCAGTGTCCCATGGCCTGCCAATATTGAGACAGGAGGGAAGGGGTTAGGGCACAACCATTAAAAGAATAACACAGAAATTAGCACCAAGATGGCGGAACATTCAACTCCCAGTAGAGCTTGAGCTTCAACATATGCTCATTGTAATCCAATAGCATGCTAAATGGTACTCCCGCAGGTGCCATGAGGGTTCTGAGGCTGACCATAAAAGGTCAAAAAGTCAGTGACGGCCCAGTTCCCAGGAATCCCAGCCGCTTGCCCAAAGTAGTTGGAATATCCCTCCCACTGGTTAGTATGTGAAATTACCCAGCCCGTGAAAACTAACAACCATGCACCTCACGGCCATTCTCTTGCTTTTGGAGATGGCCAGCACTCTATCCATGGAATGTGTATCTATTTTTACTTTAAACTAAATACCCACCCCCACATCTTATGGTCTTTCTGGCCCTGTGAGATGGCCTACACTCAGTCCATGGAGTATGCATCTCTCTGAATAAATCTATCTTTGCTCAACTATGGCTCACTCTTGAATTCTTTCCTGTTTGAAGCCAAGGACCCTCACTTGGTAGGGCGTGTCCCAGGGACTTACTTGCCTGAGACCTGGGACACGGCCATCCTCTCGCACCCCATTTTTCCTGTATCAATATGACCAATGAGTTCTTGCTTGCCACCTTTGGCTATTTTCAAAACTGCAAATCCTCAGATTCCTAAGTTGGAACAGCTTCAGTCTTCCCCAGTGAAGGAGTTACTAACTTCCCTAGTGCTATCTGGCTCCTGGTCTTTCTATCCCATTAGCTGCCTCTCAGGATTTAGGTAACAGTTGCCCTAATTTGACCAGACAGAGAGAGAGAATGAGATTAAAACACAAGACAAAACCTTAGAAGTCTTGATCTTTTTTGTTGACCTCTTAGTTAGTAGTGTCTCCTCTGCCTCTAATAAAGGGGTGATGGTGTTTCTTTATCAGCTTCTTGTGTACGGTTTATCTAAAGGACGGTCTTCCATTGTCTGTATGTGTCTCATAAATTGGGCCTCCTCCGTGGGCTGTGGTACAAAGCCAATTGCTTCAAGAAGGACAGATGCCACCAAAATTATAGATACAAGTCATCATTGTGTGGCTAAATCCATGCAGGGTTATGTTCCTGGAAACAGTCTCTTTAGCATTTATCTCTCCACTTGTGTGTGATTTTTTTTCTCATGCTTTTCAGATGACCATGTTTCCAGGCCCATTCTCTACCTCCCCCAGGAAACCTTTTCTGGTTATTCTAGCCCATAGAGAAAAGGCATAGGCAGCTTGCGAAGATTTAGACAACCATCAACGTAGTGGCTTCTGAGGGGACCTGCCAGGACTCAATCACTCAGTGGTGAATCCAGGTTCACAGTGCTTTAGGAGTCAGATGATGGTGAACTGTCAACCAGGAAGTCTCTCCAGAGCTAGGCTGTCATATTGGGGCTCAGAGAAAGGGGCCAATTCCTAGTGACTCAGATGGCAAGAACAAAACATGACAGAGGGAACCAAAACAAGAGTTCATTCCCGGGTACTGAAACCTGTGGTGATGGGGAGAGCCATACTTTATGGAAGAACTAAAGCCAGGAGGTCATGATAGGGTATCCATCGTGACTTCAGTTAGCATAAATGATTATCCAAAGAACAGTGCAGGAGTCCAGAGACGAGCCATGGTGCTAAAGAAGGCCAGTAGATAAGAACATGGGCTATGGAGTCTGGGTCCAGGTCCTGACACTGCCCGTTACTAGCTTACTTACATCTAAGCCACAGCCTCCCTCACTGTAAAACAGATAACAGTACAACCTGCCTCCCTGGGTCATTATAAGGATTCAGTGAGATAATGGATAAAAGACACTTTTCTCCATGCTTAGCACACAGCAAGCGGAATGTGAATATGGGCTGTAGATGAGATCAGAGATCAGCAAAATGCAGCCCCTCAGGCCAAATCCAGCCTGCACCCACTTTTGTAAATAAAGTTTTATTGGAACACAGCTAAGTCCGTTCACTTCTGAATTATTTATGGCTACTTTTGCACAACAAAGTCAGGGTTTGAGTACTTGTGACAGAGACCCTAGGGGCTTTAGGCCAAGAATATTTTCTATCTGTCCCTTTACAGAAAAAAAATTTGTCTACCTCTGATTAGATAAAAGCTTTTGCTAAGTATCTGAATTTTAATAATTGCACTGCAGTTATGTAAATGACCTTGTTCTTGGGAAATTCACACCAAACTATTTAGGGGTAAAGTGGCATTGTGCCTGCAACTTGCTCTCAAATGTTCAGGGCAAGAAAATCATGGCAAGAGAGGAGGCGGGGGGGAGAGAATGATAAAGTAAATAAGGCAAAATATGAAGAATTGGTGAATCTGGGTAAAGAGTATGTTCTTGGGAGATCTTTAGAAATTTTTACAACTTTTCTGCATATTTGAAATTTTCTCAGAATAAAGAGGATTTTAAAAAATGGCATGGACTTTGCCAAAAGTAATGCCCACGATAGCCTCCGTCTTCCATACAGTCTGTGAAATGCCCACGGCACCTCCCTCACCCCTCTCTCCTCTCTCCGGCGGCTTCTCTCTCTATGCGCTTGCCCTGGTGGCTTTCCGCTTCGTCTAACAGGCACCTGGTGTGCCCCGGCCTACCGGCCCTGTGTTCTGCAGGACTGTGGTCCTGTCCCATGTCATCTTCCTCTCCTTGGTTAATTGAATAGCTTCCAGATTGAGGTTCAATCTGGAAAATTCCTATATTGAACAGAAATATGGATTTTATGAAACATCCTGTATGTTGCCCCTAACTGCTATGGCTCAAAGCTGTTTCTGTTTTAAAAATTTCGTCCCCACTGTCACGGAGGCCACCAGCCTCCAAAAACCTAGCAAAAAAACTCATGTAAGCTGCAGCGCCACCCACCACGTCATCCACACGTCCACGCCCCTGCCAGCCACGTTCCTTTCCTGCATCCAATTGAGGAAGCTTGAGGACATGTGACGGATACCTATTACTTTCTTCTCCGCAGAGTCTCAGGGGCACAGAATTTCATCCTTGGTGTTGGCTTTTTAAAGCTCCTATGACTTGAGATGCGCTTATATAGAGAATAAAAGGCTGGCTTGTTACTGTAGACTTGCACCTTGTCGTAGTATTTTCTCTGCAAACCTGGGGCCACTCTCCTCTCTTTGACCGAATTGTGTAGGACTGGCTTGAAACCTTAAGAAAAGGCAGAGAAAGACTCTATTTCCCCTTCTCATATATTATCTCATGTTGTTCACACAGCAACCCAGGAAGGGCAGCAGGACAAATAGGGTTATTTCCATTTACTAGGTCAGAATTCTGAGGTTTTGGAGAAGGGAACAAACTACTAATCTGAGTCACGATTAGAAGCAATGGCACCAGGAAAAGACAACAAGGCAAAGAGAAGGCACCTGGTGTTGTCAGAAGAGCAGAGGTTGAGAAGCCAAACGTCCAGGCTTTAATCCTCATTCTGGGGTTCTTTACTCGAAACCTCAGTTTCCTCATCAGCAAAACCGGGGAAATGAAACCTACTTCCAGGACTGGCTTAAACAGAAGAACATGTGAGCATCTTACCCCGTGTCTAGCAGCCTTAAAACGCATCACTCCTTCCCTCCCCCGCCTGCCTGGCCTCTGTGCATGCCCTTACTCTGGGGCATGAATGAAAGCCAGCACCGTGGAGGGGCTTCCAGAAGCGAGTTGAGTTAGCCAACGTGATCCTTCACATCCTGAACGCCGAGTTTACAAATGGAATGAGGAGAGGGTTTACTGCCAAGTAAAAGGCAGCGCTCATGAGGATAGTATTTGCTAAGCACAGCTTGTGAAATATGTGCTAATCAACTGGGGGCCGTCTATTTTCTTCTTCATGGTTTTTTTAGGGCAGTCTGGGGCGTTAAATACGCTCTCCTCCACACTCTAAGTGTCCCCTAGGTTAAAGAGCTGACATCCTGGTCCCAGACAGAGACATAAAGGCCTAAAGAATGGGATAAATCAGGCTCATTTTTAAGAATGACAGAAGGTAGAGTCTTAATTTTTTTTATTACTAGACTCGTAAAGAATTATATACTCAGACTTCATCAATGTGACCACATGCACTGATAAAGGAACAATGCCCACCAAGACGTGCTCTTTTACTACAAGGAGGCTGAAAACAGAGTCCTGAAGACTGGACCCCAGCGAGTCTGCTGGCTGGATGGGGACCCTGGTCCTCAGTTATAACCCAGAGACATACCAGTTCTCACCACCCCAAACTGAGACAGATTTGGGGGAAGTCTGTGTCTGCCCAGGACGTTTTTGCCACCAGCACTGCAGATGGTACCAGATCTGGGACTGAGGTGCTCTTTGCTCTTGTCTGGACTCTGCTGACCCAGACACAGCCAAGGGCATCCCTTGGTGCTTGTGAACATCCAGTCAGCCATGGTCTGCAGAGGACTCTGGCCACCTGGGAGGTCAGGGGCCTGGACTCCTCACCAGCCAGTCTATTTATCAGAGACGTGGCCCAAGGTCACAGAGGAAAATTTTGTGTGTGTGTTAAGCATAGCCTCAGAATGGCCACTTCCCTCACACCAAAAGGTCAAAGTCTCACCCTGCCGGGGCACAGAGGCCATTTTTAAAAGTTAAAAATGACCCCAAGTGAAGGAGCCATTGTCTTGGGACACTCCCGTGCCCTAGGACAGAAGCGGCTGTTGGGAGGGTGAAAGGGGCCTGGACTTTGTGTCCCTTGAGCTGGGGGGGAGGGGGTGTTCCGCCCTCGCTGCCCGCCCATTCGGTTCCCTTTCTAGCCACATCTCTCTTCTCGGCAGCTCCCTGGCAATTTTCTCAAGAGAATCGGGGTGGGGGTGGGGCAAAGGGGATGGGATGGGGGCATGACTCAGCCATTGTTTGTGAGGCATATTTGGAGATGGGAAAAAGCCTCTTGCCTCATTACAGGTCCCGGCAGCAGAGCTTCGGGCAAGGCAGGCCACTGGGAGGACCACACGCTCAGTACCCCCTCCCGCATCTGTGAGGACACAGGCCCAGGGGGCCGACGGGAGACTGTGGTCAGACAAGTGTGAAGCAGAGAAATCAGGCTTGGTGAACTTCCCAAACCTGACTCTTACTAAGGTTCTGTGCCTCTGAGTTGGCCTTTGAGTCCCTTGAATGACTTCCAGTCTTCCATTTCAGATGTAAGAAACAGAAGGAATCATTTTTTAAAACATGAAGTCTGTCTCTTCATTTTCCCTCCTATGGTAACGTAAGTCTTTGAGTTAGAATAAAAGATCCTTCTCTCCTGATTAGCAAAAGGGCTCAAAAATCAGTTGGTCCTGGCCCTCTGCATTCAAGCAGATAAGAGTTGCCACCTGTATTTTAGAAAGCTCAGAGAGGTTAATAAAGTTCCCCAAAGTCACACAGCTAGAAGTGCCAGAAATTTGTGAGGAAAGAATGAGGTGGGACTTACATTGTACAGCTCAGGGCTGTCCAGGTAGGAGACTCTCTTGTCATTGTGTGCTGTGAGCAGGCCGCTTCAGAAAGAAAGACTCTCTGATTCAAGTTTTTCCTGATTCTAGGAGAAATCAGGAAAAGAAAAGAGTAGGAGAGGACTCATGCAGCCTTCACAGTGCCTCCTGAGAGCCCCTGAGCCACACAGGGGCAGAAGCAATGCTACCCCCTCATGTCTACTGGCACAAAGTTTGGAGGGAGTGGGGCATGGGATGCAGTTTCTTACTTGTCCTTGACCTGGGCAGGGCCTAGAGGGCACCTCTGTCCATGTGCCTAATGAGAGGCCTGGGAGTTTCCTTTCTCCATCACACTGGGGACAGACATGGGGACAGACATAGGGACAGACATGCCCTCTGTGTCTCCAGAGGATGAGCAGCTCCATGTAATTACACCTTTGTCAAGCTGGGTAGAATGGGCTTGTTGGAAAAGCCCCATTGATTGTGGGCTTGCGAATTGCTGGGCTCCAACTGGGACAGCTGATAATGATAATGATCTTGCATTTATACAGACCTTTTCATCCAGATGGATCCATAGAGCTCAGCAGAATTTACAACTGATTGTACAAGTGCAGAGCCAAATTCTGCCCTCTGTGAGGTGCTGCCAGCTCCCATAGAGGTCGCCATACTGCTGGGGGGTCTCGGTCAACATTGTCCCTCCAGCGGGAGCATGTTCTGGGTCCATGCACTTGAGCAAGAGAGGGAATTTGCAGGTCACGATAGCCCCAGAACCAAACAGTCTACATGGGGCAGCTGGAGAGCTGGGGCCGTGGGGAGTTGCACCTGTGCAAAGTAAAGCAGGATTCGGCTTTTTGCTGAGTATAAAAACCCATCCAGGGGGAAGCCAAAACCCAGGGGGAAGCCAAAAACTGGGGAGACAACTGGGCCCCCAAAACTCCTCATGCTGCCTCCAGGTCAGCATTTCCCTAAGAGTGGCTCACAACACATTAGTCCTTCCAACAAGATGCTCTTCAAACAGAAATAAATTTTGGTAACAACTCTGTTTGGGAAAAGCAGCAACTGGACCACCCACTTGGAGAATCTCGCTACCCATGAGCATATTAAAGGTCCTGAGAAGTCCTGAAAAGTCCTGAAGTCAAGAAATCTACTTAACCTTACCCCGGTGTATGATCAGAACACAGTGACCCTTTTTCCCTTTGCAGCATTCTGCAGAACATGGTACACAGTTTGACCTCATCTGCTGTCAGTTTTGACCAGTCTGAAGTAAGGTTTTTCCATCTTCATGCTTTTCAATCAAAAATGCATATATTCTGCTTAGACCTAGGATAATATCAAAGAGCAGAATGATTGTTATAAATCCTCTTATTCAATGCCTATAGTAACCACGGGGAAACTAAGACCCCTCGAGGGATGTCACATGCCAGACTCACACAGCCACTTGGTGGCAAAGCCAGGACCAGCCTTAGACCTCATACTGGTCCCCTAACCCATTACATATAATATGACTATGAATGTCATGATCTATTTTTAAAACAAAAATACACACAGGATGTACAGCAAAGAAATTCTATTGAATCCCTGCCTCGTTTCCTAGGTTCCATTGTGACTCAGGTAACATGGCAGCCATGTTTTAATTTATTTCTTCTTTCCGTTCCAGTTCAAACTACCATCTCCATCAGATGAACCACTCCACACCAAGATGTGAGCAATTTTATGTTACATAGGTGTTTGGGGTCTCAATCTCTTTTACTACATTTACTTTGATAAATAATCACTGTTTACCTAGTGTCTGATTACCTGTCTTTATAGCCCTAGAGAGTAGTTGGCTTTTGGACCAGATGATGAATACACACGGTTGATTTCTTTTCAACAGCTGTGCAGCAACTCTTTACTCAGTCCCCAAGTTTCAATATTACTCCCAAGGTCAACCTCTTTTACTATCTTTCTTTTAAAAAGAAAATTAATAGACTTTAGATTTAAAATTTTTAAAACAATTTTAGGTTCACAGCAAAATTGAGCAGAAAGCAGAGAGATTTTGCACATAGCCCCTCGCATCCCACCCACAGTACTCCCACAGCCTCTCCCATCAACAGGATCCCGCACCAGGGTGGTGCACTTGTTTCAATCAATGAACCAACATTGACACCTTATTATCATGCAAAGTCCAAAGTTTACATTAGGGTTCGCTCTTGGTGCTGTACATTCTGTGGGTTTGGACGAATGTATAATGACACGTATCCACCAGTACAATACCATACAGAATAGTTTCACTGCCCTAAAAAATCCTCTGTGCTCTGCCTTTTCATCCCTCTAACCCCTGGCAACCAAACCCCTTTTTCTTTAGTAACTCTGTTCACTTTCTGGACATTCCTAAACCTAGCCTAGGTTCCTGACAGCAACCTTACAAAGCAAAGAAGACAGCAGCTGTGTTCCCCATCTTCTAGTCGGAGAGACTGAAATCCAAAAACCCAGCAGAGCAGTGGCAGAACGAGGGATGGAGCCTCGGATGCAGGCTGAGCTCTGGACTCCCGGCTGCTGGCCCCTGGGCACATTTACTGCACTCTGGAGCCCTCCCCCTTCTCACATTTGTCACCATGACCTCATCCTCCCCACTGTGCGGCCTCCCAGCCAGACCCGGGCCTGCAGGAGCATCATCACTGCTGATTTTGTTCTGGGATTCGGATGTTCATTCTTTTCTCAGGATCCCCCAGGTTGCTCAGACAGAGTGGCTGCCAGTCAGCCCCAAGAGTCCTGGAATTTGGCCTCAAACCAAGTTTGCCTGGGGCCAGTGCTCTGCATCTCCCCAGCCCAGGCTGGCAGTGAGTGGGGAGAGACCGAGCTAAGCTTCTTGGCTCAGGGAAAAGAGCTTCAGACTTGAGTTTTAACTTCCTGCTTTCTTAAAAATTCTGGAGTCAATCTTAAATTCCTCAGTCAGCCAAAGGTGCACAGTATTTCCCTTTTAGAAGAAGCATGGTTTTCCTTGAGCTCCGTCATCCAGAGTGAGTCTAGCTTCCTGGGTCCTTTTCCACAGCTCTGCTGTGGCAGAGTCTGCCCTGCCCCAATAGCAACAGAATTTTTAGCTGGGCACAATGGCTGCCCAGAATAACATTACATTTCTCCATTTCCCTTGAAGCTAGGTGTGACTTCAATTCTGGCATTGAGATCTGTGCAGGACTTGGGTATGTAACTTCCAGGAAGAAAGAGAGCATGAACTTCTGTTTCCTTCTTCCTTCTGGCTGGAATGGGATTTGATGACTGTCTCTAGAGCAGCCATCTTGGGCCATGAGGTGGCCCTGGAAATGGAGATATGCACAGTAGATAAATAAGACAGAGAGAGTCTGAATCCCTGGCACTGAGTAGCATCACACCAGACCTGGAATATCTTCCTGGACTTTTGCATGAGAGTAAAGTAAACTTTTATTTAAGCCACTTATTTTGTGTTTTCTGTCATTCACAGATGAACCAAATGCTGACTAATACATCTGCCCCATGTATTAATAGTAGTAACAATAATAAGAAGAAGAATAGTTCCAGCTCTGAACATTGAATATCTTCCAGGTGCCGTGCTCAGCACATTAAATATAGAATCTCATTTAATCTTGACAATGGCCCTACTAAGTAGATATTGTAATTACCACTTACCATAGAGAAAACTAAGGATTAGAAAGAATAAGTAACCTACTTCAAGTGATATGTTTATAAAAGCCAAAGACGGAACTCCAAATGCTACTCTCTAACAGGAAGCGATGAGGCCAGGGATTCGGAAAGAGAGGGAAGTAGCAGGACAAACAGGGAGAAGGCAGCCCAACAACCTTCTGTCCCAAGCTGCACACGGAAGCGCCCTGGGGTGCCACAGAGAACCCTCAGGGCTGCCTCGGGATGTTTTAAAATTTCAAGGGAAACACAGCAGTCCTTGACATCTGTCAGATCCAGCACAAACCTCTAGCTCAAAGTAGTTCACAGTTTCAACACTATTTATTGCACTACATTTCTTTCGATTCTAGAACTCTTGCAAGAAAGTAGCATGGCCTCTGCTGAAGATGCTAAGCAGATTGAAAGCAAACCTGGGGTGCCTGGGGGCCATGCCCGATAATGGAGCCAAAACATAAGGAAGAGGAGCCAAAAGATACGGGAGAGACTTTTCTAACACCATCGTCTGAGCACCTATGTCAGCTGCACCTGAAGTCTTGCCTTTTCAGCACCATGAGCCTCTTTTGTCATTAAAGTACTTTGAATGGGGTTTCTGCCACTCACAAGAGTCTTGGTTAATACGTATTAAGTGGGGCTTTGAAAACTGGTCAATGAGAGAGAGCTGAAAAAAAGGGTCTTGAATTTGAAGTGATTCTTTAGAAGTTTAAAGACACCAAGCTAATGGGTTCCCATTGTCAGGTAAGGGCTTTTAAGAATTAGGGTGGGAAGGGTGAAATGAAAAGACGACGTTATCTGCTGTGGTCCTAAATCATTGTGAGCCACCAGGACATGGTGGTTTCTCTGGCAATGAGGCAGAAGACATCTCCCCACCTCCTCAGGGTTGAGATGTTATCATATTGCCCAAGATGTCTCTCCAGTCTCCTGTCCTCACCAACAGTGATCCCTCCCGATAAGTTCTGTCACGTGCCCCATAAGGCTAGGACTCAAGGCTGTTGACTGTTCCTTCAGCCACTTATTATCTATGTGATTTTGGATTACTTTCTTGTCAAGCCTCAACTTCCTTATCTATAAAATGGGTACATTAATCCCTCTTCTAAGCTTGTGGATATTGTACTACCAAATGTATGCAAATCACTACCACAGTCCTCAGCCCATAGCCCAAATTGTGAGCATCCTCCCTCCCTTTTGTCTCACAGGGCTGGGCACATGAGAGGTACTTAATAAATTTACATAGGATGATTGTTTGATCTTTATGGAGATTAACTCAAATTTGCACTCAACTTACTTAGTGCATTTACTCTCACCAAAGCGAATGAAGACTGCTATTTGTTTAGGTTAAGACATCAAGATCTGAATGATCTTTCAACAGCAAAGATCAGGATTTTCTGAACACCCTCCATGTGCCAAGTACCATGCCTGGCCCAGGAACACAGCCCTGACCTCAGGGGGTTCCCAGTCTGAACTTGACAATGGTATGTGGATAGGTGAAGATTTCTATACAGCAAAGATGCCTGCTTTACAAAGAGCCTGACTTTGGGAGTTAGAAATAACATACAGGGCCTTTTATTCCAACTACCTCTCCACTCCCACCTGACATACACAACCTTGTTACAACATACTCAGGATTGTTCACTTGCTTGAACACTCCTCCTGATGGGAGACTCACCTCCCCTTGAGGTTGCCTGGTGTGCCTTTGCACAGTTCCAACCACTAAAAACTTCAGAGAGGAAGTTTTCTCTGACCTGAAAGCATCAGCTACTCTATCAGCTCTCTGCCTGAATCTGACAGAGAACAAAATGGGAATTAGATACGTGTGGTGGTTTCAGCATGAGACAGTTACTCGGTTTAATGCCAAATACAAAACAGAGAAGAAGGGGGAATACATTTGCCAAAGGGAGCCCTCCCCATGGGCTTTGGCTTGGCCCCAAGCCGTTTGACAAAGAGCCACAAAGATGGCATGGTCAGAGCACATCAACCAAATGGATGCGTTGCTCCAAGCGGGGGGAAATATTTGGCTTCCATGAAAACTATTTTTTTCTAATTATTATTAACAGTTCCTTTCGAATTAGAGCCTGATTTCCTTTCCCTTTTTAACTTTTTAAAATCGTTCACTTTCCTAGTCACCTAAAACTTTGATTTTCAACATTACCCCTTCTCTTTAAATCAGTTTTCTTAGAGTTGCACTGTGCAACACAGCAGCCGCTAGCCACATTTAAATAAAATGTAAAAAATCATAAATGAATGTTGGATTCATTCAAACTAGCTACTTTCCAAGCACTAAGGAGCCGCATGCGGCGAGGGGTTGCCACGTTGGACAGCGGGGTACAGAACATTTCTGACATCACCGCAAACTGTTGGGCAGCCTCAGTCTACTTTAGAGCGGCTTTACTCTTTATTTGCTTATTAGTATGGAATAAACAAACAGGAATTCTTTAACCAGACTAACCTAAGTCTAATCCCAGCTTGGCATCTTCGTAACTCTGTGACTTTGGACGAGTCACTGGACCTCCCTGAGCCGCACCTCAAATCCCTCCTCCCCTACGATGCTGCTTAAGACGCCTGCTCCACACAGACTTTTGCACCTCTCTTTCAGTTGCTGGCAGCACGCAGCCTTGGAGCTGAGTTACTGATGTATGTTTCCAGCTTCACGACTAGCCAGTGAGCTCCTGGAGGCACCTTCATCTCCGCTTCCCTCATAGCGCATAACTCAGTGTCCAGCTCGCAGCTGGGCCTCGGTGGATGTTAGGTGGAATTAAATCACCTTCTGTGTAATGTAAGCATTACATTAAATAGAGTATAATTTTTGGTCTCTCTTGCTACTTCCAAGAAAAACCTAAGACTTGAATAACTAAGAGTTTGTTTGACTAGCACATTAACGGGTCAGTATAATAACAGTACAATAGCAAATGCTGGATGAACATTTACCATGTATCAGGCATTGTGCTAAGTATTTTACATATAAAATCTTCACAGGAATAAGACAGGCACAAGCATCACCCACTAATTTGCAGATGAGGAACTGAGATTCAGAGAGGTTGGGTGATTTCCCTGCGGGCACACAGCCCATCAGAGGTGGAGCTGATGTTGAATCTAGGCTGACTCCAGAGACCACAGGCCAGAACTCTATTCAGCTGTTTCCTGTGGGACACTAATGGGGGCAAGTTTCAGGCCCTGCTGCTGTCATCCTGGAGCTGCAGGTGCTGAGCCATACTCACCAACGAGACGACTAGAAGATTCCAAAGCTTGGATTTGCACAATCAGACCTGCCTTAAGTATCAAGCTTAAATGTTGGAGGGTGAGGATATTTCCGTTGGGTAGGAATTGGATCTGGGGTTGACACTTGGCTTTCCAAATCATTTTTTCAAAAGTCCTAATAGACACTCAAGATTCCTGCCCCTCAAAATAAGCATGTATATTCACTTTGACTTAGTAATTTCTCTTCGAGAAATGTATTCCAAGATATTTACCAGGAATGTGGGTGCACCCCAATTTAGTCACAAGGAAATTCATTATAGCACAGTTTGTGAGATGGGGAAAAAAAGGAAACAAGCCACATATCGAACAGTGGAGATTGATTCAATAAACCAGATTTCGTCCATAATTTGCAAAACTAATCATTCAGAATTGGGCAGGAGGACCCATGTGATGTGTTCCCTTGCTTCTGCTTGTATGTATTTTCTACAATAAATGATAGAATTTAACATTTTTTTTAAAATCCGGGTTTTAAAAAATCATTTCACTATATATATATAATATATCATTATGAATCGTTATATCGTACATTTGAAACTAATATGTTATATGTCAAGGATACTTCAGTTTTTAAAACATCTTTCCAAGGAGCCATTTCTGAAATCCCCCTTTCCACCCAGGCCCTCACCCCAGCTCCCACTCATCTCCTTAAGGAGCGGCTGCCTGGGGAGAGCCAGGCCCTGGGCTGGCGCACAGTGGTCCACACCGGGCACTTTCCCATTCCCTGGGCTCACAATTGGCCTGCGGTTTTTATGTGCAAGGCTATTTATTTTCCAATCAGAGGCATTGAATCGGGACTTCTGGGGGTAAACTGGTAGCTCTGGGCAGCTTTGAAGCATCACAAGTGGGAGGTTTTGTCCCCTGAAGATTTAGGAGAGCAGGCTCTCTCGACTGTTTTATTGGCGTCTTTTACATATGTATAGCCCCGGAGTGGGGTGGGAGCGCCGCTCGGTGGGGGCGGACCTCCCCAAAGGCAAAACCCCTCAGAAACCAAGGGGAGTGTTGCAAACTTCTCAAATGTTGGCCTCTTGCCCTCCACCTAAAACACACCCCTAGCAGCCTCTTCCTTTCTATGTATGTTCTTCTGGTAGAAGTAGATCTTAGAGATGAAGATTGTGGACTTTGGAGTCAGAAAGACATGAGCTGAAACCATAGTAAGTTTCACAATTTCTCTGAACCATAAATAAGTTTCTCATCTGTAAAATGGGCCAATAATAGTTGCTATTTTCATGTCACAGATTACGTTAAGAAATAAATTAGAGAATGCCCATAAAAGTGCTTAGCACAGTTCCCGGCACATAACAAGCACTCATTCTACAGTAGCTGTCATTTTCCCCTCTTTGGCTTCCTTCCTTCCTTCCTTCCTTTCTTGCTTCCTTCCTTCCTTCCTCCCTCCCTTCCTTTCTTCCTCCCTGCAGCTAGAAGTCTCAGCACCATACTTCTCTTTCCATCAGTCCCCTAACCTTCTGCCCCAGAGATTTTGCAAACATCCCAGCTCCAAACACACACGCATCCCAGTCCTGCATGTTATTTTCAGAGTGGCCGTCATATCTCCCGTTGACTCAGGCCCTGGTGCCGGGACAAATTGGATGAGCAGAGTGTAAATGTTACCCCTTTGGCTCCTCCTCAAGAGGGGCTGAGCACAGATGTTTGCAGGGGCGAGCGCAGCGCGGTAAGAATGGGGGCATTGTGTGCGGGCTCACACAAAGGCCCAGTGGCCCCACTCGGCTGCCAGCCTCCCGAACATCCCCTCTTTACGCATTGATTTATTAGGCCAGGGATGAATGAAAACGTAATTAATATTACTGAAGCATTAGAGTCTATTTAATTTAAATGCCACTGAATATTTCACTTTCAGCTGGGAGTGACAATGTGCTCAGGCCCGGCTGGTGAAAGCTGGGGCCATCTGTTACCCCGGCGAAGGAGGGAGACTGGGGAGGCCGAGGGTGTGGGGCTTTGTGGACATTCCAAAGGTCCACGATCATCATTCAACTCAAGGGCAGCCAAGCCGCATTCCTCCACGCGAGCCCCTGGGCTGGAGGGGGCTTAGAGAACAGAAGGGGGAGAAAGCAGAAAGGGAAGAGACCTGTGTCCTTCTGTCTGCATCAAGAAAGCTCACCGGCTCACAGACATAGAATACAAGCTTGCGATTGCCAGAGGGGAGAGGGATGGGAAGGGACAGACTGGGGGTTCGAAATTTGTAGATTCTGACAGGCATATGTAGACTAGATAAACAAGATTATACTGTATAGCACAGGGAAATACATACAAGATCTTGTGGTAGCTCGCGGTGAAAAAGAATGCAACAATGAATATATGCATGTTTATGTAGAACTGAAAAAGTGTGCTCTACTCTGGAAATTGACACAACATTGTAAACTGATTATAACTCAATAAAAAAAAAAAAAAAAAGCTCACCAGGAGGCCAGAAAGCTGCAGGAGGGGCTGGGGCGGGGGTGAGGTGACAAATACAGGGTGGATTTGGGAACTGCTGCCTTTGAGGAATAAGGGCTGACCAGCCAGAACTGTGCTACCCAGCACGGCAGCCACCAGCCACATGGGGCTCTTTCAATTGAAATTAAGATGAAATAAAATTGAAAATTCACTTTCTCAGGCCCAATAGCCACATTTCACATTCTCAGCAGCCACATGTGGCTTAGTGGTTACTGCACTGGACAGAGCACGAAAGCATTTGCATCACTGCAGAAAGTTCTGGAGAGCACTGTTCTAGAAGGCGGTTGTACCCATGTAGTTAGGGGGAGAAGTCTGCCTGGAGTATCCGAATTGATTGATTTGGGGGCTTTCTGATCGTTTATGAATCGCAGGTGGTCAGGCACAGGTGCTGTGGTGACATCACGTGGGTTCAAATCCCAGTTCTGTTGCTTGTCCTTGAACAGGTTATTTAATCTCTGTCTGCCTCAGTTTCTTCATCTGTAAAATGGAGATAATAGTAGGACCTGACTGATTATATTATTGGGGGGGAAGAATCATAAAGTGCTTTCAACAGTGCCCGGCACACAGGCAAAGCACAGCATACATGAGTTACCACTGATGGAAGAGGCTGTGGGGAGAATGACCTTGGACCAAAGCAGGGATGCAGCCCTGATGTGGCTGAGCTGAGGGGACATGTGGGTTTTGTATTCAAGAAAGCAAATCTCCAGGCAGAGAGCTGGGGGCCTAGATTGCGGGCTTCCGGAGTTCCGAGGCTGAGGAAAGGGGGTGGGGGGGGAGGTCCCAGGGCGCTTGGTGCACCCGCAGCCGCTGCAGCAGCAGGAGGGGGAGGTTCTGTCCTTAGTGGGACGATAATTAGCCCGGTGGGTTCTCTCATAATTGGGATCATTTGTTCTCCTGGTTTTTTCTCTGACAAACTGATTCCATGCCAGGGGAAAGCTGTGTGACTCACACCTTGCCATGCCAATTAGCTGATAAACATCAAACGTAAACAAAGATGGCCTAATTAAAACTAGTCACTGAACCTCTGTGAGCATCTTGTCAAAACTGCACCAACATTCTGCACCCAGGCTTGTGCTGGGTCCCAGGAGCTAAATGAGGGATTCCGTGGAGAGTCCGCAGATGTCCCCTCAGGAGGGGCCCTGGAGGTGACGGAGGAAGCAGGCAGAAGGCAGAGGAAGGGATTAGCTCAGCCACTTGGATTGGCCCCTCCGGCTGTTCCAGCTGCAAACGTCCACACTGGAAGGATCTCATGCTCGCATGTGGCATGTCCACAACTGCCCCTTTGCACTGAGAACCGTCTCCGGGTTATTTTTGTTTCCGTGTGTGGTTTTCAGATGGGTATGTGTTCTGTGCTTTGGATGTCTCTAATCCTGAAACTCTCAGATCACTGTCACGTAGTCAATGAACCTCTCTGACTCAATTTTCCTCCTGAAAATGAGAATGATGATACTTGCCCAATTTACCACTCAATGTCACGGTAAGAATCAAATGAGCCTAGGTACATGAAACACTTCGCAGAGATAAAAGCTTCTTTCCACTTTAAGTTGTTCAGTCTGGTCCAGTGCACAGAGCACCGCTCTTGGAACTGAAGTCATGTCAGTGCCAACCTCAGCTCTGCCACTTAACCGCTCTGAGCCTCAGTTTCCTCATCTGGAAAATGGGGCTGGTGATATGCGCCAGAGTGAGGATTAAAGGCGGCAAACCACTCACCACAGGGTGCATATAGTAGTTGCTGAAAGATATTAGTTTCCTACCCTTTCACTCCTGTATAAAAGGGGAGGAGCAGGCTTATGAAACAGAAAGAGGAGGAGGTAGAGGAGGAGGAGAAAGCTTCATATGCCCCAGCCCCCGTCTGCACATGTACCCCCCACTCCATCCTTTGATCTTTCTCCTTGTAACTTAACCACACTTAAGTCCCAGCTCCTCAGCATGACAAAGGCCACCGGGGTCTGGGTCCTGCACACCCCTCCTGTCCTATCCTTCCCTGAATCTGCACTCCCTCCCACACATGCTCTGTGATCCAACCACAGTGAACTGCCAGCAGTTTCTCACACTGGCAGCTTCACACCACTGTCATTTTTCATACGCTGTTCCTTCTACCAGAAAGTACCTTCTTCACCTGGCAAAAACTTCCTCAATTCTTAAGCCTCTGCTCAAGTCTCTGTGGTGATTTTTCCAACCACCCTCTTCTCTGCCTCCCTCAAGCTGGAGAAATGACCTTGTGGGTTGTTCCTTTGATGCACACCCTGTATGCTCAACCACCACGTAGTGATGTAAAAAATGCATGAATGAATGGGTGCTTGGAATATGTGGCAGGTATTTGTACCAGTCTCTGCGCTCAAGGATGCAAACTCTGGTGGAGGGGATAGACTTGCAAACTCCTTTGTGCCTTAAGGTGTTACAGGGTGTTCAATTGAAAGCACAATGTCCCCACCCCAACCCTGGGATTAGGATCCCCCCCACCCAGGGCAGTGACCTTGTTTTAGGCATAACTGCATCCCCCACACCCATCACAGTGCCTGGACAGAGCAGGAACACCATACTTTTTTGAAGGAGTAAATGAATAATTGAATCAGTACACAAGTAAATAGGCAATCCCCTTGTGTTGTAGCAATGGTTTGTCTGCCATCTGTCCACTCAAGTCATGGTGGTCCCTCCAAACTGATTTTCTGCGAACACCCCTGGGACAGAGCCCTGGACAATGTGCACTCACTAAGAACCTTCTCTTTTTTTCTAATATAATTCTTTTCATTGTTTTGCCTGTTCCCACTAAACAAATATTTTGGTAGAAAATTAAGAAAGCCAAATAAAAAAGTGCAAGAAAGTCACCTGGAGACAGCCAGCATACACTCTTTGGTCTACTTCCCTCCAGACCTCGGTCTATGTTGGTCAAAGATACACAGAATAATGATTACCTGCACCCAGGCTGTCTGGGTTCAACTCCCTGTTCTGTTGCTGAATGGCCCTGCGAACTTAAGCAGTATATTGAAGCTCTCTGTGGTTTAGTTTCCTCACCTATAAAGTGGAGATAATCATTACTCCTCCCTCCCTGCTGTTTGCAGGATTAACCAAGGCGGTGCACGTGAAGTGCTTGGTGCCCAGTACGCAGCTTGGCTGTCCTACTCATGCTCCTCAGTAAAGATTTCCAGGGCCCGTCTGGTGTCTCAGGGCCACCCATGATCCAGAGGGGTGCACATGGCTTGTCGGTGACTCTGGGGTGAGTAAATGCGTTGATTATTTCCCCTCAAAACTGGTTTCTGTGTCCGGACTGAGGGCAGACCTGCGGCTGAAACGTGGCTCCAGCTAAATTCAGTGCTTGTTTCGCCCCGCTCTCTTAACGTAAACAGAGGGATTAAAGTTGCTCCACCCAGCGAGGCCAAATTTGCCAGATAGATAGAGACAAAGTTCTCTACCAGTGTTCTTTAAACTGTGTCACCTGAAGGAGGAAATGTCAGCTCCCGGGCAGGATGCAGGCCCTCACCCGCGCCCTCCTGTCTGCCGGGCAGAGAGCCCTGTTCCGCCTGCAGACAGGTGCCTTAGAAAGGGGCTTTGTCACCAGCCTGATCCTCCAGAGCCCGGGATCTGCACGTTGCCTGGTCTGGGACAGCACAGGGCCCTCCCAGCACCGGGCCCCCGAGGCTGATTTTGGCAATGGCCCTGTTTCAAGAATAATCGTCTTGGAACATCTGGTGTAGTGGAAGGATTATCAACTTTGGAGCCAGCCAGGTTGAGGTTTGGGTCCAAGCTCTGCCATTTACCAGCAGGGTAGCTCAAGCCCCCATTTTTGTATTCAAAGAATTGATGTTTGTGGCTCCCGGCTGCGTTGCTGCAAGGAGAAATCTAGCACACACAGTGGGTCGTTAGAAGCCCACCGAGGGCGTGGCGGTGGTGATGCTGCTGGGAGCACAGAGAGTCAGCTGAAGTCCCAGCTGCCTGTGGCCCTCTTGGCTAGGAAATCCAGGAAGATCCCAGGCTGTGCCAAAAGGGGATCCCTTTCCTGTCCCCAGGGGCAGGGGCAATCCCTGCAGAATGAGGAGAAGGGTGCTGTCTGTGATATTGCAAGTGGAGAAGCAAGCCTTCTGAGCAAGAGAACTGCCTTGGTGCCTTCACAGTGGCTGCGTAGAAGGGGCTGCAGGACCACCTTCGGCCCAAATTCGCCCTGCTCCCCATGAGCCTCATTGTCTGACTTCAGGCCCCGGTCCCCATTCGAACGCAAACACCAGGAGGCGCCTTTGCGAAGAGCACGGTGGTACGATTGACAGGCAGCAGCTTCACTGAGAGCCAGAGCGGAAGTGGTAAGAGTGGGAGAAAGGGGTGTGGAGGGCCTGGGCCAGGAGGTAACCCGAGCGAGATGGCGTGGTCAGGAAGGGCTCAATTTAAGACCCTGCCCCGGGATCCCCTCTGTGCTCCCGGCCACACGTGGAGGACTGGCTTTGGCCAGGGGAGTGCATCTTCTGGGAAGGGCAGCTATGCAGGAACCAGGCTGCCTGGTTTAACACGGTAGCTGTGCCTCTGAGTGACCTTGATGGAGGCTCTCAATTTCTGAGTCTCAGTGTCTCCATTTGTAAAATGAGGGCAGGACTATCTATTCCGTAGTGCAATGAGAATGGCAAATCGTAAGCACCCAATAAATGCTAGGTCTGGATATTTTCCCAGCAGAAGTGTGTTCAGCTCAGCCCTCCAAGGCTTTGAGTCTGTTAAAAACAGCAGGACCTAATGAAACAACGGTATCCTGGATTGTAACCTGGAACAGAAAAAGTCAGATTAGTGGAAAAACTGGCTAAATCCAAATAAAGTCCGTAGTTTTCTTGATGATATTTCCAATGGTAATTTGTCAGTTTTGGTAAGTGTGCCATGTTATGTAAGATGGCAACATTAAGGGAAGCTGGGTGAAGGGCATACGGAACTCTTCATGCTATCTTTTCCACTCTTCTGTAAATCTAGAGTTATTTCAAATAAAAAATTTTAAAAGATTAGCAGGAAGTCTTGGCCCTTCTGGGAAGAAAGTGAACAGCATCTCACTGCCACATTTTGAGAGCAATACCCCTATTCCTGTTTTTCCACACGCGTTCCCCCAAACGGTAAATAACAAAATGTAAAAACAATGACCATTTCAGCACTTACCCTGTGTCAGGCTCCAGACTGGGTGCTTCATATGCGTCATCCCATTTTAGCCTGACAACCCACTTTGGAAGCTGGTATTTCTGTTCTCATTTTACAGAGCATGGAAGCCAGAGCTCATGAGATTGTCCAGGTAGGAAGTGGCAGAGGTTTCTAACCATTTCTGTCTTCTTGCAAAGTCCATGCCTTTTCCACTAGAGGAAGAAAAAATGGTGATGACTGGAGGCCACATACTTTCATCTTTGACAAAACAGTCAGATTTAAGAAACTGTGCCTCAGTGGGACCAACCTTGTGGGTCGGAGGCTTATTTTCAGAGGATGGCAGGTAAGCAACACACCATGCAGTACATGAAAGATTGAATTAATGGAAGTACTGGTACTCATCAGTGCTGTTTATTGTGGTAAAAAAACATTTTTTTTAGAAAATATCCTAGATGTCAAACAGTTGGGAATTTTCCGGGGTTAGTTCCGGTATACCCACACTATAGACTAGGCAGCTATTCAAAGTAATTATGTAGCTTTATTTGTGGACATGCTTTTAGCTATAAGTCACAGAAAGACGAAACTCAAACCATTTAATCCGTAAGTAATTTATCATCTAAAAAACAAAAACAAAAACAAACCACTGAAGCTGCTGTAGTTTTAGGCACCCCAAGTAGGAACGACCATCCATGGCAGAAGCTGAGGGTGTTCCAAAGTGTCTTTTTGTATCATCAGGGAAACCCATTCCCCAAAACCTGCCACCAGTCTCGCCTTCATTTTAGCCAGAGTTCTGTCACATTCCATTGTTATTCTAGTCACCAGCCAGGAGAATGAACTGCTACGTTAGCTAAGCCCAAATCATCTTTTACCCTGGAGATTGGAGACTGAGTCTGTCTTCCCAGAAACAAGTTGCCGCTCAAAAGAAGGATGGATGCCTGAATTAAAACAGAGATCCTTTGAGGAAGGAAGAAATGGCCAATAGCTTCTGGCTAAGAAACCAAGTTTCTGATGCAACATAGAAAAATAAACATCATCTTGAGTGGAAAAAAGAGAATACACTGCAAAAGAGCTCAATGATATGATCTTTTATATAAATGGAATTTATATAAATACTCACATATTTACGTGAGTATATGCATAGACAAATATCTGAAAGGATATTCTTCAAAAATTAGTGGTTATCTCAAGAATATTTTGTATTACTTATACCATGCTCAGTTCTTTGTGTTGAGCTGTACTCAAATATCTGCTATGAGTGTGTGCTATTCTTACAAAGACAAGAGGTATTTTCTTTAGGGGATTTCTGCTTTGTTTTAAGTAGGCAAGGTCTTTGTGTGGGAAAGATTAGGAAATGCTGTCCAGGCTTTGGAGACTTTCCAGAGGAATTAAAAAATTATAGAGTTAAAAAAAATTTTTTTTTATTTACTTGGATGTCTGATTTAAAATACATCCACAGATTTTTTTTTTCTATTGAAATGTGGAGTCTATGTCACTTCTCCTTGAACCTGGGCAACCTGAGACTCTTTGAAACATCAGAGTATGTCACATGTGACACTGTGTCTGAGTCTGGGTCACAAGCGGCCACGCCGCTCGCATCTTGTGCCACAGAACATTTGTTTTTGGAGACTTGGATGTGCAAGTAAGATGCCATGTTGTGAGGAAGCCCAGGCCACATGGAGTGGCCAGGGGTAACATACGCTGGCCAACAGCTGAGCCCAGCCCAGGTGCCAGGTGACTTCAGTCCCCAGCTGTTCGAGTTACCTCCAGTCATTCAAGTCTTCTCCACTGACGCCCCAGATAATTAGAGAGTAAATACACTCTCCCCTCCTGTGCCCTGTCCGAACTCTTGAACCACAGAGACCACAAGCATAACCACATGGCTGTTACTTCACACAGCTCAGTTTGGAGTTACTTATAATGCAGCAGTTCCAACAGACCGGAATGGTTGGTTTGTTTGACCACATGTTTATTTGTTTTTAATTCTGTAGAATTAAATCCTGTATGTATGTATGTAGGTATGTGTGTAGGTGATCCTGTGCTCTCACAGGAACAAAGTGTGGAACCCCTTGGTTTGTCCTTGAACATGTCAGAGAAGCTGAAGGCCAGAACATGTGGAAGGCAGGAAGGCACTGGGAGCCATAGTTATTTCCCATTTTCAGGCTGGAGGGACCAGAAGGACAGAGACACATGTCCCTGTGGCACAACTCAGGTAGGAGTAGGGCTAAAGGGTTAAGTTTTGTAGCCAGTGTTATAGGCAACAAGAAAGGCAAGGAGACATCTTGGGAAAGCGCCCATGGACTGCTGAGGGAAGGCCAAAACCCAGCAGAGGTGTTAATGTGGGACCCAGGACAATTTCTACCCATTAGCTGTATGCTGCTGAGCAAGTCACTCAACGCCTTCCAAAATGGAGACCCCGCCTAGCCTTGTGAGGGCTCATGGGCTAATGTGTGCAAAACTCAGTGGACGTGTGTGGAAATGCCTCTCCCCTGCCTAGAGGATAGATGTGCCCCAAAGACAAACATCTCATTTTATTTTTAATTTTTCATGGTTGCTTTCAATATTGAAGAGTTCACTTTTTAAAAATATATTTGTGGTGAGGAGGACAGCGAAAAGAGTGTCAGAAAGAGAAGTGTGGGGAAAACAGCAGCGGTGGAGGAGTGGATGCGGGGGGTGGGGAACTGCGGACCAGCATGGAGACTGGGCTGCTGGTTAGGAGCGTGGCGGTGGGTGTCCTCCTCGCTTGGCCCCTGGCCATGGGGCTGTGTGAGGGCCAGGACTCTGTAGCAGGGCCTGCCCGGCACGCGGAGGTGCTGAAAGAGGAAGAGCGCCTCCTGTCCCGCCCGCACCTCCCGGGCCCTCTACCGGCTGGCTTTGCTCCCCTGCGCCCCTCTGTGCCCTGGACCTGCAGTGCTGACCGCGTCCCCACAGAGGTCTGAGGACATCGGCCACTCACGTTAGACTCACACCAGGCTGGAGAGCACCTTGCCAAAGGAGCCTGACGGCACTGGCCTTGCCTTCGTGGCCACCCCTCCACAGCCACCGCCACCGCTGCCTGCCCGCTCCTCCTTTCCCAGCTCCTGCGCTGGCTGGGCCCCTCCCTGCCTCTTCCAGTCACATCCTTCCAGGCCCAGGGCAGTGGGGCAACCTGGACCACAAAAGAGCCCCTCCCAGCTCTGGGCCTGTGCCCCAGTGTCTACCCTGCCACCCTGTACTGCCCCCAGAGTGGTTTTTAAAAAACACATAAATAATAACCTGTCACTTCTCTCCCAAGACTCAACCATAGGCTTCATCCTTAGAACAAAACCTAAACTCCCTTCCCCAGCGTCAAAGCCCTGTTTACCCAGCCTCATCTCCACCCGCGCTCCCTCCCTTACCAGCTCCCACCACAGCCACGCAGACCTTCTCCTCCGGTCCTTCAAACAAGCCCTCTCCATCCCACCCAGGGTTGCTTGCTGGTCCTGCTCCTCCCAGCTCTCCACATGCCGCCACCCTTTCTTCCTTCAGGGCTGGATGCAGACATCCCCTCTTCAGAGAGCCTCCTGGACTACCACCCCGCCACCCCGCCCACACCCAGCTCTGCCCACCGTTACCACTTTATCTTACCGTAGCTTCTCCACATCTCTTATTGGTGTCAGAGAATATCTAACTTATTTATCAATTATATATTTTTAATAAATAATAAACATGGATTAATAAGTCTATATTTCCATCTAATAATAGTACTCTAAGATCATTTATGATGTACCTCCCTCCACTAGAGTGGGAGCCCCTTGACTAGAGGGACTCTGTCTTGATCATTCCTGTATCTCTAACACCCAGAAAGGGTCATATTTGTTGACTGGCATCTGTGTGCTGCCTGCCTGAAGAAGCTTCTGGCTGTCCCCACCCTCTCCAATGTCTCCATCAGGGAGTTCCAAATGTACTGATTTGGCACTAATCCCACACTGCTTAGCGTGGCACTTTCCTGTCAGACATGACATGCCTCCCAGGTACATTATAAGATCCTGCATCTTAAACATCTCTCTGCCCTTTCCTCCCCCTCCTTGTCCCCCACAGTGCCTTGCATAGGGCCCTTGCACAGACAGAGATGCTCAAAAAATGTCTGCTACTTACCTGGCTAGTTGGCATTTTTATCCTCTCTCCAGACCCCATCTCAGTCACTTGGGCTGAAAGTTTATCCCTAATTGTTCTCCTCCTGTGGTTCGTGTCACAATTAGCTTTGGTTGTTGCTTCGTTGTGAGATGAAATTCATTCTCGAAGGCCTCTCTGCGGAAGGACATCCATGAGGGTTTGCTTACAAAATGAGTTCCCGCATTTCATGTCCAATGTAAACCCAGGCAAATATATAATTATCAAGCATTATTAACACTTGTAATTACCCCGACTCCTCAGTCAACATTGGAAACTAAAGAAATGAGCATGAGGAGTGGAGTGTTTAAATTTTGCCCGCCTTGCCCCTTAAAATATTTATTTTTCAATCATCACTCCAAATAGTTTAATTATGTCTTGCTACCGAATTAGTGCATATATGTGGAATTTACAGGCCATATGGAGTAAAGCTTCGTAACTTTCTAAATGTCTGCATCTCACTGAGTGTCCCATCAAATATTGCTAAGTATTCATTTCTAAGGCACTGTTTCTAGATTGTTAAATACCACCATCAACAGCATTTGAAGCAATTAAGAAGCTCCCCGAGTTAATTCACTAAAGTATTTCCCAGAAGCCCAGCACTGTGGAGGGCTCCAAGCATAGTGGTTCTCAACATATGCCCCCCAAACTGCCTGCATCAGAGGGTCCTGGGATATTTTGCAAACGCTAGTTTCCTGGCTCATGCCAGACTTACTAGTTTGGCATCCCAGAGGGTGGAGCCATGGAATGTGAATTTTAACACGCTCCCCAGGTCAGTCTCTGATGGCTGCTCTGGAACAAGCGGCAGGGAAAATCTGGACACATGAAAACGTGGCTGCCTGCAGAACACTCCTCAAATCTGGTCTCCTGGAATTATTAATTGTGTCCTCAAAATTAATAACGATACTTGTGATAGTTAGAATGTCAGTTAGGCTGCTCCTACAAATGCCAAATTAATAGTGGCTTTTAAAGGTTGGATTATTGCTCTCACACCTAACAGTCTGGATGTAAGCAGGCAGGACCAGTATGATGTTAGGATTCCTTCTATTTAGTTGCTCTCCCAAACTCAACACATAGCTTCTAACTCATATCCTAAGATAGCTGCCCTAGCTCCTGCCACCACACCTATGTTCCAGGCAGTGAGAGAGAAAGGGGAGTGGAGAGCATGCCCCTTTCCCTTAAAGACATGACCCTGAAGTTGTGCACATCACTTCCACTCCTATCCCTCTGGCAACTTATCACTGTGAGAAAGGCTGAGTAACATACTCCTTTCTCTCTTCCTGTGCTCAAATAAATTCAGACGTTCTATTACTAAAAGAAAGAGGAAAAAGGATGTTGGATGACAAATAGCAGTCTTTGCCCTAGTACGTTCAGGCTCATTGTGTGTGTGTGTGTGTGTGTGTGTGTGTGTGTGTGTGTGTGTGTGAGTGTGTGTGTGTGTGTAAAACTCAATGTTCCCGTATTCTTTTGACTACCTTAAAATTCAACTGCTTTGCTGCAGGTATATGAATTGCCGGATAAAATGTGGGATACTCAGTTATATTTTAAATTTAGGTAAACAAAAAACAATTTTTGATGTATGTCCTAAATATTCAGATTTAATGGGGTGTCCTGTATTTTTATCGGCTAAATCTGGCAACCCTATGTAATCAGGGCCTAGGAATCGAGATGAGATACAAGGAAATAAATGTGTTTTCCATCCTAAAAGGAAGAACGTGGGTCTTTTTAGCAGCTCTATGCCAAGAAGCCAGTTCATTTCCCTCCTGCACAAGAGGGTTTCTGCAGTGAAATGAACAGTCCCCCCATGGAGAAGACAGTCAGGAGTTGGGAATGAACCATGGAGCAGCAGAAGTGCGGACCGTGTGCAGACGTGGTGGAAGCTGTCAGCGAGAGCCTGGATGCGCACAGAGGCAAATCGGCAGGGGCTGAAACAAAGAAAGCACCTATGGCCCGGAGAAGATGACTGAAATCAGGGAAATCAGCACCTACTGTGGAGAAGGTGCGGTCTCCGGGGAAAAGAAATGGATTGCAGAAACACACACACACACACACACACGCATGCACGCACACATGAGCACAGGCAAGCAAGCCATGAAGATGGGCAGCAAAGCTGCGGAGCCTCCATTACAGGGTAACCAGCTGGGCCTCTGCAACTTCCCTGGCAAACAAAGTTTTGCCACAATTTAAGAAGTTTACAAGCCCCTGAAAGTACATGGACCTCTAAATGAACAGTCTGGATCAAACCCCAAGTTGCAAAATTGGCCCACAGGGCTCCACAGGGGAGGCACGTGCTGGCTGAGGCCGCAGCTGAGCCCTCCTGGAGCAGCCGTTTATGACCCATGCCAATTCTCGCCTTACTCCCTCCTCCTTCGTCTTCCCCAGGTGAGACCCATGGCCTCCTCCCAGTGCCTCACTCTGGAACTCTTAACCACTCCCCAAATCTAGCTATCAGTTCCTGTGTACAAGGAACCAGCTGAGGGGCCTTGAGTCTTGGGGTTACCTACCAGTCATTTTGATTTCTGCCAGAGACTGAGACCCTCAGCCTGAATCCACATGGGACTAGGGCCCAGCTCCCTTCTTCTAAGGGCTAGACTCTGTTCCCTGGTGTCCTGACCTGCTCCTGGGGGTCCTGTCACCTGCAGACCGATCTCATAAAGCAACTGCTTCCTCTGAATTGCACCGTCAGGTGAAATCCTCCCATTCCTCAGCTTTTGTTAAGATTAGGTATTTTTCCAGGGTGAGAGCAATTTACTCTCAAAAATGCCCTTTGAGAAGTTAAGTCCTGAGTGAAGGATTATAGACAGAAGTAGTTGATAGCGGGCACAAGGGATCTGAGCCATCCCACTGACCATTGGTGCCCAGGGACTCCCCACTATCCTCCATTTGGCCTGTCTCTCCTGAGATCCATCTGAGGACTGGGGGTGGGTGGACCAGAGAATTCGGTGACTACTGTCATAAAATACAGTGGTGATGGCTCCATCTATGCATATATTAGCTACAATGTACAATAATACTGACAATCAATCTCTTTGCCACACATAACACACACACACACACACACACACACACACACAGAAAACACACCACAATGTGAAAGCCACATTTCCCTTCATTTCCTCCCATCACCTCAAGACTTGCTCAGCCCTCGTGCACTCCTCAGACCCAGTCTCATCTCCAATTCACACTCTTCTACTTGGCTGGGTCTCTGGGACTGTATATTGATGGGCCACCAACCCAGCCATTCAATAAGGTTCTGTCAGCCCACTGCGTATTTAGTCAGCACACCATCGAGCATCGGGGTTAGCCGTTGCCTTTGAAATTAACCAGGTATTTTTCTGCTGGAGATAGCGAATCGATATGGTGTGTGTAGGCACAGCATGACCTTGCTCCAAACGAAAGCTGCTCCTGTGCTCCGTCTGGCAGGAGCGAAAGCTGCTTTCCCTCAGCTTCCTCCTGGTTTCCTCATGCCCTTACCACTCAGCTCTGTCTCTTCAAATTCAATTCATGTTACTTTCATCAAGAGCTTTCCCATACCTACCCTGGAACCTAGGGAATGAGGCATCTCCTTTTGAGACACATCCATCCACTCTCCCATTCATCTGTTTATTGAGTACTTACCACACCTAAGGCACTGGCAACCCGAGGCTTATTCACATCTAGAATCTGTGCTGGGGTGCAGTAATAGTAAGGGGTTTCTTTTGCCAACAAAAGAATCCTCCACAGTTAAAGCAGAAAGCAGTTTGCTAGAGGATATTGCGCAGATGACAGAGTGTCTGGGAGGGTCAGGCTTGGATGCTATACATCCAGAAAAAAGCACCTTACTATCCACGCCACAGGACAGTTCTAGAGGTTTCCTCGCTTCCACACCCCCTATGATGCCAGAGACTGAACACAGCAATGCTGCCCCCAGAAGAGCCAGATGCTTCCACCATCATGCTCACCAGGACGGCCTTCCCAAATGTAGCCTCCATCTTTTTTGCTCACAGCTACCTCCATATGTCAGGTGAGTAAAGCCACTGATGGAAACTTGGTCGCATACTTTAGCTTACTGCAAGAGTTTCTGGAAATGTAGTTCTCTCTTTCTATAGTAAAGAAGAGAATATAAGGAGTGAGGGGACTGGAGGAGGCAGGGAGAAGGTCGGAGACTTTATGGCTGACTAAGTGTGAAGGTAAGTAGGCATTCACCCAAAGGATAAGAAAAAGGACATCCACGCGCGGGGAAAATCTTGAGATAAGGCACTGGGGTGTGAAAGAGCAGGCAGGTTTGGGGAAAGAGGAGACTTTAGTGTGGCTTGAGCAATGGTGGACATGCTGAGGATGGGGGGCAGGGTGGACAAAGACAGGTGAGCCAGGAAGGTGGACAGTGGCCCAACCGGGAAGGGTCTCTTTATGCTCTTAGAAGCTGGGCTTTTCCCCCAAGCAGGGCCAGAGTCAGGTGGTTTCTAAAGTTCTGGCCAAAGTCTGCAGTTTATCCATCAGGTTTTTCTGCCCCAAACACTGACCCTCACTTCAGTCTTCACCTTGTAAAGTGGTACCTCAACAACTCTCTCCCTACGGAATGGCAGACGAAACAGCTTTTAACAGGGTTGGTCAGTTCCATACATCAGGAAGTATTTCCATCATAATATCAGAATATTTCCATTGTTCTAATGTTCTAAAGTAAAAAAGTATAAAAATAAAATACGATCAAAATGATTTTTCTGTTCAACCGCCTCTACCTTTCCCAATTTTATAGTTGCTTTCCCTAACAGGGCCATGTTGTGACACTTGACAAGGAGGCTCAGCAGCTCCCTCAAGACGAGGTACTCAATACTTCTTTAAAAGGCGTATTTTGGGGTGTCGTCTCCATCCGCACTCCTCCCTCTCTGAGCACTCTATATATGCCCTCCTTCCACCAGGGCCCCATATAATCCTGCCGCCAGGCCAAAACTGATAGGACCCAAGCTAAGCAAATCGGATTCTATCCCCCAGAAATTTAGAGCCTCATTCATTCTTCCGTTTAGCAATTATTTATTTGAACTGGGAATTATTCTAAGAGTTGGGGGTACAGTGGATGCGTTTTCTCCTGATAGCCCACTGCATCGTTCTGGGCTCAGGTAAACACCTGTGTTTCCTCATACATCTTCTGTGTTTCAACTGGTTTAGTGGGTGTCTATTCCTCACACCCAAAGAATCATTTCTAAGACAATTTCACATTCGGTATTCATGATGGGGAAATGCTTTATTTTCTTTCTTGGCAAAGAAACTGAGAAATCTCTCCTAAGTTTTAACTAGGTACATTTTCATTGATTGGAATCACAACTGATCTCAAGAAATCTTTGTTTTTGAGACTGACACTGTATTACCCACTTCTTGAAAACATAGAGTATATCAAGCAACATGTCAAAGTTTTCCACCAAATCATGATGAGAAACCAGAATTTCTGCCTTTCATTTCTTCATAGTAATCACACAACAGTCTCCCCCACCCCTTACACACACACACACACACACACATGCATGGAACCCCTAATAAACATCTTGTAAGGAAGCAAAATAGAAAGGCAGAAAAGTTCAGTCACTGGAAGCATACGGTTTGCAAGACAAACCTGATTTTAAATATCCCCTCCTCTGGTGATCTTGGGAAGTTTCAAATCTCAAAAAAAAGAGACAGTAACTACTTCACAAGATTATTGTGAGAATCAAATGTGTGCAAAGACGCTGGGACATAAGATGTGCTCAGGAGGTGCTAATCACTAAACACACACTACTACTTATTATTCGGCTCTTGCTTTGTGAGCCGCAGTGCGTGTGTCTATAAATACGGGTATGCGTACAGAACACACAGATATACCTGCCGCACGTAATACACAGGTCTGTTTGCATGGGCCAGTTGCTCTCCCTCTCACCTAAGGAGAACCTGGTGTGGTATAGCTTAGGCCAGGAGATTCAGGCCCTCAAGTATCACTAATTACAGGACTCAACAATAAACTGTCATCGAATCCAATGGTGTAACCAGAGATGTGAATTTCTGCCAGTTCAGGATCCAATGTCTCACTTAACAAATTCTCCTCAACCTAAATGTGTGTAAGAGCTTGAAAGACTTTGCTGGAAACTAAGAAGTGGGTAGGGAAGGGGGTAGTGGTTGCATTTCTCCAGTGCCCAAACACTGAGTGGTTTCAAAGCAGAAATGCAGAAATTTTCTGTATCCCAAGGTCTTCAAAAACCACTGTTTGGAAAGAGTGATAATACTGTGCATGGTCCTAGCAGGAGCCACACGTTGGACGAGCACTCACCGGAGCTATTATGGACTGTCATGGGGTCGCTGGTTAAATGTGCTGACTCTGGAGCTTGATTTCCAGGGTTCAAATCCTGAATCTGCTATTTGTGACTTTGGTCTAGTTTCTTGGCTTTCCCCAAATTTGGCTTCCCCATTTGCACATGGGTATGATGATATTAATATCTGCTGTATTAGTATCCTATGGCCACAAGAAACTAAGACAAGTTTGTTTGTTTGTTTGTTTACAAACTTGGTGGTTTAAAACAACAGAAATTTATTCCCACAATTCTGGAGACTAGAAGACCAATGTCTTCTCACCAGGCTAAAATCAAGGTGTCTGCAGGGCCATATTCCCTCCAGAGGCTGTAAAGGAAAATCTGGTCCTTCCCCTTTTGAGCATCTGGTGGCTCCTGGCATTCCTTGGCTTGTGGCCTCATCACTCCAATCCCTGCCTCCTTGGTCACATCACCTTCTCCTCTCCTGTGTATCAATTGCTCCTCTATTACCCTCTTATAAGAATGCATGTGTCTACATTCAGGGCCAGTGATGATTAATTTTATGTGTCAATTGACTGGCATCAGGGATCCAGATGACACATCACTCCCAGATAGTTCTGGATGAGACTAGCATTTGAACTTGTGGACTTAGGGATGTAAACTGCCCTCTCAATACAGATAGACATCATCTAATTCACTGAGGGCCTGAATAGGCCAAAAGGTGAAGGAAGGAGGAATTTCCCCCTTTCTTCCTGCCTCAGTGCCTGAGCTAGGACATCCCATCTCACCTTTTCTGGCCCTCCAACTGGGGTTGACACCATTGGTTCTCCTGGTTCTCAGGCTTTCAGACTTGGACTGAACTACACGACCTCCTTGCCTGGGACTTCAGCTTGCAGACTGCAGGTCATGGGACTTTTCAGCCTCCATAGTCTCTAATACAGGGCCAACCTAGATAACTTTCTTATCTGCTAAGACCCTTTTATGCTACATGGGGGAACATTCACAGGTTCACTTTTCAGCCTGTCACATTTGCCTTGTGGTCTTATTATAAGGATGGAATGACATAAAATGACAAAGTGGCTAGAATATGATAAGTATTCAATAAGCATTACCTACTATTACCAGGCATATCTTGCCTGTACTACAAAGTGACCTTGAAGGAACTCGGCCCAAAGAAGCTTAGCGGAAGACAGGAAGGGGACTGGTGCTAGTCGACCTTTGCCAATAGCATTTGAACATTCAAAAATGCTTTATGTTGGTGCTCTCAGCTTGTGCCTTTTACAAACACCTCTAAAAATCATAACACCTTACATAATAGACAAGTTGGGGATATGGTAAAGAATGCCGAAATTAGTGCCAGAGTTTATTCTCTTGTTCTTATTAGCCTATATTTGAAAATCAGTGTGTTCATAGGAACTTTATTTTCACACCAATTCTGAAACAATCATCAAATTCTGAATGAAGAAAACATCCATATTCTAGAAATTTTAAAATTTCACATTTGGTTCATGATCTTCTCTGTAATGTTTAAAATAAGCTTGGGCATATCAGTCTTTTCAATATTGACATAAAATTGTTCTTTGTTATGTCACCTGAAGTCTCTGTTCATTTCAAAAGCACAGAATAAAGATTAAGATTTAATATTTTAACAGCTTCCCATCCTTTCCATAGGCTTGGCGGGTAAACAGTCCAGACTGGGAATAAATTTATACTTTCAAAGCCCTTTCACGGACATTCATTTAATCCTCCTAATAATTTTATGATATGGGCAGGTAGCATGAGTTCCACCTTACAGATCTGGAAAATGAGGTGAGAAACTTTAGGCTCAGAGAGCGAAACAGAACTGGTCAAAGGCAGAGCTGGACTGACTCCTGGTGACACCAATAGTAAGGGAATAAGGATGGAGAAGGGTGACCCCGAACAAAGGCGAAGTATCGCCTGGAAATTCAAGCCTGGAAAAGCCTGAAGGAAAAAAGGTAGGAGATGTGAAATGAGGAAAGTCAAAAACCCAAATGAGCCAACCTCCTGTTAGCTCCTAGTTAAAAAAGGAAAGATCAGATTCCAACAAGCCAGCGATTCGACACATGTGCACACATTCCTATGATTCTTTTCATGGGCTGCTCTCACATGCTGCAGAAAGTCAGCGCATGACCTTATTCACTAGTTCTTTTTCTAAACCACATCCTCTCACCTGGGCAGGTGTCTGAGCAGGTGAGAGGTTTCTCTGCATGACTAAGACAATCAACTGCCCTTTGTTTCCCTCAGAAGTATTTCCTCAAGGAAGTTGAAAGCCAGAGCGCATAGGTGAATCAGGAAGTGAAGACAACATTGACTACACTGAATTACAACACTTATAATAGTATAAGTGATCGTTTATAAAATAAATGTACCCACGTGTGTGCATTACTGAGCTCCTTTTTCATCCTATAATTCCCTCTTCTTCCAGGAGGGTGTCAGTTTCCCAAGGGACTGTATTTCCTGTTTTTCAACTTTTGCAGCATTGCTTGAAGGCTTCGTGTGTGCAGGTGATATTACAGTTACCAGTCTTTGTGATGATAGGGCCATCAGCACTGCATGCGGAAATGGATGGGCTCATTGAAACAACCTGATGCAGAAAGAAACTGCATGTGAAACTACACATTTACAATTTCAAAGTATACTCTAAAACAGTGGTTCTCAAACATGGCTGCACATCACAACTACCTTAGGGACTTAAAACAAACTGGTGACTGGACACCAACCCAGGTGTTTAAATTGTTATTTCTGTGGGTGAGATCTTGGCTTCAGATGATCTATGTGTAGCCAGGACTGAGAACGAATGCTTTAAATAAAAGAATCAATGAAAAGAAAATAATACCAGAACCGTACTCGATATCCCTTGTAGATAGTTCAAATATATATTCACACTTATTTTATGAGGCCATGGCAAGGGTGTAGATGTTGAAAATACTATTGGTAGTGAAGACATGAGAACAATCAGTGCATCCACCACACTAGGTGTCAGTAAACAAAAACTGGGAGGGGACATGGACAAAAGAAAAGAACTAGATCTGTTAGAGTGGTGAGAATTTTGTTATATACCTAAACACATTTAAAAGTATATTTTCAGTGTGTTAACATTAGAAGACACTAGTGAAAGGTATATGGGAACTCTCTGTACTACCTTGACAACTTTGCTGTAAATTTGAAATTATTCCAAAATAAAAAGTTTATTTAAAAAAATACTTTAGTGACTTAAGATTTCTAAGGAAATGTACCACCTCTAAAACTGTCAGTGTAGGCTGACCCCTGTGGTTTTTATCCTGTGATTGTAATGGGGTTCATCCTACCACAATGAGACAATTCTTCCCATTAGCCTGACATAACATTAATAGCAACAACAGTAGTTCTGTGCTAAACACATACCCACGCTATCTCTTTAAATTCTCACTGAAATTTTGTGTGTAGGTCCCATCAGCATCCTTATTTCATAGGTGAGGAAACTGAGGATCAGAGAGGTACAGTTATTTGCCTAATGTCATCCAGCTAGCTAATGACAGAGCTGAAACTCAAACCTAGACCTAGCTAATTATGGAGCCTACGATTTAAACCTCTGTATCATATCATCTCCCAAATCTGTGGGTTGTTTTCTACCACAATGACCAGATCTGCAAAATAAGAGAATATTTTCTGTGCATATCGAATGTGCAGCCCTGGCTCTGACCAGAATGAGAAAGCTTATGCTCCTCAGAGCCTGCTCCTTCTCACTCTCCTCCCCTAACTCTCAGCACCTTCTTGTCCCCCAGGCCTTTCCTGCTGTCTGCTCATTTCCTGTTTCTAAATTACCTGATAGATTAGATTAATTCGCTCTAAAGTATGGATGATTAATGGCATCTTCATGTGTTGGTCCTTAGAGGACTAAATCCATTTTTAAAAGAATATCTAAACAGAAGAGTATTTATCCAAAAACATGAAAATGGTGGAATTTACTCACTGTGGCACCTTCATGGCAAAGATATTTGAGAAAGAGGCCCTTAAACAGAAAAGCACACTGTTCATAAAAATCACTCACTGCATGTGAATTGATGTGCACAAGTCATTATAATTGACATCGAGGAGAGCTAAAAACCCAACAAGCACCTACTGTTTGGCACAGGGAATTATACCCAATGTCTTGTAACAACCTATAATGGACTATAATCTGTTTAGTGTTGTCCAAGGAGACATACAGACTTACAGGAGTTGAGATAATAGGCAGGGTCACTGGTCCAAAAATTAGCCTGAAAAAAAGATTTGTACTGAAAACAAGCGGTGGTGGTAGGATGCCTCTTATTTGCAGTGGACTTGGGTTTTAATAGCGCCATTCCTGAGCCTCGTATCACCCCTGATGTTGTTTTTGTTGTTGTTGCAGGAGACCTTATTGTGCACAAACCATTTTTCTCACACTATTTCACTTTTTTGGCCAACATTCTTTTGAGGTAGGAATGAAAACATTCACATGTTTTAGAGGAGGAAACAGACTGAGAGAGTAAGCGATGTGCCAGAGGTTCCACAGCTAATTAGCAGTGGCTTCAGGCTTCAAACATATTCCTCCCCCATCATCTCTGAGCTCCTCTGGGTGCGTATGTCTCCTGGCATGGATCCAACTGGGAGATGGAAACTACACTAGTAATTTGAACACAGACTAATACGAAAAAAACTATTAACTAGTAAGAGAGGATTAAGTACTGAGGGCGTTTCATTGTATACGACTGTTCATTGCTCTATAAGAATTCCTGGTGTATTATCTATGCCAAGCCAGACTGTTAACTCAAGTGAGCAAAAACAAGTGTTTGTGCTTCTCTCATATTCTCCACAAATGCCAAGCCTAGTGGTGGGCATAAAATAACCTGGGCATTCAGATCCAAGTTCACATCTTCACTCTGCTGCTTACTAGCTGGGTGACCTCAAGAAAATCACGTAGCCTCCCTAGGAAAGGTTTATGGAAAGACTAAAGTGAGCTAAGACATGCAAATGACTCAGCTAAATAAGCGGTGGCTAATACTACTACTGTTACTATTATTATCAGCAGCATCATTATTAAGATTCTCTAGTTCTTTGTCTTCTGAAATTCTGCCGAGTGTAATAATTGGGACAATATTTGAAAATCAACAAGACATTCTTTGACCTCATTTGCAGGCAGATCTGTCCTTTGATCTGCCGTAAGGAACTACCATATGGTACTCAGCCCTATTTTGAGCACTGACTTTTTTTTTTTTTAACTGAATGTTAGTGTCAGGTCAACATCCACCCTTCCTCATCAAAAATCTCTTAAGCACAAGCCCACTGAAAGCTGGCCTGCTTTAATCCAAGGGTGATATTTCTGTGCATGGTTAAGTTTCCTTCAACTTTCAACATGAGCCAATTGGCTGTGATCACAGGATGTTATCAAAAACGATTGGGCAGACTGTGGGTAGTAATAGACATAATTGCCAAGGAGAAACAAGGGAAAAATGAATCTTCCATCTCAGGGAGAAATAAGTGGCTTTACTATGGGGTCAGAAGGATCCTAAGATTCCCTGTCCTAGAGAAAATGCATAATGGTACTTTGGGAGTTGGAGAATTTGGCAGCGACAACACGCATGGATCAAAACAGCTTTTAAGGGCCAACCTCAGGGGACTGCATTTCTATAAAAGGAATGAGATGTTTTTCTTTATGCTGCAGAAAATGCAGAATCAGAGCCGATTGGAAACCCAGCTAGCTGTCTGTCATTATCTGCAAAAAACGAGGAGGAAAATGATGTTCTGCTATAGTAGGGTGATGGGCAAAAATCTCTCCAAGTTTTCCAAAATTCATTTGGGCAAGTCTTAGAAAGCAGGAAAGAAAAAAAAAAAAACTTAAACATAAAACCTTGTTGAAAATGAATTTTTATGGAGTTTCCACCATAATAATGTGTTTAATGAGAGGCTCTACATTTGAGTACATTTTCCCCTTGTTCCAAATGCACCCAGGCCAGAAGTGTGAGTTGTGTTTGACCTGAATGACATTTTAGAAGAAGCTGGTGACGTGAGTGAGCTCACGCTACAGGGAACCATGCAAGTCTGCACAAATGTCCCTGTACTGCCAGTCAGCAAGCAGTTCACAGGCCGCAGTGTTGAGGGGAGGTCCCAAGGCCCACCCGGCACCTCACTTAGGGCTGACCACAAACGTTCAGTAAATCCTGGTGATGAGAACTCAAAGAAATGCTCTGAGAGAAATATCATGAATACTGTAGGATGCATTCTCCCTTTATATTGAAATTATCTTCTTATCCTCTGATTTGCTTTAGAACTACTCTGATTTCCCAGAAAGATTCAATGTCACATTTTCCTCCAGTAACTTCTTTCATTCTTAAGTATTGAAATGACTGCTTGGTGCAGGAGGAGAAAGCAAGGACTCAAAAGGGAGGTGACTGGTTCCAAGCCCCTTGGGGAAAGGGGAGCCCGAACGCCCCATGAATCTTAACAGAGGGGTTAGCCCTGGTCTGCTCTTCTGCTTCCCACAGCAGCCTAGTCAGGGAGTGAGCCAGCCCAGGACCAGCACTCAGGTTGTCCCTTGGCAACCGCTGAGGGACTGGCAGCTCCATGACGGGAAGGAATCTCAAACCAGGTGCCACGAACAAAGATCTAGACACATGGCGCAAGGTGACTTTTAGGCCCTGGGATTAATGCCCAGGCCCCTGGGACTCACTTAGCTGACCCCTGAGGCCTAGTTTATTTAGTAATGTGGAATATTAAATATTCACATTTTTAACAAGGCATGTGCCTTATCAGTATCTGGATTCATCTTCAGTAAAGGCCTTCAATAAACACAAGTTCTTTCGTACGTTTGGAAATACTTGGAAGACCCAGTATCACAACTATTGAACATGTGGATAGAAATAATTACTAGGGTTTGATTATATTATTCACTCTATCCACCAAATCTTAGTTTTAATAAAGGTTGTATCCTGTTGGAATTGCTGAAATCTTGTCATTATTTCTCCGACAATCAACTTCAGACATCAGGCTTAAGTCGAATAAAATTGGTGCCTTGATCATGTATTCCATCCAACATTAACTTACCGCATATAAAACTATTAATATATAGTCCATACGTATATCCCTAATAGTAGGATTGAAAAATATTGTAGTCTAAGTTGCAACATTTGGATTTTAAAATCCACGACAAGGCTGAGATAATCCATGTATTGCACTGAACTCCATTTATTGTACTGAAAGCAAATGCCTTTTTAGTAACCAAAGACTGTGCACCCTTGGAGAAGGTAAATTGCAGCCCACTTCCTACTCGGGTAATTACATTCTCTGCTGGTTTAAATCTCCTCCCAAGGTTCTGTGCCCCACACAAGGCTCTTCCTGCCCTGGCTTTGAACCTCTGGAGTCTGGAGTCCATTGGAGCAGCGTCCCTACTTTCTCTGAGCAACCCCATCTCTGGTCCTGGGCGGAATTATTTTTATGAGGTTGGACTAGTCATGTGTCTGTCACCCAGAGCTGAGAGCGTCTTCCTGGGGGCTCTACCTAAGAGCAGTCACAGCTGATTACCAGTCTATCTGAGATTCAAGCCTGGATGACTTTTAATTTTTTGATGCTTAATGTAGAGAAAATAGAATTGCTTTTGACTGATCCTGCTGAACTCCGCAAAGCATGTACTTCTTTTACCGTTCAGTGGACCACTGGAGGCTAGCAGCACAAGATGCTCTATCCAGAGGGGCCGGTGCAGTGGAAAGACTGGGCCGGGGGCCATGTTGCTGTCTTCGGCTACTGGCTCTGTTATCATCTGGTTAACTTTACCCAAATTACTTAAAGCCTCTGAGTCTCAGTTTCCTCATCTTTCAAGCTGTGCTTAAATATGCTGTTGTTACAAAGAGCAAATGAAACTATGTGTGTCACATGACATTGCAGGTATTGTGATTATTCACAACATGCAAAACTATTCTTTTAAAGGCATGAACACTGTGCATCACACACATAATCAATTTTACTTTACTAATATTACGGAGAAGATTATAAACTTTGACAATAAAGTTTGCACCAATTATCTTATAGAAAATATATTAATAGAACTATGGTGAAAGCTTTAATAAAAAGTACATGGTCTTAAGAAAATGCAAGGCAGTGCTCCCTTGTCCAAATTTTGGTTTATGTTAAATTGTCAGTACAGGCTGACCTGGTTTCCTATAGATGTATGAGCCTGGAAGAAGCACAGTTATATTTTCATTGACAAACAATTCCACTCCCTCTATAAATCAACATCATTTCCTCCTGGCCCCCTCCAAGATTCAGCAGCTGTCACAAGGTTGCCAGGTAGAATAATGATTCAGGACCCATAGACCACACTGTCTTATTGAACTGCTCCCAAGCTCACTGGCTCTGGGACCAATAAATCATTGCTTTACAAGTCATCTGGAACACAAGGTGTAGCCCAGAGTCAAGAGTCAAGGTTCCACGGTACTGTTAGGAGGTATTTGTTATGAAAAGATTTCTTTAAAAAAAAATAGTTTTAGTCACAGAATAACCTTTCTCCTGATCCTTTGAATGGTTTCCTATCGGCATGGTTTTCATCCTCTGAATACTTAATAATCCCAATTCAGTGTTCAGATACCACTGTGGTTTTCTTCTCTTGATTTTGAAGCTCTTCCAGAGCCCCTGTTGTTTGTTAAAACGTGGAACTCAGGATTCTTTCTGGTGTGGCTTCCACCTCGTTCTATCCCACTTCCCACGGAGATTACACACTCGGTAAAGAGCCGGCCTGTTTTCGGTGTCCCTAGCAGATGGAGACAAAGTTATTCTCCACTTTTGTTCCAAGAAACAAGGCAATAGGGTGTTTCCAAGTTTTTGCTTTTTTGTACTGAGCAGTTGGAACAATAATAATAATACCAACCTCTCCTCTTTGTAGGAGCTTTGCCATTTATACAGTTTCTGCCCCTCCCTTCTTGCACCATCCTGGTCTCTTTTGGGAGAATCAACTGTGAAATGTGCTTCCTGCTGCCACTGAGAAAATAAGTGAGGGGTAAGGACTTTGTATTTTAAACAACATCTAAGACTCCAGAAGTTACAAGATTTGCTGGTGAGACTGAAAACTCAAAAACTTCTCTGGGTCTTATGGATTTCTGCATAAGTATTTAATCATCCCACTTTATTGATAGCACCTCTTCTGTTTCTTATAACTCTCCTGTCTTAATTTTCGTAACAAATATCTGAGCTGAAAATTGAGACGTATTCTTGTAAATTAAGGACTATTGCTTGACTTCAAAGTTAGGGCTAGGAAAAGGGGGAAAAAACCTCAATAAACCCCTCATTCCCATTCCTCTAGGATGAATACTCTTTGCTGCAGGAGCAATGCCTTCAGTTGATTAGAAAACTAAATTTCAAATTTCAAATGAGTTTAAGGATTTGCATTCTTTGTACCAAAAGGTATCCAGGAACATCACAATGGTAGTTGCTACCAGGCAGGCAAGATCCCTGATGAATGCTAAAATTTGTGGGTGAAAAAAAATTAAATGGTAGCATGGACTCAAAGTATCTCCCCTCAAATAAATTACTGTGGTGGTTTTAACATGTGTCCACAATTTATTTGATTCTTCTTTCTCCAGGAGGTAGAACTTCATTCCCTTCCCCTTGAATGTGAGCTCAAATTAATGACTTACCTCTATTGAATGGAAAGAAAAAAATTGTAAGTTTACATGGTAACTTTACATAGACACCACCTTAACTAAGTGATCAAGTTAACATTATGGTAATAATACTTATCAACAATTTGTATCTCCCTAATATAATGGGATGAAAAGGGTATAGTACCTCTGTAATATACCTCCCCCAAATCCATAACTACAGAAATCATGAAAAAGCATTGGATAAACCCAAACTGAGGGACATTCTGCAAACTAGCTGACCACTACTTCTCAAAAGTGTCAAGGTTATAAGAAACAAGAAAAGAGGATGAAAAAAGTCATAGATAGAAGGAGACCAAGAAGACACTATAATTAAATGTAATATGGTATTCTGGATTGGATCCTGAAACAGAAAAAGGACGTTAATGGAAAAACTGGTGTAATCTGAATAAAGTCTGTAGTTTGCTTACTAGAATTGTAGCAATGTTAATTTCTCAGTTTTGATAAGTGTATCATGGCTATGTAAGATGTATAACATTAGAGGAAGCTGGTTGAAAGTTTACAAGGACTCTCTACTATCTCTGGAAATCTAAAATTCCCTCAAAATATAAAAAAGTTTTAAAATAATCTCCATGTTTATGGGTATGCCTAAAGTCAGCATAGATGAAGTTTACATTCATTCATTCTTTCAATTCAGTTCATTTTACATATATTTATTGAGTGTCTACTTTCTGCCAGGCACTGTTCTAGGCACTGGAGAAACAGGGCTAAAATGAGTGAGGTTCACACACTGATGCCAAGTTACAGCCTCACAGGTATAACAGATATAATGAGTGATACAAAGGATAGGTTGCTATGGGCGCATATTACAGGGGGCAAACCTGTTCTGAGGGTTAGGGAAGGCTTCTCTCAGCAGAGAATGTTTTAGCTGAGACCAGAAGCATAGTGTTAGCTGGGGTGGGAGCTGTTCGGACCAAGAGGGGTTGCTTCCAGGCAGAAGGAACAGACAGCATGGCAAGAAAAGAATGAGGGATCAAAAGGAAAGCCAAGAAATGGATTTGAGGAGTAGAGAGAGGGATCTTAATACAAAGGCAGGGACTAGATCATTCAAAGTCTTATAGATCAGGGAAAGGATTTTGAACTTTAGCCTAAAGTAATGAGTAACCAATGGAGTATTTTAAGTAAATTTTGTAATTTTGTTGCGATCTATTTCTCTTAATTTATGTAATTCCTAGCTACATAAGTCAGAATTGTTCATGTTTGAGAATGGTTTCAACTTCCTAATTATTAATGACTTTACATAAGAAAGGAATCATTTATTTTTCACCCTGACCCCATCTCTACCCTCCAGCAATGAGCTGAGTTGAAATCTCCTTTATTGACTGAGCCACATTGTGGATAAGGAGGAGTCTCTGAGCAAGCAAATATATTTTCCAGTTGGCTCCCCAGCACTCAAATGGCCTTCCATTTGGGGTACTCTCTCCATCATCAGGGCCTTGATAGAAGGCAGGGCCCTACCTCCCACTGCAGATGCCCGTGACTTAGGGTCAGCTCTCTGGGTCTCTTCAACCAGATCTTTCAGTCTTAAGTAGATAATGCAAAAACACAAGGGCTATCAAGAATATTTCCTGGGAGGAAGTACTGGCAACCAGATCTAGGGGCACTGGTGGCAGCAGTACCAGCAGAGATGTCCAAAAACTGGACAGGTCCTGTGGCACAATGTGGGCTCTGGTTCTGCTGCCAGCCTCCCCTTGGCTCCTTCCCATTTGTTAATCCTAGCTAAGTCTCTGTGGGCTATCCAATATCTTCCTGATAATTTCTTTATTTGCAGGTCTTTTTCTGACATTAATGACAAAAGACATTGACTAGTAATAATAAGAGTTCACATTCATATAGCACCTCATTATTTGAATAAGCACTGTTTTAAGTGCTTTGTCAGACCTATCATCTCCTTTAATACTAGTAAAATAGAGAAATAAATTTCTCTGCTGACAGAGGGAAGCCATGTGCCAGAATCATTTACTTTAATAGGAAGAAACTAAAGTATAGAGGCAAACCTTTTTTCAGGCCAAGAGACTATAAAGGTGCTTTTCTCTAATAGCAGGAAATTGGAAGTAACCTGAAATGTTTGAGAATGGGGGACCAAATGGGCAAATTACAATACAGTCACTCAAGGGACTAGTATGCAACCATTTAAAACAATAATTAACAAACCTGAGATGTAAAGTGAGAGAAGCTTGTGATGGTAATGGTGTGGACATATGAAAGCAAATGGAGGAATTATGAAGACATTCAGAGTTGTTTTGTTAGGGTGGTGATTATAGGGGGGGTTCCTCCTCTGTTTCTAAACCCTCTCTAACGTTATAGTGTATCTATAATTTTAAAAGGAAGCACCCTTGACCTCGCTATATATTTATCCCAGTGCTGCAGGATGACTCTTCTCCAATCATCCCCTTAGCAACCATTTAAGATAATGAACTTCAGGGCCACTTTCAAGCCTATGCTGGCAGGGCAGATATTGACCGCAATGTTGAACTGAAGTTTTCAGTACCAAATCCCCAAATGGACCAAAATTTCAATCCCCATCAGCTTCTGTCGTGAGGTTAAAATCCAAACCCAGATGCACATATCTGGGGCTGGGAGCCACCGCTGCCCTGACCCAGTTGTTCTTGCTGCACGGCAGTTTTCTGCCTCACACAGGGAACTCAGACATCTGATTCAGTTTGTGAAAATTTGCGGAAACAAGATGTCAGTCCTCTGAGTCAAACTTTTACCTTCCATACAGGCTTATTCCCAGGGGTCTTCTATACCCTCAGTTTGTGATGTTCTTGTCCAATTTCCTGACCCTCGCTCCTATCTCTCTGCTTCCTGGGCTCCGAAGTCCACCTTCCCTGTGAAACCTTCCCCGTGAAACCTTCCCCAGTTCCCTAAGGAATTTTCCCTAAGATACCAATGAATAAACTTAATGTTAGTTGAACTGCTAATGAGATGAAAATAACACTTGCAATTTTTGGAGATGAAAAATGTTCTAATATCTAAAATTTCATATGGCGCAGCCTAATTAATAGCAGGCAGCACTACCTACAGTGTGCAACACCAACAGCCCCCGTAAGTCACACTTTAGAGTCACTTATTCTGCCCATTAGGATCTGCAGGGCTCCACGGGTCAACTTTGACATTACTTTCGACAGGTAGGTCCCACATCTCCAACTCATGCCTTTTTCATACGTTCCAGAGATTTGTAGTTGGCACCTAATTGAGACATTCTCAGAAAGGACCTTTGAGGTCCCTTCTGACCTAGACACTAATTTATATATAGCAGGATGATCTTATTAAATAAGAACTGCTAAACAGTTCTGCTTAATAACACACACACTGATTAGCTTTCAAACTGAAAAAATGCTTGAGTCCTGTGACCTAGCGATTCCATTTCTTGGTAATTTGTCCAACAAATACACCCACATTCATGCAAAATGATGTATATTTAAGAACATTTATTACTACTTTGGTTTGTAATAGCAAAAGACTATTTTTTACTGATTAAATACACTTGGCACATCAATACGGTGGATTGAGTAATGCATCTCCAAGATACAGCATTAAGTGTAAGATAGTGTTATGGTATGTTTCCAGTTCCATGAGGAAGTGGTACAGAGAGAACATGTGTGTTTGTGTGCATGTCAAATTGTGTGAGTACATAGAAAATCTCTATTTAGATACACAAATCTCTATTTAGATACTTTTGGGAAGGGAACTCAGTGGTCCAGGAAAGGGAAGAAAATTTATCTTTCAGTATATGCAATTTGGTGCACTGTAAATTTTCCACCACGTGCATGGATTATTTATTAAAAAATAAAAGTAATGTTTCTTAACTAGGTTTTTTCTTAAATGAATAAGATTCATAATTAAGAGCACAAAAAGAAAAAAAAGCACAAAAAGGAATATATTATATGTATAAATGAATCACTATGCTGTATAACAGAAATTAACACAACATTGTAAATTGACTGTACTTCAGTAAAAATTTTAAAATTTTTAAAAAATTTAAAAAATAATTAAGAGCACAATCCTGCTTTGCTGTTGACTGAAGGAGAAGTCCCTTTCACTGATCCCCATAGAGTTAGAGTGAGCCGTGCCTTATATTCACCTGGTTCATTCCAACCCTCCTGAGAAAGGCTGAAGTATTGATGCACAGCATCATACCTCTCCTGACATAAAACTCCCAAATCACTCAAAAACTTCCTCAGTTTGTTCTTTCAAGCCTGGAGCAGGGGGAGGAAGGGGACAATTTCGGGGGAGGCAGAACATATCAAGCAAATTAAGCATAGATGTAATGACATGTAGATCTATATTTTCTTGTAAACCACTAAGAACACTGTCCCATAGTAAATGTCCCCCCAGGTTTGCACAATATTTATTTGTTTCTAGAAAATTAAATTGTTAAGATCCTTGAAAGCAGAGCATTCTTTTGAGTAGGCAACATATCTCTCCCATAATTTTGAAAGTAATTTGAACCCAAATGAATAAAGATTTCCTACTCAGCCACCACTATCCATTAAGTACTACAAAGCAAGCACACAAAATCTAGGATGTTTTCCAAGGTTGTTTTATTTTTGGTTTAGTCCCTTGCCTTTAACCTCTAGTTGTAGGCCAATTCCTTATACAAAGGACCATACATTTGATCTTTAGGCAGATTTTAGACATGAAGACTACTGAGGGAAAAAGAAAAGAAGAAACCAAATGACAGTAAAAGAGACCCATCCAATTATGTTTTAGTTTTGGCCACCCTGGTGCTATAACCACCCAGACGCTCCTTCAAAACAACCCCAGTCCTAAGAGGTCTGAGCAATTCATGAAACTTTGAGAAAAGTAAAGAAAAATAAGTTTATGTTATACTCAGATTTTTTCCAACTGGGTTTTCTTTCCTTACTTTTGGAAAATACATAAGCAAATAGTGTTAGAATATCTTCGAAGCCTCTGGCATGTTAACTGCCCAGCAGCTCCTTCTGCATCCTCAATCAAAGATGCCACCTACCCTTCGCAACTGTTTCCTTCAGTGAAAGCTCTTGATAGCATTATGATACATGTATCATTCCCCCTTTACAAGTGCATTTTTCACTTTTTAAAGGGAAATGCAAAAATATAATTAATTAAATTTAATTACAATAAAAACAAAAATTGAAAACTAATGGAAAAATATATGCAACATATACAAGACAGACCAATGGTTACTATTCATGATAAATAAATTCTCCATTTTTTTAAGGAGCAAAGAATACGAATTTGTCATTAAATATATGAAAATGTGTCAAACTTTACTAATAAAGAAATGCAAATTCAACTCAGCAACAAAAGAACATAAATAACCCAATTAAAAAAACGGGCAGAGAATCTGAACAGACATTTTTCCAAAGAAGACATTCAGATGGGCAACAGACACGTGAAAAGATGTGCCGCATCACTAATCATCAGGAAAATGAAAATCAAAACTATGATACAATATCACCTCACAACTGTTAGAATGGCTATTTTCAAAAAGACAAGAGATAACAAGTGTTGGAGAGGAAGTGGAGAAAAGGGAACCCTGGTACACTGTTGGTAGGAATGTAAATTTATGCAGCCATTATAGAAAACAGTATGGAGATTCCTCAAAAAAATTTTAAAAAGAACTACCATTGATCCAGCTATTCCATTTTTGGGTATCCAAAGAATACAAAAACACTAATTCAAAAAGACATGTACACCCCTATGTTCACTGCAGCACTGTTTACAATAGCCAAGATATGGAAACAACCTGAATATCCCTTGATGAGTGAATGGATAAGGAAGATGTGGTATATATAAAATGGAATACTAAATAGCCATAAAAAAGAAGAATATCTTGCCATTTGTGACAACATAAATGGACCTTGAGGGAATTATGCTAAGTGAAGTAAGTCAGATGGAGAAAGACAAATACTATATGATTTTAGATATATGTGGATTCCAAAAAACAAGGCAAACAAATAAAACAAAAACAATCTCATAGGTACAGAGAACAGATTGGCAGTTACTAGACGAGAAGGGAGTTGGGGTGGGTAAAATAAGTGAAGGAGGGTCAATTATATGGTGATGGAAGATTACTAGACTTTTGGTGATAATCACTTTGAAGTGTATACAAATATCAAATTATAATGTTGTACACTTGAAACTTATTTAATGTTTTTGCCAATTTTACCTCAATTTTTAAAAAGTAACCCAAATTCAAATCTGTCATTTCACCTATCAAATTAGCAAAGATAAACATTAAGTAAACATTGTTACCATTTAATGTTCTCTACCATTTGGGGGAATAAACACTCATAACTTGCTATGGAATCATTAGAGAACTGAGTAAATTGTAATGCATCCATAAAACAAAATGTTTATCAATGTCCGAAACAATACCCAAGAAAATGGCAATTAATAATGGCAATAATAATCACGGAAAAAGCAGTTTACAAGAATATGGTCCATGTAAAAGCAGAGTGTTTCTAGAAATGTGTTTCACCAAAATGTTAAGGTGATTCTTTTTGGGTTGTGGGATTTCATGTTATTTTTTAAACTTTCTTCATTGTATTTGTCTGCATTATCTGATTATTTATTATCAATATATCAATTTTACAAAACCCAAAAATCTCCTCTCTAAAAAAATGTAAGGGAATAAGTGACTCTTCTTTGGAAAGCATCTACCATGTGTATGGGAAGATTCATTTTTCTTGAGGCCTTTTATTACCCATTAAAATGAACTGCACATTATTTTTACTGCTTGAAGTCCTCTGAATAAATTTGTGGGTGTTCTCTTCCAAAGACTCAGTCTGGAAAGATTAATCTGTGGTTTTGGTTTAAGAAATGAAGTCTATTAAGTGGTCTTAAAAACAAAAGTGGGCATCAATGCTCATGCAAATTATTGGTGCTTTAAAACTCCCAAGCTTCAGCGAGCACTGGCTTTCTCTTCTTTTGCACTTTATTTTGAATCAGTGGAGAAGGCAATGGGGAGGGAACCCTGTAGGAGAAGCATCCACCTGTCCTACACACTCGGACTGAAGGCCAATAGACCTTCTAAAGTTGGGAGTCTGAGTGAGCCTGTGAGATGACAGCGGGGCTTTGATTTTGTGATTACAATAAAAGATCAAGGTGAGCACTCGGTGCCTGCAGACCTTGCCTGATGGAAATGAATAAACACTTGGCTCTAATACTATACCCAGCTAGAATACAAATAGAGCATATTATCAGCCATCAGAGCATGTCGTCCCTGAATAGCACTGGATTGAGGAGCAGCCTTTAAATCAAAGTGAAGGAGAGTGCCCCAGTGCCCCTCATCAACCATTCCTCAGCTGGGCTCCCCATGGAGCCAAGAGAGAGGGGGGACCCCCCTTAGGCAGCCAGATCAGCAGAAAGAGCTCTGGGATTCAACAAGGTGTCAGGTGTATTCATTGTACACAGATTCTCATTTGCCTCTTCCGCTGTCTGACAGATTGCTTCTTTGCAGACCTCCACAAGGAGGCAAATTACTGGGTAGGGCGTGGGGAAAGAGGCGCACACACTGCTGGTGGGAGTGTAGATTGGTACATGATTTGGGGAGAAGGACTATTTGGCAGTGTCTGTCAATTTTTTAAATACATGTGCTGTGTACCATAGCAACTTCGTTTCTAGGAGTCTAGCTTCCAAACTTCTAGCACAAGGATATATGTACAGGGAAGTATATTGCAGAATTGCTTATAATGGAAAAAGTTCCAAATAATCTAAATGTCCATTGCTGTGGGACCATTTAAATAAAATACGTCCTATCCATACAGTGGAATATTAAGTGTGGCCATTAAAAATGAAATTCTATGACATTGACTATTAAATGATGCCCCTTGGGGGTAGGAGGGAATCCTTATTTCCACAAATGAACATATAGATATATGTATATGTCTACTTAATGTTGAAAAGAATTTGAAACAGTTTATGATTTTTAAGGATGTGGTTAGGATTGAAATAGAAACAGAAACTCCCTTCCTACTCTATAAATTTCTGTATTGTTTTCATTCAGAAGTTTTTCCTTATGATGTTTACTGTTATGTCTTAAATGACACATTTTTTTAAAAGGGGTCAAACGTGTCTGTTCACTTAATAGTTCATGTTGACGTTCTGTTCAAGGTGACCCTCACTCTGTGTAGAGGAGGTTGTCTTGTAAGTTCTGAACGTACTAGATCAAACTTGACCATTGATATCTACTCCCGAGAGAGTGTTGTTCTCTCTCTCTTGGTTCTGTCTACCTGGGTAGAACAGGAATACCCAGGAGCAAAGGAGGAAGCAGCAAAGGCTCTCCCTCCGTGTCCTCTCGGGGACATCACTCCCTATGTCTGCCAAGTGTAACAGCTGATGGGGCCACTTGTCATGTCTTCTTTTTTATCTCTTTCTGCCATTTTACACCCTATGTTCTAAGTAAGAAAGGAGAACAAAAGGAGAGGGCAAGAGAGGAAGAAAGGAAAGACAGAGGGAAGGAAGAAAGGAAATTGGGGAGGGAGAGGGGGAGAGAGAAATGAGAAAGTAAGCAGAAAATTTGAAAGATGAATGGAAGAGAAGGCAGGGAGGACAGAGGAAGAATTTGGAATGGCCAGAGAGGACTGCTCTGTAGAAACAAGGGAGGAGGGTCCCGGAGGGAGGGAATAAATTAGAAGGCATAAAGTCTTGGCATCTCCAGAGGGACTAGGATATGGGAGGTTCAGGGTTGCTGTGAGTGGGTACGTGTCCTGATCTGACTCCATCTCCTCCCACCACACCCTCGGGTCTGTCCTTGGTACAACCACCTCCAGCCGCTTTTCTGAGAGGCCCCTTCACTTTCTTCTCCTGACGCTTGGCTCTTCCTCTACAGTTCCCTCGTTGGTAACTGCTTCACACCTCAGGACCTGTTCTCTGGCTGTTTCACACTAGTTTCTCCCTCCTCTGCAAAATGCCTCAGCTTTGATCTGCACCCCCGCCATCCCACTATAGCATCTACTATCCTGAGCTGTTGGCTGAAGTCTTTAGACCCCCAGGTCTTTCTCTCTCATTCTTTAAGAACTTTAGATCCTATCTTAACATCCTTCTCTCCCACATCGGCCCCTCCTAATTCTTGGGGAATTTCAATATCCATGAACCTTCTGGTGCCCTGGCCTTTCAGTTCCTTGACCTCTTCTGCTCCAATCACTCATTCTCATAGTCTTGATGTTGACATTAATTTCACCCTTCCACCATTTCTATTTCATCCCAACCTCCAATCATCAGTTCCTATCTTTCCAGCCCGCTCCATCACTTCGACAATTCATTGACCCACTAAGATCTGAAATTCAGTAATCCTACAACCTCTTCATTGTCCTTCACTCCCTTGGGTCTTCATTTCCTTTCCTACCCAGTTTAGATTCCATGGAATCACCTCCTTGCTCACATAAGTAATGCCCTTGCCCCCCTCTCTCTCCCTTCTTCATATTGTCCTTGCAAAAGCCCAACCATGGCCAAATCCAGCCCCAGAGCTGACTTTCTGAAGAAAAATATACACAAGTGAGGCTGACTGGGCCTCCAGAGATACCCAGAAACCTTGCACAAGTCTCCAACCACTTCACACATCCATTCTCTAGATGACGTTCATGATTTCCTCCTTTCACCCCAAACCCACAATACCTCCTCCTCCATCCTTACTCTAAGATGATGACCTGACTTCCTGTTTCACTGAGAAAATCAGATGAGAACCAGCTCCAACTCCACCACATCCACCCCACCGTATCTGAGCTCATCAGCTCTGCTTTCCTCAATTTTTGTGGCTAGACCATCCATGCTCTCAACTAGACCAACACCTCCATTTATGCACTGTATCCTATTTCTTCTTGCCTCCTGATGGACACTTAGAAAATTCTCCCCTCTCTCCCCTGCATCATTGATTTTTCCCTTTTAATGCAAGATTTCCCAGCAGAATGCAAACTGGTTGATTGTTTTCTCCCATCTTTAACAGATCTTGACCTCTGTCTACTGTCTTATTTCCCTGCTCCCCTTTGCAACAAAAATCAGTGAAGTACTTACACCGCCTCAAAGTTCTCTTCTCTCACTATGTTGCAATCTCACTACAACAAGATTTTATTCCCACTGTTCACACTATCGAACAGTTCATGACAAGGTCCCGAGTGACCTCCACATTGGTAAATCCCACAGTCCATTCTCCGTCATCACCCAACCTGATCTATTTATAGCATATGATGCTCTAGTTGATGGCCAACTGACCACTCTCTCCTTCCTAACATGCTTTCTCCACTTGGCCTCCTGTGTATCACTCTTTTTTGATTCTCCTCTTGCCTCACTGGATGTTCTTCTTAAATTCCTTTCCTGATTTCTTCTCAACTCCCAGATCTCTAAACACTGATATGCTCCAGAGCTTGATCCTTAGACCTCTTCTTCTCTGCCTATATTGACTCCCTGGCTGATTTCATTAAATCTCATAGTTTTAAAAAATATCTCTTTGTTAACAATTCCCAAATTCACCAGCCTGGACAGATCCCCTGAACACCAGACTCATAATCCAATCCTTATTTGACATTTCCACTTGGATATCTAATAGGCATCTCAAACTCTTTATTTTTGATAATACCAAATTTTATACCAAATTCTTTATTTTCCTCCATAACCCCCAACCCCACCACTGCCGCCCCAGTCTTCCTCTTCTCTACAAATTGCAAATCCATTCTTTCAGTTTCTCAGGCTAAAACCTTGACTCTTATTTCTCTCAAAACTCAATCCAATCCATTAGGAAAAAAAATTTTTTAAGTATGTCCAGAATCCAATCACTTCTCATAACTTCCATGCTAACATCATTGTCACTTATTGGGATTAACAGTTTCCTGACTGTATTGTGTATTGTTGTGGATCCCGCTGGTAGTTCACCACAATCCATTAGCCTTTCCTTTTTTGCACGTGGGTTGATACATTTCCCAGTTCTGCCTGCAGTTTATTGTGGACACATGACTAAGTTCTGGACAATGGAATGCAAGAAGGGATGTGTGCCACTTCCAAGGTAGACCTACAGATCATGGGATGCTTCCTGTATCCTCTTTTTACTTCCCATAAGCCAGAACCTGTAGAAACCTGTGAGCCATGTAAACAAAGGCAGTGTCCTAGGGGATAGAGGATCCTAAACGTCTGAATAATCATACAAAGCAGAGCTGCCTGCTGTCCTGAAACACACACCACAGGCTGTTAGATGAGAGAGGAATAAACTTAAAAGGTGTTTGAACATAGTCCCTTCCCTCTAATAAATTAGCAGCTCTAAAATATGAAAAAAAAAACAACCTGTAAAGTCAGCACGAATAAGTGTTTACATGACTAAAAATGTTAACATGTCAACAGGCCGGCTGCAACTCAAATATGTTACATATGATCATGAAAACAAAATGAATAATATGTTCCTAACAAAATTCAAAATTCTTTCAGAAAAGCTTATAGCAAAAAATAATGCACATTTTATTGTTTGATATGATGTTGGGGGTATGGTCTCAAAACCAGAGTGTTTATAGGTCCTGGAGTGGCCTTAAGTCATACTTCCTGACTCTGCTATTTCCTAGCTGAGTTGCCCTGATTAAGTCCCTTAAACTCTGAGACTCGCTTTCTATCTCCAGTAAAATGGAGAGCAAACAGGAAAATAATACTTATTTCACAGGGTTGCAAGGAGAATCAAAAAGTACACTTATTTTGAAAATACTTTGCACTCACAGCGAAAATAAAATGTGACAATGAATATATGTATGTTCACGTATAACTGAAAAATTGTTCTCTACACTGGAATTTGACACAACATTGTAAAATGACTATAACTCAATAAAAAAAAATGTTAAAAGAAAAAAAGAAAGAAAGACTTTGTCCAAAAAAACTCAGCACCTAAAAAATGTTCTGGTATTACTTTTTATGAAATAAAGATTATTTGTAATATGAAACAAAAAAAGAAAAAAAGAAAATACTTTGCACACATTATGGAAATGTATGGAAGGAACGCTATTACATTATCATGTACTATTACAGTTACCATAAAATCTCAGTGTTTGAAGGTAGTCTAGAAATCAGTTAAGACTATAGTGCCCAACCCAACAGAACTCTCTGGAAAGGTTTTGAAAACAGATGGAAAGGCCCTTCTCTCCAAAGAGTCTTATTAAGTAAGCCCTGGGACTCTGTGCTTTTTAAGCTCCCCTATACTCAGGTATACTGAGTAACTGGTAATACTGGTTGCTTCCAATGGTTAACTGGGTGGCTGAGTGACAGAATAAGAAGGAGAATTTGCACAAAATGTTTTTTGAACCTTTAGAATTCTGAAACACGTGAATGCATAGTCATATTTAAAAAGTAGTTATATTAAAATTATTTAATGTATTAACCAGCAGATAAATAAAAGCTCATTGAAGGATCCTAATATAGCTGGATATATCGAGGGTTTGGGGAATAGGTCAAATTTCCCAACCATGGCTCATGCAGATTTAACCTTCACTGTATCCCAGGTCCCACCTGAACGTTCCCCAATGTCTCCACACACCTTACTTTACAAAGCAGACCACTGAGTTGTCAGACAGCTGTAATTGTTAGCATATTGTTCTGTGGAAGTCTGTGTCAAAGTGAGGGATGCTATAAACATCATCATGGAGGTGGGGGTATAATTTAACCCACAGTATAACTGAATTCATAGATGACAGTGAGATACTTGATAACAGGGTTTATTGGCTACGATTCTGGTGGGTCTCCACCTGTCACCAAGATAGAAAACTAACATTGATTTTATCTTCAGATTTTTGCTTGACCTACTGATGTGATTGTGGCTTTGGTTATTAGGGAGCTTTCAAAATGGGATATGAGTCCTTGTTTAATCAGCATTGTGTCTATCTTGTCCCTGATTCTTATTATCTAATGCAAATTGGCTTCCTTATTACCTAACATAGTAGCTTCAAGCAGGGAGAGCCAAGCAAACTGAAGCTACAAAACTCAAGCAACGGCACTGTCTTGCCCTAGAACAATGTAAGATTTCTTGGTAAATGAATGTGTCAATGCCCCAATCCAAATGCACTACAATATTCAAAAGAACAGAAATCACTAAAAGAAATGATTGGGAAGTGTTTAATTTTGTACTTGGGTCCATGATTTCAGAATAGAAACCAATTGTTTCAACCCACGAGACTATACCAATTGCCCTTACTTTATCTCCACCTCCACTACCAAATTCCTATTATTTGTTCTCATTTGAATGGTCTGAAACTGTCACGCAACAGAAAGGTTGTTATCAATACTGCATCAGCCCCAGATGGATTAGAGGGGGAGTGATGGCTGTGGCTCTCTTTAATCCCTCCATCGATTCCAGGATTCTGAGCTTCTCCAGGGAATGTGGCAAAGCCACAGGAAGTCCCCAAAGGCAAGATGTTACAGGCTGCTCTGTGGTTCAGCTGCCAAACACAGAAAAAGTAATGCAGGCAAGAAGATGAGAGGAAACTCTTCCTTGCCTGAAACTCATAGGCAAGTGAGAGCATTTTGTTTGTTTCTTTCTTTGTTTTTTTAAGTTCCTCCAGAAGTCCACTATAGCTTGTCAAGGAACACATACTTCCATGTGTGTCTTCTGTTTCCAAAATGAACCCCAAAGCCACCTGCTTCAAGTAGCCTCATATGGAGCCAGAGATGTGTGCTGAAGTTGCCTCCAGCCCAGTTCTGTTTCCAAGTCCAAAAATAGATTTGAAGGGGTCTTTGAACAAAATCTTTATATTCCCTGTGCTTGAGTGCCACTAAATTGAATGGCATTTGCCACTTACTTTCATCATGGAATTGAGGGGAAGTAGCTGCAATGAGATTTGTAAAGAAAAAATGTTTTTATAGCAGATTGTAAAGAGAGAACAATGAGATATAGAGTAGCCATTCTTTACTCTATTAAGCAGTAATCTATATTTATTGAAATTCATAGCGCACACATAAGCTATGAGAAGACGGCAAGGCAAAACAGAGCAGAGGTGAATGTTCTTATAAAAACATAGAATGAAGTAACAGAATAACATTTGCTGAAAAACTCAGATTCCTTATATACACACACACAAAATTAGGACCACAAGCAACGTTATAGGCAGTTGTAACAGCATTATCTCTTTTATGTTTTCAAGCACTTTTGTCAGCATTGTGTAAGACTGTATTAAATTCTCAGCACTATGCTTTATTTCATTTAAATGAATTTGCTATAAACAAAACAAAAATTTTCAGTTTTATGTTTCATGAACATAAAGTATTTGATTTTTGAAAGGACTTAAGGAGCCCAAAATGTTTTATGTAAAGTATTCATTAAATTATAGGAGAATAAGACAGAGAAATAAATACATTATAGCTTGTCTTCCTAGAGCATCCAGGCCCTAAAACGGCTACAACTGACATTAACAGTGCAGATATTTAAAAATCAAGAATAAGAGGGGAGGGTATAGCTCAAGTGGTAGAATGAATGCTTAGCATGTATGAGGTCCTGGGTTCAATTCCCAGTACCTCCCCCCAAGATAAATAAACCTAATTACCTCTCCCTCAAAAAAAAAAAAAACCAAAAAAATTTTAAATTAAGAATAAGATATTAGCACTTTAACAACAACAAAAACAGAGCTGAAGTCAATTTTTTATACCATATCTGTGTTTAGAAATATTTTCAGACTATAAAATCACAGATACATTGATACTGGGGAATGTTTGATATGTATTTTTTGGAAAAAACACATGTGAAAATGCATCATGTGAAAAACACGTGATGCCTTATGCCCCCTGGCAATTTTTGCTTCATTTTGAATGAAAAGACATTCATTATATTATTTGTACTCCATACAGAAGCTAGGGAAATTCCTTCGTCCTATTTTCCTCCTTATTTTAGCTTCTCTGAAGTTTGCATTATGTTTCAGCATATATGCTTTTTATCAAATACTAAAGCAGAAAGAAAGAAATCCCCACTTCAAACACACAGAAGAGCTAAACAGGTCTTCAAGGTTTTCAAAAATCACTTCTATTTTTGCACACATCACATACACGTCCTACAGCAGGAGAGGTAAAAGAGATAAGAGTGAAGCAAGGTGAAATTTGATCTTGCCACAACCCTATCAAAGTCCTATTAGACTGATTTTTCTTCCCTGCAAACAATTGGAAAGTAGCAGTGACAGGTAGTCCTTAAAATCTGAACAAACACTAGGGAATACTTCATTTCATTATACAAACAGGGAGTTGAGTGGTCTCCACTAGCTCTGTGAGTTTCCTCAACAAGAGAGAATCTAACACCCAAGTTTTGAAACTATGAACTACAGTATTCTACAGATGATTGTGCTTGGTGTTTAAAAAGGCCCCTGCAGAGTTCCAGTCAAAATATTTACATTCCTCTCAGAAACTGTAACGCCAAGGAAAAGAAAAACATAGTGAGAGGACGAATCAAAAGAAAAACTTTCCTTCCCCCGCAGGGAGAGAAGGTGTCAGGCCGCTGGGTCTTCTCCAACGACAGTCCTGCTCTCTTCCTTTAAATCAGGCGTGGATAACACACCTTTTCGGTGAGCGTTCGTCTCTGGCAAGGTGCATTAGAAGGATTTTGCGTCAAAATTAGGGTTGTATCAATTTTTGAAAGCAAGTGGGTAACAGAAAGCCGTGAGTGGGCGTGTTTAATTGTCCATGCGTGCTCCCCCGGACACTGCACCGGCGCTGTAAATAGACGGGTGAGTGATGGGCACGTATATTTTTTTCCATGAAGTGCAGCCACTGGCTCAAAGTGAGTCAGACTCTGGCATGGAAGCGTTTTCGGGGCTGGACGGCGGCGGGGCTGGGGTGCGCGTGGAGGAAGGAGCCGGCGGGGGCGATGATTAGCGAAGGAAATGACCCAGCTCCCTCCCTTCTGTTTTCACAATCTGCGTCACGCTTCTGTACGCTCCGAGCCCGCGGCGGGCGAGCGGGCGGCCGCGCACGCCAGGTCAGGCCGGGCACCCGCCAGGCGGTCGCCTTTCCCGCCCGGGGTCCTCCAGCCCCGACCCCGCCTGCGGGAGGACCCCAAGAGAGGCCGAGATGGGGACCTGGCCTGGCGCCTCGGGGACCAGGCCCGGGAGCCGCGGAACTTCTTCCATCACGGCGCCCCTCGACGTGGACGCGGAGCTGGGAGTCCGGAAGCCGGGTGTGACCGCCACGGAGCCCGGCCTAGGCCAGCCGGCCGCGGAGCCGCGCCGGGCCGGTGGGGAGAGGGCGCGGAGACACCTTGGCCTGCCCCGCCGCGGCCGGGCCACTCCTGCCGCCCGCGTTCTAGACAGAAATGAACCTTCAGCCCAAGCATTAGTAGTAATACTCCATTATTCCTGTTAGAACAAGTTAATGTAAGGGTTGGGCCGGGAGGCCCCGGGCGGGGTCACGTGCGCCCCCGTCAGTCCGGCTCCCCTCGCCTCTCCGGTTCGAGTTATGCCATCAAGCTAATATATTGTGACTGCTCTTCTCTCCTGTGACAAAGGCGTGCAGCTGCCTCCAAATCAATAGACGTCAAAGAAATATGAAAACAGTCATGACACAAAACTTAAATCCTGGCTGGAGCCTACACAATCAGAACTGTGCTTCTGTTCTCCAAGCCGCCGATTAATTTATCCCAAAGTTTAGTCAAATTTTTATTCCGGTACCTTTTTCCCAGCAGATCCCGCTACATCTGTCGGGTTTGTAATGTAATTTGTAATTACTGCCCTTCATGTGGTCCAGTGCCTTGAACCATCTTTAATTAAAAGCATAATTAAGGGAAGATCTAAAGAAAGACAATTACCAGATGGTCTTTTTTTTTTTTTTTTTTAGAGGCGGTAGTTTCGCGGAGAGGGGTTCAGGGTCTGTCCCCTGGACCCTATGCCTGGGGAGGGGGCGGCGGGCCTGAGCGACACTTGCGCACTGCGATGGCCTCGGCCCGGAGCACCACGGGCCCCTCCCAAGTTCTGGCCCAGAGATTTGGCCGAGGCCGCGCCCCAAGGTGAGCGCCAGCGTCCCCGCGGTGCAAAGAGACCCTACCTTCCTTCGCTCCTCTCCTTCCCTAGTGTCGTGTGGCGTGGGTGTCAGCAGGGAAAGCTGGGGCAAGTTCAAGGCCAAAACAGCTTCCAAATCCTCGAGAGGGCCCCCGGAGTCAGCCTTGCCCGGCCCTTAGCGCAAGCCTGAGAACTCAGAAGCTGAAAGAAGGAAAGGACACGGGGGCTGGAAGGAAGGGGAGAGGGAGAAAGGCAGCTGTCCCCTGCCCCCATCCCTGAGAGGGCCACCTGGAGAGAAGGTCCCAGCCTAGGCCCTCCCTAGACCCGGCGGGGTTAGGGTGGGAGCTGGGACACCTGTCCCTTGAGGGTCTGAGAACCCCTGGGGACAACGACCTTGCCATCGCCCTCAGCCCCCTCGGGCAAGGTGCGTCTTGACAGCGATTGTCTCGGCTGTCGGCTCTTCTGTGCTCCCTAGTCCCTGGGATTTTCAGAACAAGTTTTGGGGTGAGGAAGGAACAAACCCATTTTCCACCCTATCCAACCCTCACGTCCCCTAAATGAATAATGCAGGCAGGAGCCAAGATTTCTGACTTAGAGCCGCGTTGCTCCGGCGGCTGGCGCTAGGATCCCGAAGTCGGATAATGGAAATTAAACTGTTGTTGTACGGCAGGGGATGTCATTATGTGACTGTTCATATTCAAAGTCAGGCAGCAATGAATTGTAATCATTTCAATTATCTTCAATGCACTTTCTTTAGGACACAAGTTGTTAACGATAAAAAAAAAAAAGTAGATTCTTGCGGCTCTGTGGGTCCATTTTCCAGACGGTTTGTTGCTCTTGCTGCCTGATTTGGTTTCGGCTTTTATTCCCCAGCCTCAGATTGTCTTACAGCGACTCTAGTATAGCAGAGTGAGCGAGCCGGGGTTCCGACGATGCTGTCCGGCTACCGCGCGAGTCTGGGATTGGCCTCCGTGCGCCTAGCGCGCGCATTTTGGTTGCTTTCAGGTTTAATTAACTTTGAACAACGAAAATGCCCGGAGCTCTAGATCTGGTGTCGCCTTGGGGAAGGGGGCCATCTTATATTGTGTCCTCCCCAGCCTAAAAGGGTGGGGTGGCTGCAGCAGCCTGCGCCCCCTGAGGCCAGCACCGTGCGACCGAAAGGCACGTGCCCTAGCTTTGGAGATCCCCCAAGAGAGCCGGTACCGTCTTCTTCCAGCCCGGAGAAGGCAGGGAAGAGCCAGAACCCGCGGAGCCTGCTCTTCTTTGTTGAAACTACTGCGAACCCGTGCTCGCTCCCTCTTGTCCCTGAACTTGAGGCAGCAGCGAGTTGGATGTGGTGTCTTCGGGGGATGGCAAAGCGCCCTCCGCCCCTAGACCGGGCAGAGAGAGTAGGGGTCGCCTTTGAAGCCCGCGTGCATTGCGCCGATTAGGACTAATCCCGATCTTTACACTAATATCGCCTCTCGGGTTTTTATTATACCCATTTGGGAGGAAATGAGCTCTTGCCAGGCAAATAGCACCCCGCACCCCACTTTTCATAGCTGCGCAGGGCTGGGGCCTGAACAACCCCGCGGGCAATCTCTGAGCTGCCGATATTATATTTGTGAAATGTCCTTTTGTTGAAGCTTTTAACACCTTCTTATAACGAATCATTTGTTCTTTTCTCTTTAATTTTGATAGACAATTAGCCATCAGAGATACACCAGTTGACTGTAACCGAGCATTAAACTCGCCTTTATGTAACGCTAATTTAGCATAGCTGCTTTGTTTAACTTTGCTATATAAGAACCAGGTTTTGTAGCAAAAAAAAAAAAAAAGTGTAATTTTATGTGGGGCTTCATTTCTTTTGGCCCTGTACGCAGCAAGACCTCTCCTCTTTGTGAAGCGTTCTGCTGGGGCCTGACGCCATTTCCCGTGCCTAGCACCTGCAGGGTGGGGGTGGGGGGGAGAATTAGCATTGATATAGATTTAGTTGAAATGTAATCTCTTAAATCTGTCCAAGATTCGGGGAGATAATTACACTTTCACTGAATTGCCAGGGGTCAGCATCTCAGAGGACCTCAAGAGTTGATTTACTAACAATAGTGTTACATAAAAAATGGCGTTTGAGATTATAATGTTAATGGATGCGGTCGCTGGGGAATGCGGGCGCTTCCAACTAATTCCATGTAACTTGTTTTTTGCCTCCCTTTTCCTCCCTCCCCTTCTTCTCCGTCTCCATTTTTGGAAAGACGCGGCTTTGCGGCGTTTCTTTTGGTGGCAGGATCCAGGACGCTGGAGCGTGGAGTTGACGCGCTTTTTCAGAGAGTGTTTGTGGTGACAGGTAACGGCCTCGACAGCAAGGCTGGGCTCTTCCTCACGAGGACCAGGTCGAGGGCGCGGGCTCCCGGCATCACGCAGCGAGACTCTGGCTGGAGCGGAGCGCAGGCGGCGGAGGCGGACCACGGCGCCCTCCCAGGCCCGGCCTTCCCGGCCCTCCTGGAACCGGACCTGCCCAGCTTCCAGCGGCCTCGAGCTCCGGGGCTGGGCGAGGGCGAGGCCCTGCTCAGCACCCTAGTCTCCCGCCCAGGCCGCGCTTCTGCTCGTAGGGATACTCACTTCCCGCCGCTAACTTTCCGAAGTTCCATCTGGAGTTTGGCGACGGCCTGAAGCAGAGGTGACCAGGAATACCGAGAGACATCGTGAAGTCCAGAGTCTAGCTCGGGTGAGACTAATCGTAAAACTAAGAATTCAGCCTCCTTTGGGCTTGGAAACCGTTAAGGAGTTTACACTCCCCAACACACTTGTCAAACTCACGTCAAATTTTACCCACATTGGTCTCTAGCCACAGACCCTAGACTCCATCCGAAATCCCACCACCACCCCTAACTAGATGCCCCACCTGGTACTTCCTGAGCTTTGCTCCTCCTAAACCTCACTAACCCTACTTGAATGGCCTCAGGCCCCTCCCCTGAGAGACCTGCCCCCTGGACTCCCCCCCCCACCCATGGGCCAACAAGGAGCCCCTGAAACTGTGAACAGAAGTCAAGGGATGAATAGGGAAAAGCAGCCCCTCAGCCTGGGTAGGACTAAAAGAGCTGGTTTTGTGACCTCCACCCAGGTGGCGCTGGGCCAGACAATTAGAGCAGGAGTCCAGAGCATAGGAGCTCCCTCAGGCCACACCAGGGTTCAGGGGCCTAGGCCTAGCCCCAGGACGTGGCCATTGTTGATACCCCAAGATCAGGAGCTTAGATTCTCTAGTGAGGCTGAGGCTTCGGAGCATGAAAGGGAGGTGCCCCTGCTACCTCTTACTCCCTACTCAGCAACTAAGGGAGGCAGAGAGAGCGGGGCTCATCTTGCCAGACCTGGACACAGGCCTTGTCTGGGTTCTCTCTTGGTCTGGGAGCTCGCTTCAGTGAAGAAAGGGTATGGAGCCATGAGTAAAGGAAAGGTTGGAGCAAAAGAAAGGGCCACCCTCAGCCCAATACACCCTCAGTCACCTTACCCAGCCTGGCGGTGCCTGCAAACTGGCTGGGCACTGTGGCCCATGGGTGCCCTCCAGGGCTCACCGATGAACGCAGCTGGGGAGGCCTGGATGCCCAAGCCCTTGGTGCTGGGTTGGGGTGAGGGAGGAGGTCCCAGACCTTCACAAGTGTTTATGTCGGTGCCCCCTTATCTTATATGTAACAGCAATATATATGTTAATTGAAAACTTCTGAATTTAAAAAGGTTGTGACAAGTTATAATTTGTCCTGTCAATGCCTGGAATCCTTATTTATCTCTTTAGCTTGCCTCCCTCTCTCGCCTGTCAGCTAACAGCTTGCCTAACTCGTTGACTTCCTCACTCATGGCACGGAAATGACAAATGTGCTGTTTTATCCGTACAATTTATTTCATTATTGTTGCCAGCACGAAGCATCACAATCAATCATAAGAAAGTCCAGTTGGCAGGTGTCAATCTTGGTGTGTTTTTGTACGTCTCAGTCTATATTTAATCCAATTATAAGGGTCACAGAGTAAGTGCCAATCCTCTTGTTACAACTCACATCTTATTTAAGATTTAAAGTAAAAAAAAAAAGTCAACTCAATCACATGGACCTTTTGGGGGATGGGAGGGGATGCCTTTGAAACCCCCATCTCTCTCTTTCTCTGCCTTCTCACTTCCAGTTTAAATTATGCAGCCATCTCTTTTTATTAAAGAGTTGCAGGGAATCTGAGTTTTATGAACATTTGTGTGCAAATGAAGGCTCTCGTTATTTTGCTAAAGTAGAAGCAGGCTTAATGATGATCTTTCCGCTCATTGCCCATTCAAATACAATTGTAGATCGAAGGCGGCCTTGTCACGTTGAGAAAAAGTGAATTTCTAACATCCAGGACGTGCCTGTCTACTTTCAGCGAATTGCATCCAATCACCCCCAGGGAATTCAGCTAGTGTCTCAGTCTCCACCCGGACAAGGGAGAGAAAGAAATCAAACATGGTGCCACAGACTGACTTAACACGAAAATGTTTAAAAGGAAAAGAAAAGCAGAGTTTTCTCGAATTGATTGTAACAGAGATTTTTCTTAGCAGGAAAGCAAACTGGAAGGATTTGGAGATTTTTCTCAAATGTCCAAGAAAACTTTATGGTGAGGTAGAACAGACAGAAGAGAGAAGAAACTAAGTATTTCTTTAAAAGAGAGCAGGAAAAATAATTGAATAGCAGAGAAACAAAAAAGAAGAAACTAAATATCTCTTTGAATGAGAATAGGAAAATAACCGAATAGCAAAGAAATCACAGCATTGCACATTATCATGCCATTATGCAGTCTTCTAGACCTGGGTAAAGAGATGGCAAATATTACCTATGCTATTTCCCTTTTTGATGCTCAGATTCAAACATTCCTCTAGTTTTTACTTAAAATGAAAATCTGGTTTTAAAAACTTGCCATCTAAAGGGGAGGAAGTGCAAAGGAGGAAAGGAAGAGCAAAAGCCACATGCAGTGTCCAGTAAATTCAATTCCTAAGATAATATATGGATTTCTGGCTTGGACAGCCATTTGAAATGACACACAATGTACACAATATTTTTTCCTCAGTGAGTCAGACTTCTCCCTCTATTAATTTTTATATGGAAAAGTTTTATTAAACCCCTTTATAAATTAGCACCCACTCAGGAATAATAATTTTAAAAACAGAGTTAATAGGATGCATTATCGTCCAGACTTAGTAAAATGAAATTAAAATACTGAAGTGGAAAATCCATTTCTACTCTTCAGTTGTTTCTGAGACTCTGCCCATTCTCAGTCAAAAGACAAATTCACTACTAAATCAATTCCCACCCACCCCGAAGCACAGATCCGGCGGGAGGGGCTCTGCCAATCTGGAAGCCGATTTATCTGAATAAAGTAGTTAAGGGGTGGGGGAGAAACCTACCTTGGACAAGAACACAGATCTCAGCTACAGTTCAAGCCAAGAACGGGTATCTCTAGTGTCTCTCCTTGTCTCCTTCCCATTAAACCTCGCTCTTTAATCTTTCCTCTCACTCCCTTCCTCCACTCCTACCCTCAATCTCAGGCCCCTCAACCCCACCCTCCTCCCCACCTCTGCTGGAAGGAAAGCTCTGGGCTTCCCTGCAATCACAGGTCAGGGGTGGGGGTAGTGGTGACCAGGGAACCCCGCGGACCCAGGGGCTGCCGAGCTCGCTCGCTGCTGTCTTGGAGAGCAAGAGCGTAAGACTGTCCTGGATGCCGGAGAGAGCTGAGGGGAAGCCCGGAAGGAAAGGGGTTCCTTTCCCGTTTCTGGCCCTTTGCACCCCACCTGCAGCCCGCCTCGGGTACACTCCTCATCCTCAGACTGCGAGTCGTCGGTGACGCCCCCCGAGCCGCCCTTGGTGCCCTTGTGCCGGCGCTGCTGGCCGGTGCGGCCTACAGTCTGCCCCTGCCCAGGCGGGGCAAAGCCAGGCCTCGCAGACTGGGCACCACGAGGGCCCGCGCCCCGCCAGGCCGAGCCGCCCACAAAGCGAGTGGCAGTCTTGAAGGGGCGCCCCGGCTCTCGGGTTCCGGGAGGATCTCCAGAGTACTCCCAGGCCACCAGTTAGCCAGTGGGGTCGGTACCGAGCTTCGCGGCGACTCAACTTGCATCCTTCCCAGTGGCCACCCCAGCGCGGGCTTCCTCCCGCCCTGCCTTCTGTGCCCGGGGCGAATGGAGAGCGGCTTGTGCGTTGGCCAGGAGCTCGGAAGGGCCTAGTCCGGCCTCGCCTCCACCGCCCGGTGCTCCCGCGCGGCCCGAGGGCGCCCTTTATTGACAGGCAGATAAGAAGGCGGCGGCCGTGGCGTTTCCAGCGTCGCTCTCGAGCACCCTGCTGGGTTGCAGGGATCCGCGCACACTTAATGGCCTGTACTCCAAACATGCTGGGAGCAGCCTTGCCCGCGGCCTCCGGTCGGGACAGAGAGGGCGGGTGGGGAGCGAGCCGCGGACAGAAGCTAGGGAGCCCCGAAGGCCTACTCAGGCCCGGGGCCTACCCGCAATCCAAACTCCAAGGCAGACCAAGGGGCGGGGGAGACCTCAGGACATCTGGGGTCTCGAACTGGACCAAGTCCTGGAGGTGAGTTAGGGGCTTACCAAGAAACTAGGTCACAGGAGGTGGTTGATGACCGCGGAAAAACCAGAGCTAACTCCTCCCTGAGCGCCACTCCCTAGGAGAGCCGGGTTTGGGGAGGCAGGACCAAGGATGCGTCCTGGCCCAGATTAGAGTGGTCGGTGGAGGGATGGATGCTCCTTGTTCTTGACACTGGAAGACCAGGGAGTTGGGATGGGAAGGAGTGTGGGGAACGTTTCTAAATAAATAAAACACCAGCTTAGACCTCTCTGCCAACAGGGTCCCATTTTCTTTTCTATCTCCAGCCTACCCTCGACGGGCTGAGCAAAAAATTTTAAAAAGAAAGAAAAAAAATCAAGTCCATCACGCAGCTGGCCTGGCCAAGAGGAGGCGTCAGGCAGGCTGCCTGGAGATGCCTCTCTGCCCGTTGCGAAGTCCCACACCTATCCAGGTGTGCCAGGGGCGGGAGCGGGAACCGCTCGACCTCTGGTGCCTCGGTGCCATCTGTGTTCTCTGTGCTCTCTTCTCTCCCCCACCCTGCCAAGCAAGGTGCACAAGAACTGGCCCTGGGGCCCTTCTCCAGCCTAGGCGCCCCCTCTTCTAGCCTACACACACACACACACACACACACACACACACACTTGGGTCCAACAGAGCTAGGCCTCCCACGAGCTGCCTAAAGGCGATTCCACGCCCCACCACTTCCCCTGCTGCCACCTAGTAAAGCGCCCCCTGCCCCTCTGGGCCGGACCTCTGTCACTTCCAAGTTCGATACCCGGTTGGAAGCAGAAAAGGAAGGGATTGGACACTAAGAAGCCCCCTCCCCTGTTTGGGAGGAGGGAGGGAGACACCAGAATGACAACGCAGGTCTAAGTCCCCGTCACAAGATAGCCAGGCCCAACTCGATTAAGCCAGTCTCCCAGTCCACAGCAGGTGAGGGAAAAACAAGCACAGGCCACCAGGTCGGTATCCTGCGAACCTCTCCCCATTTCTGTTCTTTCCTTGCCTCCAGGAAGGGGACTCAACTTCAGAATCTGGGTATTTTCCCTATTTCCCACCCCTAGGCCACAAAGTCAACAGTTAACCCCCAAGTCAAAGATTAATACAATCACCTAATATTTTCTACGTGGCTGGAGCCTTTTAGCCCAAATGGGTGAGGGAAGCCTGGGCCGGTGCCGTTTGGGGTTGCCCTTCTTTCCCTTCCCCCATCCCGGCCCCGGAGCCCCTGTCGATGCCCAGCTGGTGACTTTAAGGCTCGATGGCCAGGTTGGAATACCAATCGCTCCTCGAGCTCCTCCTGAATACGATTCCTGCCAAAGCTCCCTCTCAACCAGGCGCCGCCTCCGGTCTCTCTGATGAAGTGACTTCCTTGGGGGATTCGAGGAGGGGATTGGTGGGCACCCAGAAAAGCAGCTGGCCAGTTTAGGGGCAGGGGCTCGCGTGCCAGACGGGGAGGAAGATCACACTCAGGAGGACTAGTTTCCTTGGGGTTGACGCTACGGCCTAAAGGAGGGCGGGGCAGGCCCCTACAGGTTGGGCGTGGGCAGCCAAGGGCCGGGCTCAGGAAAGCCGCGGCAGGGCACGGAGCGGGCCGGACTTGAGATGGGGAGGGGAGGCTCCCGCCGGGCTCGAGCGCTAGTCTGCGCAGAGCTGAACCCAACTCTGGCCGCCATGACGTCACGCGAGTCGGGCAGCCAATGAGGACCACGCTGGCGTGGATATTAAGGAAAGTTAGCGCCTGCCTGAGCACCCTCTTTTCTTATCATTGACATTTAAACTCTGGGGCAGGTCCTCGCATAGAACGCGGCTGTCAGATCTGCCACTTCCCCTGCCGAGCGGCGGTGAGAAGTGTGGGAACCGGCGCCGCCAAGCTCACCTGCCTCCCCGCCCTCCGCTCCCAGGTAACCTCCCGGGCTCCGGCCTGGGCCAGTCTCGGGACCTGCGCCGTATCTCTGCTGCCCGCGACGGGTTTCCCCAAACCAGGCCGCCCCAAGTAGCCCAAGGGCTTGACTTTTGCTTTTAAAAGGAGACAAAGATGGAGGGGAGTTACTGAGGGCGGGATAGGATAGGGGTGGGGGAGTCTTGTCTTTGCCGAGCGTGCTTTTCCGCAAAAGTGGAAAAAAATTACAGTCTCCAGAGTGGACTTCTAGTTGGGTGCTGAGCTGGGGGTGAGAGGGGCTGGGGAGATGGAGACTGGGATCTTACGCTACTGTCTGCAGAAGCTTCTTGCGACCATGAGAAATGCGGGGAAGGGGGTGCAGTTTGCACCCAGAACTCCCCGGTACAGCAGTTCACGACATTCACGCGTGCGGAAGTCCCCACCCGCGCCTGGAGCGCGTGGAAACGCCCCGCCGAGGGTCGGGCTAAGTGCAGCAAAAGTTTCCCGTGGTTGCAAGGTGTAGATGACTGGACCGAAACAAAGTCTTAGGAATAGGAGTTCGTTTCTCAGAAAGGAGCGGAGAACGAAAGAATGCTGCCCGTAGAGCCGGGCAGCGCGTAAAGCCCGTTGCATGTGATTTGAGCTTCACTTCGGAAGACCTAATAATTAGCGATTCTCACTGAGCTAGAATGTAGGCTCGGGTTACCGCCGGCGCTGGGCTCGCTGCCTCGGTGGGAAGCTTGTGGGCGCCAGAGAAGCCGGGCCTCTGAGTGCCCGGGAAAGCAGCGCCCAGCCACACTCTCCTGCCTTCGGACGACCCAGGTCGGGCGCCAGAAGTTTCTCCAAAGTGGGTCAGGGAGGAAACTACCCCCAACTTCTTGGTTCCCCTAGACGAAAGTTCCAGGAGTCCAGCCCCAAGCAGTGGGAGAAGCCAGAACAGGCTTAGAAAGGGCGCGGGAGCCCCAGCCTGAGAGGTTGAGGAGGCCTCTAGGTCAGGCCTGGGCTCCCCCGACAACCTCGCTTGAGCTCCTGGCGCCCCCTCTCTAGACCTTCCGGGGGCATCTTCGGAGGACGTGTGTAACTCAGGCACCTGTGACAGGTGCTTGGGACTGCCGCTCCACTCCTAAGCCGTGGCCGCCCCCGCCCATCTCCTCCGGGAAGCAGGAGAACGAGACAAGTGGCCACTCGGGCGCGAGCCTTACCTGGGCCTGGGTCCTCTCCTCTGCGGGTTCCTTTCTCCGGAGCAGGGCGGCGAGCAGGTTGCCCGCTTCACAGTGAGAAGTGGACCTTCTCCTCCAGTCATAAATCAAACCCAGCCATCCTTGGGCCTCCTCCCTCATTAGAGATGTTTATTGGAGATTGTGTTTATTCGGCTGTCACGGCGAGAAAACGCAGTGACATAATTACCTCTGACCAGAGTCCTCGCTCCGCGCCCAGGGCGAGCCGGGGACCTCCTCTGTCGCCTTCTCACTCCCGTGCCCTCCTTGATAGGAGGGCTATGCGGCTAGCTTGTCCTTTTTTCTCAGACCCTCTCATATAATTTGGATTATTGAATGAGTTATTACTCAAATTCCCCCAGGGCCTGGGCGTTTATTTATTTATTTATTTTGGAATTTGAAAGGAAAACCGAAGGGAACTTAACGCCCCTCCGGGGCAGAAGAGGGCAGCGCGGCAGAGACGGAAGGAAAGTCCCTCTTGCTGCGGCAACTTTCTGGCCCGCCCCGCTGCTGCGCGCGGGGGCCAGACGCCACCCCGCGCAGGAGCCCGGCCTGAGCAGTGGGGAGCTGACCCGAAGGGATGGATGTCGATATTGGTGGTGATATAAATTGTTTTATTTATCATTCTCTTTTCTCTTGGGAGGAATGAATTTGAGGCTTCAGGGCCCCAGGCTGAGGATTCTTAAACTCTCGTTGGCTGAACTCCGAGAAGCCAACCGGCAGATCCTCCCCCACCTCTCGCCCCTGGCTGCCCCTGGGCATCAGACTGAGTTAGGAAGTGATGAAAAGCGCTGAATTGTTTTCTAATTGAAAATACTTTTTTTTTTTTTTTTTTTTTTTTTTTTTTTTGGTGACCGGGTTGACAAATATCTGGGATTCCGGCTTTTGATCCCTCGCTGCCGCCTCTTTTCTCCAATCGCTAATAAAACTCACATTGAGCCCCTTAGTGCCTTGATTAACAGGCAGATTAACTCTTACTGGGGTGGGGAACAGCTTGTCCCAATCAATGTCATTTTAAAAGCTGGTCAGGATATGCTTAGCTCTGCTTCCCTGGCTGCTCCAGCGAACCAGCCATGACATTTGCTCCCTCCTTCTTGCCTTGCCTCAAATTCCCCGCTAAACCCGCAGTTCCCAGCCCCAGATCCCTGCTTGCTTTAGGACAAATTGCAGGACCCAATCCCTGGCTTTTAAAACAAGCAGCTGTTTAGAGAGGGGATTTCCAGGAAGAAGGGACTGAGGTGGCCTTGGCTTGCTTTTCGTTTGAAGCTAAACACTTGTCTCTTGATGGCGGATGTTACAGGGAAAGGAGAGATAGGGAACTGTCCCAGGTGACGAAATGGAAAGAACTTTCCTAGGAACCATATTTGCAAAAATAACTGATTGCAAGTGTCCTATATACATCAAGAGTTTTAAACCTGGTCTCTATATGGACGACAGCATATAGGGTCCGGGAAGCAAAGCCTTAGGAGTCTGACCTGCTGGGCTGCAGGGATCTCTTTGCTGGGAGATACAGCTGGACAATGTTTTTAAAAAGTATTTTTCGGGGATGAGGGGGAAGAGAAAGAGACGCTTGCCACCTAATGCGAATGGAAGAGAATCGAACCCAGAGAGCGCTCTGACACACTTGCCGTTTGGCAGGAGGCGAGGAAGGGCTAGAGCACCGCGGCTTTCCCTAGTCTAGCGTGGCCACAGCCTGGAGGACCGGCCGGCTCTGGGCTCTGCTCGGTTTCCCCGCGCTCTGGACTCCCCGAGGCTGCCGGGTGAGCTGGAAACCCGCAGCTGCTGGAGAAGAGAGGGAGAGAGGCCCCGAGTGGAGGAGGCACCCCGAGCCCGGCGGAAGGCGCCCCTTTGCCTTTGGTGCTCGTTTGACCCGTTTCGTCAGCTCCGCTATCCGGGTAACCCACCTTCCCAGGGCCTGCAGAGAGAGAGCCGTTTGAAGCTCTACAAATTGACTCAGGTGTCTGCGGAGACTTCCCTCCTTCAAAGAAAAGCTCGTTTCTACCCTTCCCAGCGCTCCAACACCATGCCTCTGCTTGGCGGTGGAAAACTGCAGTTCAGAGATGTCGCAACACTGAGTGGGAGACTCTTGGTTCCGAAGCTGGGAACCGAACATACATCCTCCGAGAGCTGGGCACGTCTTTGCCTTGCCAGAGGCCGCCTCCGGACCGGAAACCTGGAGAGCGGGCATGGGAGAATGCCAGCGACCGCCGGGAGTGAGATGCTGCCTGATCTCTCACTTACGCACCAATACTGGCCAGAGGCTTCAGGCACTCTTGAGCGAGCGGCGATCCCCCAGCGTGACTCCCTCGGCAAAGACAGCCTCCCCCTACCGGGTGGGATGACCCGGCAGCCCCTGCGGGAACAGGCCGAAGAGAAGTCCTCCTCGGGCGCCGAAGGGCGGGTGCGGGGGAGGGGACCTGGGGAGAGGCGGGAAAAGGCGAGACGGGACGGAAGGCACTACCATTCCCCACCCAAACCCCCACCCACCCCCACCCGCCTCGGAGGGCAGCAAGTGGGCCTCGATGGTTGCTGGAAGCCACAATTAAAATGGCGATCTGTGAATTGTCTGTTTTGCGCACACCTCTGGCCCTGGTGCCCTGCACCTCCGTCGCAGCCCCCTAAACGGCGGCGTCGTCCCCAGAATAGGCACTTGTCAGATGGCGTGAGGCGACCCAAGAGGTAGAACAGCACCTCTACCCTCCTTGAGACTCGCCTAGAGAGAACAGGAAATCTCACTCTCCACTCCTTAAACTTTGAAAGTTCTGCCTCCCTCCAGGCTGAGCTCTCCCACCCCCTACCCACTAAATATTGACACATTGGAAGCAGCCAAGTCCTTTTTGTTTCTTGTTTGTGCAGAGGGGTTTTCAAGAGTTCTTCTCTGAGCCCCCACCCCCACCAATGACGTCAGTGGCATTCACTCTCGGCTACTCGCCTCTTATGATTTTTTGTTGTTAAAACTTTTTCTCCAAGGTGAGGTGGGGTGGCGAGGGTGGGAGGGGTGGGAGAGAGAACTGATTCAAAGAGCCAGTGCCCTGGGGGAAAATAGCAACAAGATTACGGCTGCTTCTTTCCGAGGCAAAGCTTAAGAAGGTGCTAATCCACTGGGTCGCTAATTGAGAGGTTGTAAAAATGATATTTGCCTCCAATTCGGACAGTCTCTGGGGTTTTTTCCCCTACTTCACTATTGCCCTGTGGACTTGAGCCCGAACTTCTTTAATAATTATTTGAGAAGTAAAAGGAGAGAGAAAAAGAATGCAGGCTCTCGCCTATCTGGGACCTCCGCCCGGTGCCCACTTCCTGGGCTCCTCTGAAAGTCGCGGTCCTACGAAGTCTCGCAAAGGGGGCCGCCGACCCAAGAGCGGGCGCCATCTTCTTAGCCACTGTGGTTGGGTTTTCTTCGGACGCTGAGTGCTCCTGGGCTGCAGGAAGGGCCATACGCAGGCGGAGATGGTGGTCGGGTTGTGCTACTCCAACCCTGGACCGGGCAGGGGAGGCTTCCGTTTCCAAGCCCCCGCCCCCGCCACCCCAGCTCTGCCCAGCTTCTTGGCCGCGGCCGGGTCGGGTTGGGGGCGAGAGTGTGAGGCCCACACTAGGCCCGGAGGCCCAAGGCAGCATGCTCCCAGCTCCCAGGGATGGATTCCGCGCCGAGAGTTGAGTTCTGGTTACACAGACTTTACTGATGAGCTCTGACTTTCAGCACTTTTCATAAGTCAAGGAGTCAAGTATACAGAGAGGTGGCTTCCTCTCAGCCTGCCTGCCTCAGTTCTTTCAACCCCATTCTCCTTTGCCAGTTCCTGGTGTATATCCCCCATCCCAAACCTTCCCCTTTCCTTGCTTCATGGCCTGCAAGCTCCGAGAGAGCCCAGCACTTCGCAAGACTAAGTAGGCGCTCCCTCCCCTGTCACCTTAACTGCGGGCACCGAGGGGCGCCTTTGGAGTGTACTGAGGTGTGTCCTAATCGTCAGGCATTCAACAAATGGACTTCTGGTGTGTGGTCAGAAGAGAAAAGCCATTTACTTACTTTCCTCCCCGGTTTTCTGGCAACAGTTGAAGGGGAGCTGCCTCCGTGGACTGAGTAGACCCGAGAGAGGGAATCGTGGTGCGCAGTCCCACGCATCACACAAGATAACGGGTGGCACACAAGGATACACCGCTGACACGCCGATATCGCTGGCCAGAGCGGCGGCTCCCGCGCGCGAACACACACACACACACACACACACACACACACACACACACTCCCAGTGTTGGCCGTCTCCCTCCACCCCAGGCCTCCACCTCCCCTCATCTCCCCCTCGAGTCCCCTCCTCTTGGGCCCCTGGAAAAACAGCCTCACTTAGTCAACAAATGGCACGTGGGAGAAGTTGGTGAGTGTTTGGTGAGGACTCTTCAGGGCTTTTCACAAGAATCCTCTGTACACAAACTAAGTGGCCGTGTTTGCTCGGGCCTCTCCAGTCCCGGCTGTGCCTCCGCTCCACTGCGCACCACGCCTTCCGAAAGGAGAAAGGACAGAAGAAAGGACCTGGGGGGCGAGAATGGGGGAATGAGCAGGCCCGGGAGGCCTGGACTGCGAAGGCCGCCCGGCCTCGCCGAGTTCCCAGCCAGGCGGCCTTCTCTCGGCCTAATCTTCGCCTCGGCCTTCGCGGGAGTGTGCCTGCCGGGACCCAGTGCGGCTCACGCACCCTTTCTCTTCTTTCTGGAGGCCAGGTGGGCTAGGACTCGGCCACTGCTATGCTGTGCGTCCCAGCGCCCTGGCGGAGATTGGGTAGGCGGGGGGGGGGGGGGGCGGAGGCGGGGCGGCAGGCCATGTTGCGCTGAAGTTGGCAAGAAAGGTCCGCGCAGAGCTACAGAAACTTGCTTTCTCCAAGAGCTGGGAGTCCCGCGCCCAGCTTAAAGAGGTGGGGGCTGCGACCCCCAGCCCAGCGCCCTTCACTCGTACCCTCAAGTTCGCGGCCACGGTGCGGGCAATGCAGATTCCCAGAGCGCTGGGAGCGTAGAGATGTCGCGAGCGCCAGCCCCAGAACCCAGGCGCGGGGGCCCAGCACCGGGGAGAAAAGCCGGGACCCACCGGCGGAGCCGAAAACAAGTGTATTCATATTCAAACAAACGGACCAATTGCACCAGGCGGGGAGAGGGAGCATCCAATCGGCTGGCGCGAGGCCCCGGCGCTGCTTTGCATAAAGCAATATTTTGTGTGGGAGCGATCGGTGCATTTGCATGTTGCGGAGTGATTAGTGGGTTTGAAAAGCGAACCGTGGCTCGGCCTCATTTCCCGCTCTGGTTCAGGCGCAGGAGGAAGTGTTTTGCTGGAGGATGATGACAGAGGTCAGGCTTCGCTAATGGGCCAGTGAGGAGCGGTGGAGGCGAGGCCGGGCGCCGGCACACACACATTAACACACTTGAGCCATCACCAATCAGCATAGGTGTGCTGGCTGCAGCCACTTCCCTCACCCACACTCTTTATCTCTCACTCTCCAGCCGCTGACAGCCCATTTTATTGTCAATCTCTGTCTCCTTCCCAGGGATCTAAGAATTGCTCTCACAAACCAAACCAGCAGCGTCCGTGGAGAAAACTCTCGCCAACAACTCCTTTAAAACACCGTCATTTCAAACCCTTGTGGTCTTTAAGCAACAACAGCGAAATAACCCCAACCAAACAAAACTCTTGACAGCAGCTTTGACGAGAGAGGATGCCTCATAAAGGTGAGTAGGCTTCTTTCTTCTCGCTTCATTTTTATTGCAATATTCAGGCAGGTCTCCCCCTTCCTCCCCCCTTCCTTACTCCCCCTCGCCGGTCCCCTCCCCCACTGCGACGCCGGGAGAGTTGGGCTGGAGAAGTTTCCACGCAGGAGACCAAACTTTCTACTTCCAGCGAAAGCCCGCGTCAGAGGGCGACCGCCAGCGAGCGGGAGCGGCGCCGGGCTCGGGGCCGACGGCCGGCTCAACCCCAGCGCCAGTGCGGGCTGAGCTCGCTGGAAGAACCGAGGCTCCAGGCGCCGCAGCCGCCGCGGCTCCCTGCCCCAGCGTCGCCAAATGCTCCCGGCCCGCGGGAGAGGACGAAGAGGCTCTGCGGTGCCGCAGGCCCGGGCACGGCTGCAGAGACGGACCACCGCCAACCGCTTTGTCCAGCCGCGGGCCCAGCGAGCGCGCAGGGAGCGGGCGCGCCGAGGGAGCGCCGAAGGAGCCGGCTTGCCGCGCCGCCCGCCCTCCGGCTTTGTGCGGCGCTTGCCGGGGCACCAAGGAGTCCGCTGGCACTCGAGCGCCGAGGGCCACCTCGCCCGCCGCCAGCCGGAGCAGTCAGTCGGCAAGGCAGCCCCACGCCAGAGGAGGAGAGAAAGAGCGAGGGAGCATGAGCCGGGAAGGAAGCCGCCAGGCAGGCCGAGGCGGTCGAACGCGCGCTCCGAGGGAGCTCAGAGCCGAGCGGGAGGATTGTCAGCTTCCATCAAGCCCCCAAGCTCTAGCCCCCAACTTGAGCGCAGAGCTTGGAACTTGAAAACTCTGCTCCCCAGGCTTCCCCCAACCTTGGCCCTCGCCCTGCGAAAGCTGGGGTCCTCTCCGTCCTCCGGCCCCCAGCGCTCGGTGGATACTTTTACTTGTCTTCCTCTGACAAAACTGCACTCGGTGTTGCCATTTCAACAAGTTTCAAGGTGGAAAGGTGGATTTTTTTTTTTTTTCAGTCTAAAGGTCCTGATTTTTTTCTTTGTGAGACCTTTGGAAATTCAACATGAAAGCATTGGTTTCCCCTTGGTCTGATCACATCCTCTCCCAGCTAATTAGTCTGAGTAATTTGAGAGCTTTTCGATTAAGACCCCGGGAGGAAAAGTGTCTTTTCAAAGTTCATAAAGTTGTTGCCTCTTTCCTTGTGCAGATTTTCTCAGTCTCTCTGCACCATAATAGCCCTGAATTTTAGCAAGTGTAATTGGGGGGAAATGGAGTTGAATTTCAAGTGGAAATGCTTTCTTTTTCAAGTGCTAAAACCCGGCCTTCTACCATGAATGATTTCTAGAAAGTTTAAAAACAAAGTGAACGATGGTTTCTTTTTTTTTTTTTCTAATTTGATCCAAAGCTCCCTAAGCCATATTGGACGTTTAACTCGAATTTGGGAAGATTTGAGGAGGGGCAGGAGCAGAAAATGAAATGGAAAGCAAAGAGATTGAAAGCCTAGCGAATTTACGGAGGAGAAATAATAGTTGTTGCATTGACATTACATTTTTTATAGCCGGTGACCTTTGCAAATGTCTAAAGGCAGTTTGATTAGTTGTTATCTTATTTGGCCCTAGAGAGTAAAACTTTGTCATCTTAATTGGTAATTACTCTCTGGCTGGGGGCCGGGAGGGCCGAAAGTGAGCTCTCTCCTTCACCCTAGCTAAGAAGTTTGGAGATGAATTTTGAGAATTAAGTAATTAAAACAAGAGCATTTAGAAGCTAAGGCTTGGGTCAGGGATAAGGGAGGCAGGAGCCCAGTGGCCTAGTGGACCAAGGGCCAGGTTACTCTGAGGTGTCTGGAGACTCCTTCCTTTCCGGAGTGGATCTCTGACCTGGCTAAGGCCATAGGATGCCAGGGGCTGAGCTGGGGGGCTTTGGCTGTGGCTGAGTCGTTGGGGGGGGTGGGGTGGGTGTAGCCTCCCAGTGCACGACTGCTTCCGGGTGTCCGGTGCCTGGCTCCCGGGTTGCTTTTGCACTAAGTGTTAACGATTACTTAAGTAATTAGATAGCTTCTTAGCAGAGAGGGGGGTGGGAAAGGAGTAGAACCGGAATTTGAAATGCTTCCACCTTGCAGCTGCTTCGAAAATTAATCGGCTAGGCCTCTTTTGAATCAGCTAGTGGATTTTAAAAAATGGTTCCAAGAACGTACCGGCTGAGATGGGGGCATTTGGTTGTGGTTGAGTACAGTATGGATCACAGTATGGGTTTAGGAAGTTTTAGCCTTCTAGGGGAATTCCACTCTCCCTTTACCCGCCTGCTACTATGTGCAGTTTCAGTATCCCACCTTGTGGAGGGGGCATTCTGTGCAAAGTTGGGTTTTCTGCCTTTCCTGGGTGTGACTGTGGTCTTGGGGACTGAGAAACAGGAGGGAGGCCTTGGAAGTCAACTCAGCTAAGGGTAACTAGTTAGCCCTCTGTCGTTACCAATATTTGCCAACCTGCATTGAGCAGCTGGGAAAAAGTCCTCCTTTTAAGTTTATCTTTATGGATTTAAGCTGTTTCCCAGCTAGTTAATAAATTCGACCATTAATGGCCTTGAAGAGAAAAAAGATGTGCTTCTTGGAATTCTTTGCTTGCAGGCAGGCAAAATTAATAATCATAATAGGCAGAAGAGGAAAAAGAAAGAATATTTTAGGTTTTTTTTTTTTAAACAGGGAGAAATGATGCTGTGACTATTTAATTATTTTACCTCTTTTTTTTTTTTTTGCAAACCTTTTAAATGGGTTCTTTATTGTAATTCTCTCTTCCCAATTGAGCTCCCCACGGTGCCGTTGTATCTTTTTACAGCCCCTAACAACTCACACCAGTAACACAATTACCTCCAGATATTTATAACAAGAAATTACTTTTCTATCCCCCCCAACCTTCTTCTTAGGGGAAGACAGGGAGGGGGTGGTGGAGGAGGTGGTAACCTTGGGGACTAGCACTGGGTCAGGACTTACAAAGCAAAAAGTGTCCCTCTGTTCCCTTTGTGAGTTGGTGGGTTGTTGGTACCTTTGGTTGGAAGCTGTGTAGCTGGTGAGGGAGACTTGGTTTTGCTCTTTGGGTTTGGGGAGAGCTGGAGAATAGAAGCCATTGTTCGCTGTCTGCAGGCTTTGTCGACCACGCTCACCCCCTCCTGTTCGTACTTTTTAAAGCAGTGAGGCAAGCTAGACAGCGTGTGTCACAGTACAGTAAAAAGGGGGAAGATCTAAACACCAAAAGAGAAGTTAATCACAATAAGTGAGGTTTGGGGGGAAAAAGTTGGGCTTGCCACTTGCAAAGTCCCAGAAAGTCTGGGAGGTGGGTGGAGATGGGGCCTGACTGGTAAGCTCTGATGGGGAGAGTGAACGATAAGGAGTAACCAGAGAGTTGGGTTCTGGGGAGCTTGGGTCAAACAGGGTGGTAAAATTCTTTAAGGAAAGAGGGAGTAATGGCTCTTAAGCCCTCTCAGTCGGCCTCAGCCTGCACCCTCAGGCACCCTGAAGTTCCACGGTCCCCTTTCCCTCACCTCTAAACTTCAGGTATTATTCCTTTTTCCCTCCAGCTCTTAGTCTGTACTCAGCAGCCCCACTGTCTCTCTTGTTCTCCCCCTTTCCTTTCCCTGGTTCTTGATTTTTTTTTTTCAAAATGGGGCCCCAACTTGTCAGATTCTCCAAACCTCCCAAGCCAGGCCAGAGCAGCTACTACCAAAAGGTGGGGACTTCTGCAGAATAGGCTGCTGTGGGTGTAACTCTGGGATTTAGGGTTTTATGGAATTTGAGCCCTTGATGCATTTGTTTTTCTTTCTGAGAATATGGATCAGAGAGCCCATGGGCCTACACTTTTGAGCCACAGTTTCATATACATTTCTCTCTTTCTGTTTTGTCTTAGGGGGAAGACTTTAACTAGGGGTGCGCAGATGTGTGAGACCTTTTATTGTGAGAGTGGACAGACATCCCAGATTTCAGGCAAGTTCTACATTGGCTGCTTTGGGTTCCAAAACCTGAAAGAGTCAGAATGCTTCTTCACTCTTGTTCAGTTGGAAGAAAAATTTCAAAATCGGGTCACTGATTCTCCTGATTAAAGGGTTAACTACTAAGTGGTTTGGGGAAAACAGATTGAGAGTACTGGAGTATTTGTAGTCCAAAGAGTAGGCTGCATGCACTGGAGGGCAGAACTGGATGACCCTCACATTGCCCTAAGCGACTGAGTGGATCATTTCCTTAAAGAAGGGGCTTTCTTCTGTCCTGGCTCCAGGTCATCCTCTGTTGGGATGTAGGCTTACCTGGAGTGCACCCAGGATTAATGCCTATATTCTTGCTAGCAGAGCCCCATACTCGAGCCCCGTGGGATCTCGCGGCCCCCAGCCAGCGCCAAGATGCAGAACAGTAAGTGCCTCCGGTATTTCTCAGACTTTGGACTTCGGGCTGGGGACACTTTGGACTTCGGGCTGGGGACGCACAGACTCGTGGGTCAAGGGAGGGCACAGAGGTTCACGGCGTCAGTGCTGGCCAGGCCGCCCTGCTTGAGGGAAGAGGCCCAGGGACCCGAGGCAGCTGCACCCCTTTCTGCGCCGGCAACCCAAGAGGGGAGGGTGTTTGCTCTGTTCTCCCTCCTGGAAGAACAGGGGCTGGGCCCTTTAGAACAGCCCGCAAGAGTTTGCGAAGCTGCGGTAGAGAAACCCCATCCCCCCAAATCCTGTGACTCACACCCCCTCCCCGCCCCTGCCCGGTCTCTGACCCCAGAGAGAGGGGCTGGGCTGAGCAGGGCGGGGCGGAGGCTTCTCCTAGTTGCACGAGAAGGAGGCCCCTTTGGGCTTAGCCAAGACTGAATGTCTCTACCGTCCGGGTGGGGTGGGGGCTCTCCTCCCTCAGTCACTCTCAGGGCAGCTCCTCCCCTCCTCACTCCGGATAGGGGCCTGGAAGGCTAGGGGAGCAGGGCGCCCAGGCCTGCAGTGAGGTGGAAGTGGTACACTTGAATCATAGGGCTGTTACAGGGCGCCTGCCAGAGCAGGTTTACTGTGTGTGGGAACAGAATGGGGGTCGAGCCAAGGAGTTGGAGAAGCCCTGCCCTGGTAGTTGCAACGGTGTGGGTCCTGGTCATTCCAGGTCCACAGTGTCTTTGATTCCCCAGCTCTTGTGCCTCCCATCCTACCTCTGCCCACCCAACTCGGGCCCCTGGCCCACCTTCCTGCTTGGCCAGTTCATGGGTACCAGTACGGGACACGGCATGTCTGGAGCCTGGGTCTGGGAGCCTGGAGGCCAGTGAAACTAGGCCCTGGTTGAGGTGTGCAGTCTGGATGCCGTTTAAGGGCTCAGCTCTAAGGAGTGCAGAAAGGCCTAAGTCTTCTAGCAACCCTCCCTTGCCGAACTGCAGATGGAGGAGGGTCCGCAGCACCCAAATCCATCTGTCCTGGAAACGCTAGCCACCCCCTGGTGCTTTTGCAGCTGGTGGGTGTGGAGCATAGGAGAGGAAGCAAAGGTGGTGAACTTTAAGGCAGCTTAGTTGTGCAGAACCTGACAGGCCCTGGGGCTTGGCTCCAAGGCGAGGCTTAGGATTCTGTCCACCCTTCCTGACTGCTGTGTTCTCCCCCTACAGCTCAGTGTCCCCAGCCGCTGGCTCTCAGGCTGGCCAGGCTGGGGTGCATGGCGCTGAGCGTTTGCCACTGCGGCCTGGCAGGCGGGCCCCGAGGGGTGCGGGGTCGCAGGCAGGCCTGCAGGGCTTTGTGCTGCTCGCTCCCGGGTGTGCGAGAGGCCCAGAGCATCCAAATTGACACCATATGTTTTCCTATTAGATGCTTCGTGGTTGAATTCTAGGCGCATAATCATCACCACTGGGCGAGAGCGCCAGCCATCCCTAGGGAAGGGACACAATGATTGAGGCTTAACCTCTGAAGGGGAATTTAGAGCTGCGCTTCCTCGCTGCCATTTCGATGCTGGCAGAGGCTATCTGGCCCTGGGCAGCACCCGCCGGTGCTGGGGAGGTGGTGGCACATCGCTTTTTGCACTGGGGGAGAAAGAGGGAGGTCTAGGATTAGGCGGCCTCACATGCCTTGGCATTCCTAGATTGGGAGCTGCCTAGGCTGTGCATGAAGTTTGGAAAGTCTCAGTCTCTGTGAGACAGCCTATTTTCCGGAAGACTCTCTTTGCCCAAGGGGGAGGCCCCTTAGCTGGAGCAATAGAAGGGTCTTTCAAGGCAAAGGAAGGCAATGAAATGAATTTAGGAGAAACTGGAAGCTCGGAGTAGGCCTTGCTTTGTTGGAGAAGCGGTGTCCCGGCGACGTCCCTTCTCACGCTGGGCCCGGCCGGAGCCCAGATCCCCCTAATGCCTGTCACTTCTCATCGAGTTGAGGCTCCAGCACCCGCCTTAGTCAGACGCCCCCCCTCACCTCTGCCCCAAGCCTTCGGCTACCCTGAAAACACGGCTCCCCTCGAAGGGGAAATGAGTGCAGTTCAATCTCGTCTGAGTGATCTACAAATAGGGACGGAAAGGGTCGTTTTATCACGGTCCCGTTTGTCGTGACGATGCAATTTCCCGGAGCGGAGCACTGTCACAAAGTGACAAGGCTGCCACAAGCGCCCCGACTGATCTTTTCAATTAGCCTTCCATGCATGATCCAGAGCGACTTCCGCCTATTTCCAGAAATTAAGCTCAAACTTGACGTGCAGCTAGTTTTATTTTAAAGACAAATGTCAGAGAGGCTCATCATATTTTCCCCCCTCTTCTATATTTGGAGCTTATTTATTGCTAAGAAGCTCAGACTCCTGGAGTCAATTTATCAGAGGCTCCAAGGAGAAGAGAGGAGAGGAGAAGAGAGGAGAGCTGAGCGGAGAGCCACGTCTTCTCCTGGAAGGGCTGCTCTCTAGAGTCGGGGCTGCAGGTTGGAGATTTTTAAGGAAGTGGAAATCGGCAATTGGCTTTATTTGTGCGGCTGTGGTTTCTGGGGAAGGGGCTACAGAGAGGCATTAACTCCCTCTCCCTATTACCTAAGATTAGACAATGGGGTGAGGTTGTGGGATAACAAGATAAAGGAGGGATAGGGGACTCTGGGGTGTGGTCTTTTCGTTTTCTTTTCACTTTTTTATTTTTGCTTATATCTGTCCCTGGCCGTGGGGAGGGCCTTGTTTAGCAGCGGAAGTAAAGCGAGCTGTGGCGGTGCTAATAGACTCCCAGCTCTCCGCCCCACTGCAGCAGGCAGACTACTTTGTGGTTGGAGCCGATCAGGGGCTCTGGCCCTCAAGCCTACAGTGGAGGTGCTGAAACCCAGGTTAGGGGACACTAGCCACAGATTTGCTGTTCTGGTTCTTCCCTACTTCTTTCCCTTTTCTCCTCCATTTTTTTTTTTAACCCATGCTTGTGTGGTGCCTTCGTCAGAGTTCAGAGTGTGACAGCAACCATTTCTGGACTCTAGCGTACGAGGGAGTGTTGAAGAGCTGTAGGATTTGCTAGCACAGTTCTAACAATGCAGACACGTTGGAGATTCAATGTGGGTTTCGTAGAACCCACGCTTTGCCGTGACACTCAGAGGAAGTCTTTGGGAGGATATTTTTGAGCCGATTGTTTGCACCTTGCGGGTTCAGAGGCTGACTGGGGTGCTTATGAAGGGCAGCGGAGGGCTGGGGACTCGTCTGGAGTGAAGGCGATAGTGAGGTGCGTGTGTTCTTGCTCATTGGCATGTGTCTGCACGGCGCTTCTGCAGTCTGGTGGGCAGGAGCTCGGCTGTGTTTGGGCTGGTCTGCTCGTTGCCCCGCATGACTGCGAGGTCCTGTTGTCGTTTTTGATCGATAGCAGGGACCTGATGGCTGAGGTTGGCTGGGGTTGGCAGGGAGCTCAGGATGCATTGTGGTTGTCTTCTCTTCTTTCTCCTCCTCCTCCTCTTTCTTCTCCTTCTCCTCCTTCCTCTTCCTCCTTCTCCCTCATCCTTTTTCTCTGTACTCTTCTTCCCCTCGTCTCCTCTCTGCTCTGCTCTCCTCTCCCTTTCCTCAGGTCACAGCGGAGTGAATCAGCTCGGTGGTGTCTTTGTCAACGGGCGGCCACTGCCGGACTCCACCCGGCAGAAGATCGTAGAGCTAGCTCACAGCGGGGCCCGGCCGTGCGACATTTCCCGAATTCTGCAGGTGATCCTCCCGGCGCCGCCCCACTCGCCGCCCCCGCGGCCCTCCACTCTCAACGCCCTCTCTTCATTTCTTACTGTAAACGCTGCTAATTATGGACCCCCCACCCTCACCCCCCACTCCAGTCCCCACCCCACTCCCCTGCCTTCCGCTTTCCCCTTTCCTTCCACCATCCTTCCCGATCTCTTTCAACCTGGGTCAGTCACATAAGATAATTCATCTGCTTAAGAAAAAAAATTGTGTGTGTGAATTAAAAAAAAACCAAAACCCACAACTTTCTCTTTTTGTTTGGTGAAAACATTCATTGTGGTAACAGTTTATGAATGATAATAAAGTGAGTTATACAAACCAGCATAATTTCATTCCCCGCTCCCTCATCCCATGCTTACCTCAGAGTTTGAGATATTTGTTTGATTTCTTCATATTCATGAAGAATATATATTGATTTAAAAAGACAAATGCTGTTTGCCTCCCTCCCTGTTCACATTTACTCAATTGGGCATATTTTTAAAGGAAAAATAAGAATTCAGTTTATTTCCCCCCTTTGCTCGTTAAAGCATAACACAATTTTAAACAAGGTCAGATCAAAAAATTTAATCTGACTTCATTTTGATGCATCTTCAGGCAGTGTTTATTTTCAAAAACAGTTTTACAAACTTTTAAATTAGTTTTTTTTTTTTTTAGTTCAAACTGTTTGAAAGTATCATCATATTTGTAGTTTTTAGGGCTACAAATGTAATTTTAAGAAAAAACTCTCTACAGTAAGTTCTCATACCATTGAAGGTATATTTTTGTGTTATAGACCCATGCAGATGCAAAAGTCCAAGTGCTGGACAATCAAAACGTAAGCTTGTCATTGTTTAATGCATACTTAAACAATTTTATTTTTGTCTTGAAATTATTAATAATGTGGTTTTCTGTCCACTTCCCCTATGCAGGTGTCCAACGGATGTGTGAGTAAAATTCTGGGCAGGTATTACGAGACTGGCTCCATCAGACCCAGGGCAATCGGTGGTAGTAAACCGAGAGTAGCGACTCCAGAAGTTGTAAGCAAAATAGCCCAGTATAAGCGGGAGTGCCCGTCCATCTTTGCTTGGGAAATCCGAGACAGATTACTGTCCGAGGGGGTCTGTACCAACGATAACATACCAAGTGTAAGTTCACTGAGAACATTCTCCCTCCCTGCCCTAAGCTCCATGCTCTTTCCTATATACCATCTCTTTCTTTACCTCCCCCTGCTGTCCTCCTGCCAGTGTCTTTCTTTCTCTCTCTCCTCCGTGCTCCACATTTGTCTCCTCTGTACCTGGGGATCTTGAGAGGAGCACCTTGACCTTTTTTTTTGACCTTCTGGAAAATGGGAGTCAAGTGTGTGGGGTTATTTACCTAATTTGCATGAGGCGAAGTAGAAGGCAGAGACACGCAGAGAAAAGCACTTGAATTTGGAAGGAAAATGAAAATAAAAACCAGATTCTAGCTTCCTCCAAATCCACCTGCTTGAACCTTCCTTCCTTCGGGTGTGAAATATCCATTTCTATCCTAATATAAAACAAATAAAGTGAATGAAAGCTCTAAGCCAAGTCTCAATATTGGAGGGGGGGATCTTTAACAAAATAAAGCAACCAGGTGAGTTAGGTCACCAGAGACACTGAGCAACAGTGAAGGACCTCCTCCCCAGTCTTCCAATTATCTGACTAACTCAGTTTCCATGTTCAAAGTGATGGCTGGCATTCTTTCCACGATGTCTCTGCAAATCCACCCACTGTCCCAGGGTGGCTGGGAGGGTTTTTGTTTTTGTTTTTGTTTTTGTTTTTTGGTTTGGTTTGGTTTGGTTTGGTTTTAATGTATTATGGGTCATTCTTTAAGGGGTGGAGATGCTGAAATGGGGACTTAAGACAGGGCAAGCCTGTCTTCAGGAGACACTACCATTTGGTTTGATTTTGGTTTGATTTGCAGGTGTCATCAATAAACAGAGTTCTTCGCAACCTGGCTAGCGAAAAGCAACAGATGGGTGCAGACGGCATGTATGATAAACTAAGGATGTTGAACGGGCAGACCGGAAGCTGGGGCACCCGCCCGGGTTGGTATCCGGGGACATCGGTGCCAGGGCAACCTGCGCAAGGTAAAAACCCAAGCATCCATCTTCAAACTTTCCATATATGCAGCCCCTTCCCATCTTCTCCCCTAACCTTTTCCCTCTCTGGGGGCTTTTGTGCTTGGAGAATGTAGTGCAGAGACTCTTCAAAGGCTTGGGACACACTGACTTGCTTTGTAGTGGTGTTTGTAGAACTATCTGGTTGGCCTGGGAGTTCAAGGGTTGTGTATGTCAGGAGTAGTATGAATGTGGCTGGTGTGTGTGCTTGAGTGTGTTATGGGCAGGAGTATGCGAGTGCTAGAACAGAGCTAGCTGCGTGGTGCCCTATTCAAATTTGCCATTAAAATGCACGGAGAGCCCCCTTGCTGTAGAAGTGTGACAAGTTAACACACTGACAGACTGCAAGGTAAACATAATTGTATCGTTTTGCTTTTTGCTGTAATTGACAAATTATGTGACTATGAATAGGGTGCATATGAGAAGGGATAGGGAGCAGTGAGATGCAGGGCCGAGTTGAGGATGGGCATTGGAAATGATCTCCTAACTTAAATCAACCCTACCCTCTGGGCTCCTACCTCCTACTCCCCTCTGGGCCTCTGGTTCTCACTCTCTGTGGGTGGCGACTGAATAGAAGAGTAGGATGAGGATACTGTGAGCCAGATTTCGGGGTGCCGGGAGCGACTCTGGGGCTGGGAGGAAAGATAGAACCTGGACTGTCCCAGGATCTGTAAGAAGGGATGGAGGAAGAGGAGCAGATGGGGGTGGGGCCGAGTCGGTTGGCTCTCCCCTCCCCTCATACACCGAGGTAGCTTGGTCAAGAATAGGAAACAGTTTACTCCGAAGATTAATAGGTATTTGTTGTCCTCGTGACAAGGAGATAATATGCGGGATAATGGGACGTGGCGTCTCACTCCCCGGAGCACAGCGAAGCCTGGGGGCTCCCGCCCGGGGGCGGCGGCTCGGGGACGCTGACGGGGCTGCCGGCGCGTCCGTGCGCTCTCGGACCCTCTCTGGGTGCCCCGCGCCTCCGCGGAGCCGGGCTAGAGGAGGGAAAATCGGTAACAGTATGCGAAATATCTGGTACAAAGGATGCTTCTGTCACTCGCAAGAATTTGTTATGGGAACAATCCTGTCGCTCTGTAATTGCTCATTAGAGAACGTTTTGTTTCTCATTAAGGCGACATGAATAAGCGTCTAGTTGAAGGAGACAGCTGTAGAAATGTTCCACAAGAGACCTCTGGACACGATTCGGCACCAATTGCCAATTAGACATGTCAGTTTTAAGAGCAGAAAACAATATAGGACGGACACTGGGAAGATAGGGAGCAAAGCGCTGACTCCGTGTTTCCCAGCGCGGCCGCTCTGCCGGCCGAGGCCTTCCTACGCTCGGGGCCCCGGCTCCCCTGGGCGACCTGCCAGCCTGCTCGCCGGATCGGGCCGAACCGCGGCTTTCCGGGTTCGTGCCTCTGGTGAGGACTAGGGAGCAACCACCACACCCTCACCTGACCTTTGAAACTGTAGGGTTCCCACGTGCGCACACCAGACACACCCAAGTGACGCCCGAACTTCGCACTCCCGGTTGCCCGCCCCCAGCTTCCCGGCAAACTGAGGTCTCGGCAGCCCCTCCCCTGCCTTGTCAGGCTAGGGGGTCTGGGGGCGCAATGGCCGGGCCTGAGGGCTGAGCCCTGGGCGCGAGGGCTCATGTTTGCCCGGGGCCTAGAACACGGACACCCGACTCCTGCTTCCCAGAGCTCGGACCGAAGCCGAGGGCAGCAGCTCTACCAGCCCCTCCACTGCCACCAGAGGTGGAGCTGGGTTGGGGCAGCTTTTCGTTGATGGGATCGTGAGGGCGGGAAGCGAGAGCCTAACTGCAAGGACCTGGTGGTGGAGGCTGGGGCGGGAGGTGGCGCTAGTTCAGGAGCTTTTAACTTTCAGACGCCCAGTTGCTAGGGCATTCTAGCTCACCAACTGCCAATTCCCCCTCCGCCCCGCAAAAGCCTCCACTCCTGGGCCTGGTCCCTGGGCCTGCCCGCAGCCCCCGCTGAGTGGGGAAGACGCGTGGCGCCAGCGGAGCGCGGAGTCCCCGGCATGGGGGCCGCTGGTGGCGGCGGCTGACGAGCACCGGGAGTCCTCGGACCTTTTTGCTCCAAGAAGACCCCACCAACCCCCCGCCCTTTTTCCCGGCCCAGGGAGCCGGTTTTGGGTTTTAAAGAGTCCATTACTCCGAAAGCATAAGGCGAGGTTAGGTCTCAGAGGGAGACAAATATGGTTTCCATCTGATCAACGACATGCGGCGTTGAATAAAATTGCGACGACGTGGGCTGACAACAACAAGAGACAACTCTATCCAGCCCCAATTCTCCAGCGATTTGGTGGTTTTAGGGATCACGGAGACACTTTTTCTTATCTCCTCCCACCCCTCCCCATAATACCCAGGCCCTTCTATAGGATTTAGTCAGTCTCTTTTTCAACAGATGCTACAATGTTTTGATCCGCGCTCTAGAGCTGAAAAGGTGCCGCAACCGGGTTGCTATCTTTTCTTGCTTGTTTTCCGCCTCACTGATTAAGACACTAAGAAACTAAGGAATGATTTTATTTCCCAGCGTCTTTTTCTTTCTTTCTTTCTTTTTTCTCTTCTCCTTCTTCCAGGAAACAAATCCTGTCCCGAGCGTCAGATGGTCCTGGGGCCGGGATAATGGGAGGCGCTTTCACTCGCCTTCTCGCGGATTAGGCTGGAAGGTGGACGGCGCCCATTGAAGGCCCCTTCTTTGCGCTCCGAGGGGGCGCCTTTTAAAGAAGATATCTTAATTGTCTGCCACTTAGGTTTATCATGTGGGGAATTCGAGATCCAACTTCTAGTTTTATTTTGCTAAAAGCTTTAAGAGTGGAAGGTAAATCCATTGAAGAGAAAAGGGGGGCGGCGGCGCCCAGTCTAAGAGTGACCTCTCCGGCCTTGCCTGGCTGCGAACAGTTGCTACTTTGAGTAGCAAACAAACTTTCCGTGGTGCACGCTCGCTCTGCGGGTCGCGGAGGGATCCTGCAGCCAAGGGTTTCTCCTGACGAGCCTCTAATTCCACTGTTGTGTTTTTCCCCCACGCCCCTCACAAAGAGGTTTAAAAACGAGCTCTCCTCATCCTCGTTGACTTTCTTCCCCTTAAATGTCTGTTCTGAAGTTAGCACTGCGCCTGCTTTCTGAGTGTGGTTGTGTGTGTGCGTGGGGAGGGGGTGTCGTGGGAGGGAGGAAGAAAGGGAGAGGAAGAGAGTGTGCAAATGTCCACCTTTTAAAATTAGGAAAACGTCAGAGAAGAAACCCGAGCAGAGAATGCTATCTGCTGGGGTCTTCTGAGGCAGACCCAGTAGCTTTGTTTAATTGGCGAGATCGAATGTGCCAGAAAAAGGACTGAGGTGGGGCCTCCTGAAGGCGTGAGTGGTCACTCCGGCGAAATGGGATTGCGTTGTCCACAGCGCTCCCATCCCTAAAGGTCGAATGATCGCTGGTTTTCGTTTGTGCTTTCCAAAAACAATAACTGATGGGCCTTTCTAGTTGGCCCAAAACGTGTATTTCTAAAGTCTTCCTCGTTGACCAAATCCGAATATAAAAGGAACTCTTCATTTCGTTCCCTGAAAACACTTTGAAAAGTCACCGGGAAACTTGGGGCAGTAAATTAGCGCAGACACTGGTGCAGGCACACATTAGTGAGCGTCACTCCCTCAGCTGAGCAGCTCCCTCGATGCCCCCCACCTTTTTGATGTAGCGCAACAGGACCGAAAGTAGAGCCACGGCCCATTCACAAAGTCTCTCTCTCTGTCATCTTCCTTTTTCTCTTTCCTCATCTTCTTGGACCCTCTCCTCTCTTTTTCCTTTCAGCGCTCTTTTCTGTCTTTACACCTTTCCAGCCTCTGTCTCTTCGGAGCCTTCTGTCTTCCTCCATCTTTCTATACCTCTTCCCTCTCCTACTCCCCCAACCCCCCAGCCAGGCCCCCACCCCCTCCTCCCGGCTTCCCTCCCCCACACCCCGCACCCTGGTCTCCACTCTCCCTGCCTGCCCCGCTCACTACCCCCACCACAAGCCCCCGGTCCTCATCCACCGCCCCTGCCTTCCTCCACCCCCTGTCCTGGCCCCCCATCCATTCCCCCCAACTAAGCGCCCTAAATAGCATTGAGGCGCCCGCACTTCGGACAGTGATTAATGATAGCAGAGCAGAGGGGTTAACACACTTCACTGAAAAGTCTGTTGACTGGGCTTCTTGTAACACAATGTGGCCCGCTGCACGCCTCAAGAGAATCCTTTTGTTGTCCGCGCTCATTGTGGCCTCAAAATTCTGCCCACGAAAGTTTGCCAACGCTCCTGCCCCAGGAGTTTAATAGTTTCCCTTACTCGCGGGGCATTGTGCGGCGCTGAAAAGCAGCCCCTCGCTATTCAAGTGTTGGTGGTCATCTCAATAGATCTCCAAGGGCCCATATGGTGGCCAGTGCCGATGAATCCGCCTGTTTAAATGGGGGAGAAAGTTGGGGTTTTAAAACATTTCAAAGTTCCTGAAAAGATCCCACTAGATCCTGTCACAATTCCCTGAACTCTTTGAAGGCGCTGCCTATTGTCTCCTGGTTATAAATGATATTCCTGGCCAAGTCGATTCCCACCAAGGCCCCCTAGAGGCCCCTCCCCCCCACTGACCAAGTTTCTAGGATGGGGGTGGGCAGCCCCTGTTGGTATCCCTTGGGGGCCTCAGGACCCAAGACCCTGGACCTAGCATGCAGTGGCCCTAGGGGCCCAACCAGGGCTGAGTCCTTCCCTTCAGACAGGCTGTGGCCTCTCCAGCCAGGCGCAAGAGGAGACAGCTAGCCTTAGAGCATGCACATCTTGCCCTCCATGCAGCAAGGGAAAACAATAAAACTTTCCCCTGTTTAATGATAGAAATTACATTAAAAGTGGTGGAAATGCCCTAATTAAAAATGTACCACTTAAATGATATGCCAAGGATTCAGCTGCAGCATAGCGTATTTAGCTAGTTAGTGAACTCTCTACTATTTCTTTTTTAAAATTACACGTTAAAAATTTAAAAGAAATCTTACTTTTCTCTGGTGCAACACATTACAAAGAATGGACAGTCCTTTTATCTAAATATAAAATTCCATTTTCAGCAATTATAGCCTGTTCTTGGTGATGATATAATTACAGCTGTGCTCGTAATAGGTGTCAAGGCAAAGCGCACTCATACAATAGTTGAATAAAACTGCAGAACAATGCGAGCACTTCTAAATTCACAACCTTTAAAATGAAATTGACTGTGCAGAATTCAAATAAAAACTAGATAAATATTTTTTTTAAAGATTACAAGCTTGGTTTGGTTTCTTAATAGCATTTTCTACAAACCTATCAACATCTAATTGATTAGATAGGAATTACTGATTATAGATCAGCTGAAATCTTGAACATCACTCTCTTATTTTCCCAACACAGCCATAGGTAAATAAATTCTCTAAGGAAAAGGAACTGGATGAGGCATTTGGAGAGTCAAGATTAGTTATGAAAGATCATTTTAATTGGAAACTTTAGCACCTGTTTTGTTATTCAACAAAATATATAGAGTGGCATTAAGAGTGGCATTAAGATAATCAGAGTATGTGTTAGTATCTAAATTGTACAGTCTCATCTTGATCAAGACAGAAAGAAAATGGTGGTCAGGTAACATAGGTCACTAACATCTTTTATTGAATGAAGGCTGACAGTTACCTTGGGAGTTTTGGTGAGACTGTCAGAATAGACTGCTCTTGGAGTTTGTGGCTATTTGAGGCTCCTTTTGGAGGCTCCAAGTTATTCCAAATTTCTCTTACTGTCCTATTCTTTTTGTTCCAGATGGCTGCCAGCAACAGGAAGGAGGGGGAGAGAATACCAACTCCATCAGTTCCAACGGAGAAGATTCAGATGAGGCCCAAATGAGACTTCAGCTGAAGCGGAAGCTGCAAAGAAATAGAACATCCTTTACCCAAGAGCAAATTGAGGCCCTGGAGAAAGGTGATGGAGTTTTTCAAAGTAGAGAAGCAGTAAATCAAAGTAAATGCCACATCTTCAGTACAAAGAGCTAAATTTAGCCAGGGCCCTTGTACAGAGATCTGAAAAGGTTTCTTTTTCTGTCTTTTTTTTTTTTTTTTTTTTTCTGGGCATCTTTTCAGTGTGTGTTTCCTTTCTTCTTTTCATGTACCAGTAATTCAAAGACGAAAAGTCTGACTTCTCATAAAGAAAAAAAAAAATAATGATATGGCTAATTCAGGCCACAGAAGAGATCTTGAATGAATGTCATTCCAAAGAAAATAGAATTTGCTTCTGATGGGATAGTTCAAGTATAATCAATGCTAATAGTAGTAGCATTTTAAAGAGAACTGGTTGGAGGTGACAGAAGTGGGGAGGCAAGAACCAGCTTGATTCAAGGTTTGATTGACATATTTTGTATAATTCTGGCACAACATAGAAAATGCAACTTACTCTTTCAGAGTTTGAGAGAACCCATTATCCAGATGTGTTTGCTCGAGAAAGACTAGCAGCCAAAATAGATCTTCCTGAAGCAAGAATACAGGTACCCAGGGACTGTGTGTTCATGCTTTGTGATTCATAGCATTTGCCTTTTCTAGAGACACAGATGCTTCTAAGGAACGCCTTTTGTTTATATAAATAGTCAAAGACTCAGTTTGCTGAATGCTTTGTCACCGCTGGGGGCTGGGGGAGGAGGACAGCGGACATGCCAGGAGTGGGGAGGAGCTGGCAGCAGGCGCAGGGCTCACCTGTTCCATCTGATTTCCAGGTATGGTTTTCTAATCGAAGGGCCAAATGGAGAAGAGAAGAAAAGCTGAGGAATCAGAGAAGACAGGCCAGCAACACACCCAGTCACATTCCTATCAGCAGTAGTTTCAGCACCAGTGTCTACCAGCCAATCCCACAACCCACCACGCCTGGTAATTTGGAATATGAATACTCCTCATAAGTGTGTTTCAGCCTGTTTACCCTTGGCTTTGATCCTCACCATGACCGTCTGTCGTGTGCCTCTCCCTGCAGTTTCCTCCTTCACCTCTGGCTCCATGTTGGGCCGAACAGACACGGCCCTCACAAACACGTACAGTGCGCTGCCGCCCATGCCCAGCTTCACCATGGCGAATAACCTGCCTATGCAAGTAAGTGAGGCCAGAGGCGGCCTGCTTAACAGGACCCTGGGAGAAGAAGTGAGGAGTGGGTTGAGGCCTGCAGACCTCAATGGCCCTGTGTGTACTTTTGGGAGCCTTTCCCAATATAATGATTGGCTTGACCAGTGAGATCCGAAATGCAGTCAGTCAGTCCAGTCTTTTAGTTGATTGATTAATTGATTGATTCATGCCTTTAATAAAATAAAAACCTGATGTTTAGTCAAGATAGTCTGCATTTTGCTCGTAGGGAATGTCAGTTTGATAAAGTTGGGTGAGAAGGGGGCATGTTCTGGGGACCAGTGAAACTTGCACCAGAAAGTGAAAATGAAATAAAGCTGGCAAGTTAGTAGATAGTAAGGAGTTGGTAAACGTAAAAAATTGGGTTTATATAAATATGTTCATTTTAATAAATACATTCTGTATATGCGTTTTGGATATTATTTAGGATGTTTGTGATAAACTAGTGAGGAAGAAAAACAGGATCAGAAACGGGATTCGCATTTGCATAGTGCAATACACTTAACACAGAGAAAAGCTAGTTTTCTTTCTATACCTTACAATAAAAAAAGGGATGGAAGGTTTTGCTAGAAATTTAGTGTAACTTTGCCATGAATTGTGTGACAAGTTTGTGGTGTTCCTAGGTGCCTGGAAGAGTTGAAAAAGAGTATTCACTTTCTATAAAACCTGCTCCTCCTCTCAATTCCATCCTAAATATTTATCAGCCCCTACATGTTCTAGGCTCTGTACTAGGTTAACCCTTTGTGATGGAAGTTGTAGAAGGCAGGTGGGGTGTACTTTGGAGCCAGAGAGATTCTTGATGGCGAAAAAACTGGCCTTCTGCAGTGACTTTCCCAGAACTCCTGTTCTGTGTGGGCAGCAGTTAGAGATGCCAGACAGCATGAGATGGGCCAGCATGAGCCCCTGATGGAAACAGACCTGGGGTTATTCTCTACTGAGCATCTTTTGCTGGATTTCTAATCCAAATCACACCAACATAAATATTTTATAGTCTTTAGACTAATATAAAAGAGTAGCTAGATAAGCACCTTCAGAGGCATTATTCAGACGTCTATTTTTATTACATTTGGATATTATTGGCCATGGAGCAATTAATGTAAATTAAGGGATTAACAGCCCATTAGTTGGTGTTGCTACAACTGCCTTGGAATTTTCCAGAAGTCAAGGTTGCCTAGAGGAAGTGATTTCAGGAATTAGAAACAAATGCAAGCTGAAGTTCTGGCAGGGCCCTGAAGGCCTGCTTGCCTCTTTGAACTTGGTGTTAGCATCACTCTGACTTTAATAAGGCCACTGAGTGTCTTGTTCAGTTTTGTAAATTGTAGCAACATCTAGGTTTCTATGAAGATAAAAAATGTGTGTGAGAGAAAACAACTGGAAACAATTAAATAGATGCTGCTATTCTGTTAGGGTTGTTTCCACATGTAGACTGGTGTGGGTCAATTTTTTTTCAAATACAGACTTTTAAAAATTGTACATACATCATTCAAACCATACATACATTCATAAGACATAAAGAAAATACATTTAACAATGATTCTACTATGCAGAGAAAATTGCTCTTTGAATTTTGGAGTGGGGTGAGAGCTGTTTTGTCTGTCCATCAATTTATCCTGTTGACCAAAATCTTCAACCATTTTGCAAAGGGTGGGTGTTCTCCTCTGAACTTTCTTTAATACATCCCTCTCTCTGAGGATATGGGTCTTGGAATGTTAAACATTTCTGGTTTACAGAGCAGAGAGTACCATCATGTCCCTTGTTCTTGACATTGTGCCCCTGTTAATTCACCCCAAGCTTGCTGTTCTGGCATAGCCCCGTGAGAGCTCATGAGGGGTTCCATCCCAGCTCTGTGTATTTTTTTTTCCTTAATTAAGAAAAAGGTTTATCTTTTCAATATCATGATTCCAGACACTTAGAGCACAGCCACGCAGTTTTGTGGGTAAAACTCAATGTCAGTTTTGGGGGCTCTAAGGAAGTCACAGCTGATTCTCAGGATGGGGCTAGGGTTTTACTGACACTTCTGACTACTTCAGGCTGAGATCATGACTGATCTGCTTCTTCAAAGGCTCTTTAAATCCATGAGTTCAACTATGAAGGGCTTTCAAGGTCCCTAAACCAAACTTTACGGTGAGCTCCTCCCGCTGTTCTCTGCCTCAGAGCTTGAGATACAGGGTTTGGGGCAGGGAGGATGTCACTGGATTGCCAAATAAATTGGATTTGTGGGAGAGGGAGTATGTGTTTATGGAAGTCCTCATGTTACAGTTTCTCTAAAGGTGCCAGCAGAGGTCCAAGATAAAAATGGGCAAAAATTCTATTAATTTTATGAATAATGCCAACCGTCTAGCCAGACAATTGTCTGAATTTTTGGTTCTTTAAAAACTTTAGTGCATAGGCAACTTTAGCAGTGGCCAATAGAAGGACTGGTTGGAGGCTGGATCGTAGAGTTATCATATGGAATTCCCGTGCTTTACCCGAGGGCATCGTCAGTGATCAGACTTGTTGGCAGGGTTCCTGGGGAGGTGGGAGCCTGGGGATATGGCTGTGCGGTGTGTCTCTCAGTAACCACCGGTTTGCCTTTCTCCTCTCAGCCCCCCGTCCCCAGCCAGACCTCCTCGTACTCCTGCATGCTGCCCACCAGCCCTTCGGTCAACGGGCGGAGTTATGATACCTACACCCCACCACATATGCAGACACACATGAACAGTCAGCCAATGGGCACCTCGGGCACCACTTCCACAGGTGAGCTGCCGCTCTCCGCGGGCTGCGCAGAGGTGGCCTTTGCAGCTTCTTTTGCCAGGTGATCTCCCTTCACTCAAAGTTTACCTAGAAGGAATCTCCTAGCCTTGTGGGATGGGATGTTTAACTCTCTGATGCTCACTTCTCTGGGGAGAACGGATTAAAAAGGGAAATTCAGTCAAGCCAGCTGGGAACTTTTGATGCCATTTTGACAAAAAAACCAAAACTGTTTTTCCTGAATTTGGTCACGAAAGTTGTATATAAAGATAAGGCCTGAAAATGTAAATCTTCTGAGGAGGAATGATTACATCAGCCAAAGCCCAACTGTAAGGCCCCCTGAGTCTATTGGAAGACCTCACTTCCCTCCTAGCCCCTCTGTGCCTTTCATTGCGGCTGAAAAAGTACCTCTTTGGTTTTCCAGACAAGTTTTCTTGCTGAAATTCCAAACATACAAACAAATGGAGTTTTTTTTTTGGGGGGGTGGTTTGGGTGGAGGAGCTTGGGATTCAATAAGGATGTGTAAACATGTTATCTGGTTTCTGAAGGTGTTGCTTTTGTTTGTAAGACTTAAAAAAAATTTAAATACAGTTAACATGTTAGAAAGTATTAGAGTTTTTTTTTTTAAACCTATAAATTCATACTCCATGCCTGTCTCTCGAAGGGAATATCTACATGGCTATTTCTTTCGTCCACTTCTAGGGCTCATTTCCCCTGGTGTGTCAGTTCCAGTTCAAGTTCCTGGAAGTGAACCTGATATGTCTCAATATTGGCCAAGATTACAGTAAAAAAACAAACAAAAAAAAAAACAATCAGAAAAACAAACAAAAAGAAAGGATATATTGTGTTGATTCGGTCAGTGACTGTGTGGACACAACAGTTGGGCGTTCAGGAAGGAGAGAAAAATGGCTGTTAGAAGCACTTCAGTTCTGCAGTTGTGTCCTGTGTCGTAACACTGGGGAGTGGACTTGAAACAAGGACCTTTGTACACAGAAGGCACGGTATCAGTTGGAACAAATCTTCATTTTGGTATCCAAACTTTTATTCATTTTGGTGTATTATTTGTAAATGGGCATTTGTATGTTATAATGAAAAAAAGAACAATGCAGACTGGATGGATGTTTGATCTGTGTTGGTCATGAAGTTGTTCAAAAAAGAAAAAAAAAAAGGAAACCATGATCAACAAGCTTTGCCACAACTTTAAGAGTTTTATCAAGATATATCGAATACTTCTACCCATCTGTTCATAGTTTATGGACTGATGTTCCAAGTTTGTATCATTCCTTTGCATATAATTAAACCTGGAACAACATGCACTAGATTTATGTAAGAAGTATCTGTTGGTTTTTCCAAAGGTTGTTAACAGATGAAGTTTATGTGCAAAAAAAGGGGTAAGATATAAATTCAAGGAAGAAAAAAGTTGATAGCTAAAAGGTAGAGTGTGTTTTCGATATAATCCAATTTGTTTTATGTCAAAATGTAAGTATTTGTCTTCCCTAGAAATCCTCAGAATGATTTCTATAATAAAGTTAATTTCATTTATATTTGACAAGAATATTCTATAGATGTTTTATACACATTTTCATGCAATCATAAGTTTCTTTTTTGGCCAGCGGAAGTTAATTGTTCTTAGATATAGTTGTATTACTGTTCACAGTCCAATCATTTTGTGCATCTAGAATTCATTCCTAATCAATTAAAAGTGCTTGCAAGAGTTTTAAACTTAAGTGTTTTGAAGTTGTTCACAACTACATATCAAAATTAACCATTGTTGATTGTAAAAACCATGCCAAAGCCTTTGTATTTCCTTTATTATACTATTTTCTTTTTAACCTTATAGTGTGGTGTTACAAATTTTGTTTCCATGTTAGATTAACATTCTAAACCAGTGGTTACCTTCAGACATACTCTATTTTAAATTCTGATCATCCTTAAAGAAATGATTCTTATAGCTACTGTAAGTTGGAAATGTGTTCAAAAAAAATTCCACAAAGCTGTGTGTAGATCTGTGCCCATTTATAACCATAATATATATACAATACACAAAATGGTAATATTTCCCAGTTAGCCATTTAATTCGGAAGCTCACAGCCTAGAAATAATTTTAAAATGCAACAAGCTATTAACCAGGACTCGTCTTTTGAATTAAGGCTGGCATTTTCAATCTGGGCAGATTTCCATTGTCAGCCTGCTTCAACAGCGATTTCACTGAAGTATATTCAGAAGTAGGTTTCTTATACAAGATTCCCTGAAAGCTGTTGCCTTTCTCAAATAGGCCCTCTCCCTTTTCTGTCTCCCTCCCCTTTGCACAAGAGGCATCATTTCCCATTGAACCACTACAGCTGTTCCCATTTGAATCTCGCTTTCTGTGCGGGTGTGGATGGTTGGAGGGTGGAAGGGGGGATGTTGCATGTCAAGGAATAATGAGCACAGACACATCAACAGACAACAAAGCGGACTGTGACTGGCCGGTGGGAGTTAAAGGCCTTCAGTCATTGGCAGCTTAAGCCAAACATTCCCAAATCTATGAAGCAGGGCCCATTGTTGGTCAGTTGTTATTTGCAATGAAGCACAGATCCGATCATGTTTAAAGTGGCGGCACGCAGGGCAGGAGTGCTTGAGCCCAAGCAAAGGATGGAAAAAAATAAGCCTTTGTTGGGTGAAAAAGGCCTGTCTGAGACTTTTATTTCTGGCTGTTCTGTGTAACATATAAGTCAACATAGATAAGTTTTCTCCTGCAAACTTCAGTCAAAGGCTTGGGGTCTGGCAGTCTAGATTAAATGCTTGCACAGGCAGAAACCTCTGGGGACAAAGACACACTTCCACTGAATAGTACTCTGCTCTTGTTTGGTTTTGTTTTTTAATTCCCAAAAGCAGATGATCAGAAACATAGGAATTAATTGGAGGCTTTAAAAAATAACGTTCTAATTCAACATCTACTATTTTCTAGTTAAGGAATTACTTGTGAACGGATAATTGTGATTCATCTCTCTGGCATGCTGCATATTAATAATTTTTTTCCACCAGAGTTGCTGCACATTTAGAGAAACACTGACTACAGTTTTTGTATGTGTGACGTGGTTTGATTCACTGTTAGACTGCCCTGCACGCGTGCACACTTCAGCAGAGTGTGTACATGTAGACACTGTTGGTACAGTTGCCCATGCAAATATATCTACCTCCTGACATTTTGCAGCCTACATTCCCTGAGGGACATGTGCCCAGGGAGCTGTCAGAGGAGGGCTGTGTGTGAGTGTGTACAGCAGCTGCTGGCTGGCTCACTTCTCCCCTGCAAGGAGGATGGTTCCAACTGGCTGTGATTTGGGCCAGGGTCAGGCACCCAGTCCTGGCCCGCGGCTCTGTTGTGCAGAGAGCAGAGACTTCGGAGAACCAGGTGTGGCATTTGGGAGCAGGAGCTGGAGACGGGAGAAGGGGAGTGTCGTGGGAGCGGTGGAGCTGCATGTGTGCACTTGGGCATGTATACCTGTCCTCTGAGGGTCAGGCTTGCCAGGGCGTAGTGGGTCAGCAGCCTGGTTTAGTCTGAAGGAGCGGCCGCTCAGCTGCAGAAGCCCTCTGGTCCAGCGGGATGGGACGGCTGCCTTGCCTTCTGCCCTCACCCTAGGGAGACGAGCTGTCCTTTTGAACGGAGTGCCAGGCACGCCCCTAGGGGCAGTGTGGCAGGCACTGTGTGGAAGCAGTGCACAGAAGTGGACTTCGACTCATTCTTGAAATAATTTGTTTTTGTTTATTTATTTATTGATAGGTATATTTATATATTTATGAATGGGAACTCTTCAGGGATGCTCTGATGCCGTTTTCCAAGATTGTGGCCATCTATTTGTGATGTCCTTGGTAGAATTGCAAGACTTACAGCTTCTGATTTTTCTCCAAACTTGACTGACTTAGGGAGACCAGGTGAACAGAATTCAAGCTGAATGTTTGAGTAGGAAACATTCATATTACTCTGAGTCAACAAATTTTTTTTTTACTACAATGAATTCCTAGGCTATCCCTCCCCCACCCCAAAGCAGTGCCTCCTTTTAAATGGAAAGCAATTGGGCTTTTTGATATGGCTCACATAATTTTTTTTCCTCCTTTTTCAAAAAAAATCATAACTAGATTTCCTAAGGCTTATTCAAACAGTATTATTCTAAGAATCAGGTTTGTTTTGTGAATTTTTGTCATCTCAGGATGGTTTCCATATTCTTCTGCTTATTTCTTTTTTACTCTGGGCCTTAATGTTAACAAGATTAAAAAAAAAAAAAGGCTTTCTTCTCTGTATAATGTTTGGCTCACCAAAGCCAAACATAAGTTCTTCCCTTTTCTGTTTCCCAAGAGTAAACCTCATCTATTTTTTATTTTAAAAAATTTATTTTTTTATTTTGCCTCAGTTTTGAATGACTTCACTGCTCAGTTTTAAAGTTCAAAGTGTAAGTACTTAGGGTTAGTATTGCTTAAATTTGGTGGTGTTGATGGTGACTATCTTTGGAAAGAATTAATGTGATGCTTTAGAAATGACATTCATAATGGGCTTAAACAAATGAATAGCACCCCCCCCCCACTTTCGCTTTGTATGCCCATTTGTGTGTCTGATTCTTTAAAAGATAGACAGAGAATTGATTGCAGAGTGTTGCTTCCTTTTGAAGTAGTTTTATTTTGTCTAGGGTTAGTATTTGCAGATCCTGGAGGTGGAGATGAAGCATAAAAGGAAGAGAAAAGTGGAAATTGGTGGCCACTAAACAGAAATTTAGAAGGTCTCAGAACCCCAGCACCTGAGCAGACGCCAGCAGTCAAAATGTTTAACTCATGTTAAAGAAAGGCAAACCTAGCGTAAGAAATGAATACCATAGAGGGTTTAGAAGTTTTAGAAACATTTAAAAGATATGAGGATGTTTCAAATACTGTTGGGCATTGTCGCTTAAATATTTTCGAGACAAACTGATAATTGAAAAAAGGTCTGTGAAGAGATTGTATATTTCATAATATGTCAGAATGGTTTGTAAACCTACAGTAGCATTACTGAGGACCAACATTTTTATGTAATAGGTTAGTAGCATATGGAGAATTGATAATGGTTCCAGAAGGAAAGAAGGAAAGAAAACACATTTTTAGAGTGGGTTTTTATCAGCGGAAAACATAAATATACATCCCTGTCCAGTAGCTTATTTTTACAAAGCATGCCCAGTGAGTCAGAACAACTTGGATCTGATTTTTGGAAAGCCCAGATACTATTATTGTTCAAAATGCACTTTTACTGAGTTTGAAAAGTTTCTTTTATATTTAAAATAAGGGTTCAAATATGCATATTCAATTTTTATAGTATTTATCTATTTGCAAAGCATATATTAACTAGTAATTGGCTGTTAATTTTATAGACATGGTAGCCAGGGTAGTAAATCAATGACCTATTATTTTTTACAAGCAATTTTCATATCTGACCATTTTCATATCTCCCATTTCCTTTTCAGAGTCAAATGCTATGTAATTGTCCTGTTGTGTTTGTATAAAGTGAATCACAACATGGTAAGAAAAAGGTTAGGTTTATTAAAATAATAACCTGACTAAAATATTCACTTTAGTTTATTCAGTGTTCATAATGCTTTCAAAAGACATAGCAAAGCTTTTGTGGAGTATCTGCATATTATTTATTATCTATGGACTAAATTGATTTTTTGAAGTTGCTTTAAATTTTAAGAGCACCTTTGCTTAATACAAAAGCCCTTTAATTTTAACTGACAGATCAATTCTTAAACTTTATTTTGAAAAGAAAATGGGGAAGAATTTGTGTCTTTTGAATTAAAAGAAGTGAAAAAAATAAACCAGACATTCTAAAAAAATAGAAGAAACCTGATTTTTAGTACTAATGAAATAGCGGGTGACAAAATAGTTGTCTTTTTGATTTTGATCACAAAAAATAAACTGGTAGTGACAGGATATGATGGAGAGATTTGACATCCTGGCAAATCACTGTCATTGATTCAATTATTCCAATTCTGAATAAAAGCTGTATACAGTATGTGTTTATGCTACAGTGGGTTTTTTTTTAAGTGACTGACATTCATCATATTGGTTAGACAGTTTTAAAAACCTAGTCTTTGTTTTCTACAATGTTGTCAAGAACAAATAAAGTATAATTTGTGGTATATTAAAAGCAAACTGCTTAAAAGTGCTACATATAACTGCTTCAAAGTAAGTCTAAGGTATTTGAAAGTGTATTTTGGAAATTCAGTTTTTCCTAACGGATGTTAAACAGCTTTTTAAAAATTGAGACTCTTTACTTAAATATGCAAGTTACTTTTTAAACTTTTGCTTTTTGTCTACTTTTTGCCAAAAGCTTTGAGAATATGGAACTATGACTCAAAAATGAGTGCTTTATATGAAAACTAGCTCAATCTGCTATATGTCTGAAAAGATATGTTTGTTTATATGGTTATAAATGTGCACACCTAACCAATGCTCATAATTAGCAAAGGGTTTACCTGATGCAATGCGAATCTCTGTAAGCTCCAGTTTTACACTTTGTCTCAGATCTCCGTTTTGTAAACAACCTCTCATCAACCTTCAATACGTGTTTTTCCGTAGTATCCTAGCATGAATGTAGCTGTCAGTTTGAATTTCAATTCTGAATTATGTCTATTGACATAATTTCATAGTGCTGACTTTAATTGTTTAGGAGTATTAAACAGAGACCATCAACTTCTTTGTCAATGTTTTCTATCACTCAAGTTCTTTTATTTATTAACTACTGTGGTAGACTGTCTTTAATGGAGTCTCCTTTTTTGTCCTTTTTCTTTTTTTTTTTTAATTGAAGTATAGTCAGTTTACAAGGTTGTATCAATTTCTGCACAATGTTTCAGTCATACATATACATATATATTCCTTTTCACATTCGTTTTCATTATGGGTTACTATAAGATATTGAATATAGTTCCCTGTGCTATACAGTATAAACTTGTTGTTTATCTGTTTTATATGTAGCAGTTAGTATCTGCAAATCTTGAACTCCCACTTTACCGCTTCCCGCCCCCTATTCCCCCTGGTAGTAGTTTGTTTTCTATGTCTGTGACTCTGCTTCTGTTTTGTAAATAAGTTCATTTGTCTTTTTTTTTTTAGATTTCACATATAAGTGATATCACATAATGGAGTCTTAATACCACAATATTATTTTGTCTTCGTCGATTTCATAACAGGAAGCATAAATGTGAATTCATTTTACTATAGTCTTCATATATTAGCGGTCAAATTTTTTTCATTAAAAAAAAAAATCCCTGCATTTTTGGTGGGAAGCAACTTTTTCAGAAATGAAGAGAAAATATGTTTTTCATATACAGTTTTGAATTTCATAATGTTTTATATGCTGCCTGCTGTAACATGCACCATGAGCTAAGTGCCTTAAATACACACACACCAGTGACTACTGTAAGGCATCTTGAATTTCTGACATTTTATTTGCTTTTATTTAAAAATAAAATTATCTGTTTTCTCTAGATAGAACATAAAACAAAATTTTAAAATTAAAGTATTTCTAGTGTACTGTTTCTGTATAAAAAGTTGGTTAAATTAATGAAGAACGGTGGCCTCATATTGCAATCCTAACTGTTTTTCAAGGATTGGAGGGTCAAATCGTTAAGAAAAATATTTACATAAGCTATTAGCAGTCATAATTAGAGTGTCATATAATTCTGCTGCAATGACTAAGGAGGAGTCACTAGAAGTCCAGGTGCTTCTTGCCTCCGGCCATCATGCCACAGCCTGGGCCCAGCAGCTTGGCGGATTCTGCCAGATCCTGTTTGCTCGAGCGGCTCACTGTGTCTGACAAGTCTGGAGGCAAATGCAGTCGCTATGGCGGAAGATTTCAGGAGAGGGAAAGAAAGAAGAAAAAAAATAATTAATTCTGCTTTTGCTAGCACACTTCAGGATACAATATTATGCTCTGTTGATCAGCATTTAGTCTTGCATATAAAATTCCTGCTTAAACAATTCTTCACAGTGAAGCCCACTATAATCACATCCTATTCCTACTAGATTTTACAAATTGTAGCCATTACAGAAACTGGACAAGGAATCTTAGTGGAATATTTCCAGAGTCCAAACCTAAATGTATTAAGATTTTTCTTATTTACGTAGAAATTAAAACATGCAAATGCACACACAAAAAGCATAATTTAACAAATACCACATAATACTGGCAGGATTGTTTTTTGGCTTTGTATTGCCTTTTTTTTTTTTTTTTTTTTTTTTGCCAGGGGGCTCCAAAATGGTACTTTTCAATCGAATGTAGCTTTTCAGCAATTATGGATTCCCACAAATGCTTGTTTCCCTTTGTCTATTAAGTTGACCTGATCCTTTTCATTTCAAGCCTGTACTTTATTTAAGGAACAATTTTCATAGACACATCTCATATTGACATAATGAAAAAAATTATACCAATCAAAGGGTCAATATTTTTCACATGCTCAGAAAAGTCAGCCATAACATGTGCTACAGGTCTTGGTAAGTTTATTTCTATGCATTGTGTTGGGTCATGTGTTTAAAAGTACAGTGTAACTTTGAACATCTCCCCATCTAAACTGTTTTTCTGCAGACAGAGGCTGATTTAAGGAGACCCAGTTACCAACCATGATTACAGGACAGCTACTGTAATTAGGGAGAAATATTCGTATTTCAAAAGAACTTTTTTTTTGTTTTCACAAGGATCTCTATTCAGTTCCTTTAACTATCAGTGCTCCCAGCCCACATGTTTTGTTTCATGAAAATCCAAACTCAAACGACACATTTGTCCTGTGAGATAGAGTGGGTGTGGGAGGCTAAAGATACATAGGGTGGGTTGGGGTCATCCCCCGACTAAGCGAAGCCTGGAGGAGGTAAGCTGACCTGGAGACAACCTCCCAGAAACCCTTCATTTGAAAACTCCCTTCAATACGAAAAAAAATCAAGACGGGAAAAACCATTTTTTTTTTTTTTTTTGGTCAAAATATTATGATCCAGCAGCATATGTTCTGGCTATTTTCTTTCCTAATAAAAGGCTTGTTTATTGTCATGTAAACACAAGCTGTGTGCAGAGGATCAAAATATTTTAAATTATTAAAATAATTGATGAAAATATTCTGCCTTGGTTTCAGTTTGCCGAGACAAATATATCGAGGATGAAAGACACTATTATACAGATCAACGAAGATGTCAGAAAGGTCCAGAAAGGCTATCATATCCATATAGCAACATGGTATTGTTCCTTTGTATCCTTAGCACCCAGCCTGTCACTTATTAAGTCATTAAATGTCTAAAATTTCTTGAATAATGAAAAAGAGCTCAAATAAAGACATATTTGTTCCTTCATTTTAAATAATTCTTTCATTTCTTCAGACCTTAGTTTGCTTCAGAAAGGATTTCAGGTAGAAATGAAAAGTGTGAAAGTTCAGGAATCTAAAAGACACGTGTGGCTCTGAAGTCTGAGGTTACTAATGTCTCTGTAGTGTTAACTGTCGATGTTCACGTGAGGCAGCAGGAGGGAAAGAGACATTTAACTATATGTCTGAATTTTAATGTTTCTTTAAGATCTTAGAGTTATTGCTAATGAGCAAAGGAAAAATGACTAGGATACATGCATGATCTGAAGGCTCTCTGAAACTTAAAGAAAATTCACCATTAAAAAATGTGTGTGTGTGTGGACTTCTGATGGGACCTCCCAAAGATGAGGTCAGATGGTGACTAGGCTGTTTAGGAAGTCAACTGGAGTCAACAAATATTTAGACTCTACTTCAAGCAAGGCATTCAGGAAAGATATGTGAACAGAGCACCTTCTATACTCCGTGCTGTCCTACAATCTAGTAATTGGCATGAGATGAGCACACAGGTGACCCTCATGGTGAGTAGTCCAAGTTACAGCTACAAGAAAGGCAGAGACAAAGCAGAAATCATGGTGGGGCCCAGCGAGGCAGGAAAAAGGTTCATGGAGATGAGCTAGGTGTTAAATAATGAACTGGATTCTGATACTTAGAAATGGTGATTTCCTTAATGGTAGAACTGATACATCTTTAAGATGTGTTTGGTGGAAGGGGCATACTGCTCTGACAATCTAGGTGAGGAAGCTAGTGAAGTTTATTCAGAACCAGCATAATACAATTTATTTCAGGAGCTTACCTATTTGCTAAAAATTTCTCTTCCTCTGCTTCTCTAGGCAATGAGTTTGAGCCAGTTGGCTGAAAGCCCTTCATAGCAAAAGTAGCTAAATGTGACCTGTGACATGCTTGGAAATCTTTCAGGTTGAATGGCTTTGAAGAAAAGTCAAATACCATCCGTGTGTAACTTCTCAGCACAAAAATTTGGGGTGATGTGATTGAATGTTTCTAACCAAATGCTACACTGTAAAAGCTCGTTGCACACTATTGTCCTCTGAAAAAAGCCCAAGGATGGCTCTGGGAAACATGTGGATCTATGTGTGAGTTCGCCAGCTTTTGCTGATTACTTGAACAAGCTTACTATGCAGCCTAAATTCTCAAGCAGTGGGTTTTGTTTTCTCCCTTTCTAAGCCTCCCCCTGTGCACCATGTCAGTGCGATGTGAAGCAGGGAGGAAGAAGGAGAGATCAGGTTCCAGGCTTGCCAGGTGTGTCAGGGACTTTCCCTTTGAGGCTTCCAAAGCATTTACACACTTGACATGTAAACGTTCAGATGCTGCTATACCCCAGATCTGTCTTCTGAAAAAACATGCTGTAAGATCCTCTGCATAGCACGGTGACCTCCTTTAGACTAAAGCTGCAAGGCTGTGTGTGTGTGTGGGAGGTATATAAACTTCTAGACCTGGAGGTTTCACCAAGTAATGGTTTCAATAATAATCAGACTATGGAAAAAAATCTGGTATATTTTCAAGCTTATAAACCAAATCAAGGTATTAATCTTTCTCGTTTTATACCTGGGGTTCTAAGACCAGGGCCGAAAACACATCTAACATCTTGAGCTAACATTTTCCCACCTGATTTTCTTCTCCCAGGTTCTGGGAGGAAGGGGTTGTGCTACTGAGGCAGGAGATGCTTATCGGGCTGGTTGGCTGGCTACCTGTTTTTTCCATGAATGCCTTGTCTATAATGATGATTTCTAGGTAGGCAAAGGGACCTGGGAAAGGTGTGACAACTCCCAAGGTTCTGCAGGGGCCTGGGTGCTTCACAGCGACTCATCCCACTGGACGAATGGGACCCTTTCCTTCAGAGGTACCAGGTGGGAAATAGCGAGGCTGGCAGGCTGCTGTGGCGGATCGGGGAGCTCCTGCCAAAGGCACCCTCAGGCCCATGTGCAGCCCTGGGTCGTAATGGAGCAGCAGCAGCAGGAGAAGCGCGTTGCTCTGAGGCTCCAGGAGTTCCACGCTGAGCCGGACGAAGGTGCTTCCCCTCGGCCGGCCTCTCTGTCTCTTTATTGGGCTCAGCCAGAGTCTGTATTTTGTTCCTTCTCGAGTCAGCAACTGCACTGATCCTATAGACACACAGGATTGGGTTTCCTGGCTCCCCAGCTCCCTTCCTAATTCCTTTCCTCCCAGCCTGCCAGACCTGTGCTCGGTTCCCAGACAGAAGGGGCAAGATAATGAATCTAGAGTACACCTGGATTTGAGACAAATTGCTGGTAAATACCCATTAAAATAAGTTTAATCAATTTATATTTTTCATATTTTGCCAAGACCAAATCACCAGGCACTGTTTGTTCTTGGAAAACAATTGATGTAGTACATTTTAACCCCTCACAAAGGAATAGAGATTTGTTTTCATTCTTTTAAAATTTATGACATTTCCTGAAAAGTCACTTTCCACTACTCACAGTCACAGAAATAGGTGTTAATATTTCAAAATATTTCCTAACAAATTTTTCTTATTTCTTTAAAACACAGTTGACTTAAATTAAAACTTGTAAACACTTTAGAACCTATACGTTCTACATTGGTCCCTTCACAGAGGCAGCCAGTGACAGTCTGATGCCTCCTTCAGCCACTCGCTCTCAGTGTGACTTCAGAGAAGTCACCGCACTTGTCTAGCCCGAGTGTCCTCCTCTATCACAGGTGAATAGTCCTCCCCTCACATGACTGTCATCGGATCAGATGAGATATAGAGCGTTTCGTGAATTATGAAGTACTACACTAATTTATTTATACCTCTTCTTCCTCCAAAACAGCACTTGAGGTGGGTCACAAAAATACATATGGTACAAGATAAAAACCAGTGAGTTTATCAAGGCAAGGAAATGAATCTACAAATTTAACAAAATACATATAATTATAAGCAACAGCAGCAGAATATCGGACTTAGCCGGTAGGTCTCATCACTAAGTCTGGGTATTGCCCTCTACTGTAGTGTTGTAAAGAAATATAAGTATAAAAGGAAACTGCATTCATAGTCCTTGCTTCTGGAAAGATTTAAAAAGTCTACACATTTCCCTCACACTTAGAAAGGCAGTAGTGAAAATGGGGCCTGTCAGGTGCCTGGCATCTGGGCCAGTAAAAACACGCAAGGCTGTATTAAGGGGCAATTCAGGGCCCATTATTTAAAAAAACCTATCTTTTGCACATGTCTTTCTTGCTGACAAAATAACTAATAAAGGAAATGTCAGAAGATGAAGTTTCTCCACTCAAGTTTCAAAAGTGTTTGGTGGGGAGGGCACAGCTTAGGAGGTCCTAGGTTCAATCCCCAGTACCTCCATTTAAAAACAAAACAAAACAAAACATTCTGTGTTATGAGGCACTGCTCTGAATGGCAGGGAATGACTACAGGCTAAGATAATAATACAGAGACATCCTGACCTGCTCCAAAAATGGCTTAAAAAAGACAGAAGTGTATTTCTCTCCCACTCTACAGTCCAGAGCAGGCAATCCCGAGCTGGAAGGACTCGCCTGCCATCCTCAACGAACAGCTTCCACTTCCAGCTCCGAGACTGACGGTTTTGCTCTCGCTCAGCTGGTGGGAAGAAGGGGCCAAGAAGGCAACACTTGCAAGTTGGACACATCACTTCCACTCACGTCCAGGACTTAGACATGGCCACAAGTGGTTGCTAGGGAGGCTGGGAAATGTTTTAAGACTTGTGAAAATGTTCAGCAACTCTATTACTATGGAAGAAGGAGCAAATGGGTACTGAGACACAACCAGTAGTTAGCCACAGTTTCGAGAAGGGTCACAGCAAAGCCCTCCAGAAGCGCTGACTCAGTGTGTGAACTCCTGCTGAGTCGGCCTGGGGCTCCGTTCTTAGTTTCTGATCAAGGAAATGTACACCTGTTGCCCCTACCAGCCCAGAGGGCAGGCGTTAAAGTAGTGCTCAGAGTCTCTTTTATATCATAAGAAGAACATATTTCCTTTCTGGAAAGACCAATTTCCTTCTGGGGGCGATTTCCTTCTGGAGGAGGAGGGCTGAGGAGAGGAAACAGATGAAGCAGGCTTTGATGTATTTATCATCACTATTAATTCTTCACAAGATTTCATTCTTTCTTTGATTTTTTTTTTTTTTTTTTGGTGGAGGTATTGGGGATAGAGCCCGGGACCTTGTGCCCGCCAAGCATGCACTCTACCCCTTCTTCACAAGATATCAGAATATTATTTCAACTTGTAAAAAAAAAACCAAAAAAACAAAAAAAAACACCAATGTTATATAATAGTATATTATTATATTTTTACATGATTATATTATTCTGTAATCATTACATTATTAAAATACACAGTTACATTGTAATTATTTTACATCTGGTTAAAAATTTACAATGTAGAAGATGCATTTGCCTAATTTTGGTGAATTTTGTGTTACTCTTATATATGAAAAGGGCAGCAAAAATCATGCCAAAACCATGCTTTTGCTCTTTCTGGATTGGTAAGTGTACATTTGATGGTGACCAAATATTTCTGGGAAAAAATTCTGCTAAAACATGGTCAGGTTTGAGGTTTCAGTTTTGTTTGTTTGTATAAGATCCAATTCATTCTCAGGGGTTCAGATTAAAATTGTTTTATTGAATGTCATAATCATACTATATCCTTTGAAAAAAAATCATCTGGTTCTTCCTGATTGATCTGAAAATTAGACAAAATTTCAGAGTTGGAACATTGCACATTGGCTGCCCATTGAAAAATGCTCAGGTGTGCAATTATTTTGACCGTCAATTATAACTGACAGTATTGTCTTGTCTCCAAACTCACCTCTCAAAGCAGATTGTGAAGAACTCACTTGTCTAAACAAAAGTGTGATTTGTGAAAAGGCATGTGTCTGTGGCAGAGACTGCTAGCTTACTCCCAATATCTATTCTCTTCCTTTGCAGCGAGTAAAAGGATCTCTGAATATTAGTGGGGCACACGGCCTCTTAGAATAAAAGCCACACTTCCCAGCTTCCCTTGCCAATAGATGAGGCTGAGTGATTAAGTTCTGGTTACTTCATCTTGAGCAGACGTGTGATGGTTAAGTTCAAGGTCAGATCCTTAGAGAGGGGGAGGTGCCATTCTCTTCCCTTTTCCCTTGGCTTTGCTATTTGACCCCAGCAAGAGGGCCCCCACCCTGGGCCCTGGTCCACCCTTTCTCACAGAGTGAGGAATTAACAGGGTGAAGGGGATGTGCCCACCTAGAGCCTGTCCCCTTCTTTATAGGACACACTCTGGGTACTCAGAACCTCAGAAATCCCTGTGCAGATGGTCTCTTCCCCAGATCTGTCCTCCGTGGGTGAGCTGTGTTTTCCGTGTGCACACCCTGGGGTCCAGAAAGAGCCAAGGGACGGCTGTTGGTGAGAAGCATGGACAGAGTTTGGATGTGCAGGCTGGGATCACGCCACCTGCTGTGGGTGGGAAGGAGGCAGGGGTGGGGAGAGAAAGGAGGTGGGCTGAAGGCCAGTTCTTCCTCTGACTCCATGTTCTGGAGTGGAGCCCTGATTCTGAATTTAAACTCGGTTTTCCAGGAAGGTGTATTTATGAAGGAAGGAAGATAAAGCATATTTAATGATTTGTTGGCTTGATAACTATTAAATATCGAGGCATATGATAACATGGTCCTTTATCTGCCTTTCTGCTCTAGGCTCCACAATGTTAGGGACAAGCCAAAGTTCCCTCTTTCCACTTGCTGAAATGCGGACTTGAGGGCAGGTGCTGAAGCAGCCATCCTGGACCTTCAAATGGAAGCTATGGGCTGAGGAGGGCACAGCAAAATGACAGAATTAGTTTAGGGTCTCCTGACACCATCTGGCCACCAAAAGAGCCCTAGGTCACCGAAATGGGCTTTTATGTGGTATGTGTTCTATATTATTTAAGCCACTGCATTTATGAATTTCTTTAATAACAGTTTAACCTATATTCTGTTTATAGAGAATTTGGTACCTGAAAAATAGATCAAGCTCTACAGACAAAATCTAGGTTGGCTGAGTGGTTGGCAGGTGGGCAGTGAGGACAGTGTTGCCGACTGAAAAGCTGATGCCTCTTGTTATGCTTGTGACAACCTGGAAGGCAAACCTTATACCTCCTGGTCAGTGGCTCTACTCGAAACATTGGAGAAATTCAGAACATTGGTGTGTCTGTGGCCTCTTGCCACTTTCAGCTAAGTTATTTACAAACGAGAAATGAACTTAGGCTAGAACTACAGAACCTGCAAGAAGAGGGAGAGGGACTACAGCTCTGTTCAAGGAGGTGCTCTGTCTGCAGCTCACAACCCGAACTGAAAGCTCGGTAATCTGGGGCATCAGAGGGTTGAAAAAGCCCAGCTGTTTTTGCAACTGCACACTGAGCACAACCTTCACAGATGTCTGTGCCCCTAAGCCTTGGTGGAATACCTCATTAAGAGGCTGGCCAGAAAATGGGAGCCAGCTCAGAGACAAAAATCAGATTAAGGGTGTTGCCTTCCCTCTCAGGCTGACTACTTCAGATGGCTTCAGGCTACTTACCAGTAAGATGAAAGAGAAGGGTATAGGTAGAACCAAGAGGCCAGAAAATAAGACTCAGGTCTTACAAGGTAACAGTCGTGGTGGACAAGTGTCCACTTCAGCCGCCCTGTGGCGTGCCCGCCCGCAGGCAGGAGGCTGGACAGGTGTGAATTAGGCTTATCTAGTCAGATGCAGCTCTGTTAGTTTAGAAGGTGGAAGAGAAGCAAGTGCTATCTTTCTTCTGCTTTTACTACTGTAATTAGCAAACACTGTGGCAGCGGCACCCCCCACCCCCGCCCCGCCCCGCCCCCAGCATTCAAGAGACTAGTCAACAGCTTCACAGGGGCAGAGAGGCAGCTGTGGAAGTAGAGGCCGGCGCAGTGTTTCAGTGTCCAGTGACTTGCTTCACAGGGGTCCAGCAGCACTGGCAGCAGTGGCAGCGGGGACTGATGAGCCCTGAGATTGTGGCCACGGAGCTGTGCACTTTCCATGAAGAGATCCAGTGACAGTCTCCCAAGTCCTCAACTTCCTCACTTTGGTAGAGGCAGCAGCCTCCCTGGAGGCCAGTCTGGTGGCACGGTCCTCCAGCCCTTCCAGTTACTTCATTAGCTCCCAGTTCTCTAGTATAAACTTACTGACTGCATAAAATTATTTGATGTGATCCGTTTCCTGCAGCTGAATCCTAGAACTATGTCCAGACATCTCTTTGGCTGTGAACCAAAGGGAGGCAAATCGACTGGGAACCTTCTAAAGTTCTGAGGAGGTTATTTTGCCTACAAATTACAAATCTGGTCAAGAGCCTACAATTATGCAACCCATAGAGAAATTTTAGGTCCACAAACCTGATCTATCAATAAGTGGGCGTATAAACACTGTGCAGCCCCCAAGGGCACACTCTCTAATAGGGATTTTATGTAGCCATCACTGATAATGGACAAGGAATAACTTCCTAAAGGGATACAGAGGACTGTGGACAAGGGAGTTCCTTCCAGAGAGCAGAACTGGGGCCCACAAACCAGGTGACAGTCCTCTACTGCCAGGACAGAGAAGTTTTGCAGTTTCAAGCCAGGAGGATTCCCCACTGAAGAGGAGGTAAGTGTGTGGGAAGAGGCTGGGCATGGATATTTGGGTTCCAAAGGGTTGTGGACTGTGACAGAGACTGATCATTATCCTCCAATACCCACTCTCCTTTTTCCCTTTAGTAGAAGAACTTGAGAATTCATGGCCATCCTGAATAAAGACTTCACTTCCAAGCTGCCCCTTCAGCTAGTTGTGGAGCACGCGACCAAGTCTGAAAAGAGCAGGAGTGACACTGCAACTTCAGGATGTTCAAATGGAACTGGAGCTCAGGCATCCTGGCTTCAAAGTCCATGTTCTTACTCACAACTCTATGTGCCAGAACTTTTCTAAGCATTAGAGGTAAAATAGTGAACAAGACAGGCAAGACCCCCGCTTTCAAAAAACAACCACAGAAAGGGACATAGACACTTAATGACTCAAAGAGAGGCAGCTCCATATAGGAAAGCAAACAAATGGAGAGGCGAATTCAGATAGAGTGAGGTCTTCTAAGGAAATGCAACATGGTGATGTGGTACTGGCTGGGGGTACTACTTTAATTGGTGAAAGCCTTTCTGGAGAGTACATTTGACCCAAGATGGGACCAATGATGACCCGGAAAAAGAAGTTTCTAGGCAAAGGGAATGAAATACAAAAGCCTTAAGGTAGGAATAAGTTTGGCATGTTTGAAAGGTGGAAAAAAGGGCAGCTCTTCTGGAGCAGTCACCAAACAGGGAAGCAGCCATGGCTAGAAGTCTGACTTGGTGGGGAGGTATCTGATTGGGTTGGATTTGTAAGCCATGGTAAGTGATTGAATTTAATTCTTAGAGCACTTAGGACTAGCAAGGGAGTGATGTAAACTTACTTCTATGATTTCAGCCATTTTCTTACAAAGCCATACATGGATATTTTCAATAACAGAAAACAATTGTTGTAAACATGGAATCCTACTAAAGACAGAGCTTTCCGAAACGTGGTGCACACAGGCTGCTCTAGATCTCTCTTTCTTCCACTTCAGGAAAGACCTTCTAGTCACTGAGTGACCCACAGTGTCCTCCCACCCCACCGTCCTCCTGTGGGGAGTGGTGGTTCTCAACCTCATGCCTGCCCAATGGGAAGATGCCAGGTGGAGGGGTTGGGGCTCTGTGTGAAATGGTCGTGGAGGAGAGACTCTGGCAGTGCTGTTTGTGAGGATGGTTTGCTGAGTTTAATCCTCTTAAAATGTGAGTCAGAATCTTTTGGACTCCACAGTAATAATGCTGCTGTATATTTCAGTACCAATGTTCCTGAACTTTCAGACATTAAAGATACCGGGGGGGGGTGGTGGTCACGTTACTTTCTATCTTCAGTTAATACATCTTTGGAGAATAAACTAGATTATTCCCAGAGAACTTTCCTGAAAATGGTTTTACTTTCTGCACAAACTAAAGGCAGTATCTTTTTCTTTTCTTTGGGTCTCTCCTTTGTTCTTTTGCACATTTTATTCTCATTAATGTTCTAACATAGGCAGGACTGAAAAAAAACATTTAGGTAATTAATTGTTACCTGAACTGGGACAGAAGAAACTGTGAAAGATGCCTTCCCCCAACCCCCATCAGCTCTTCCATGGGATAAAGGAATGGGGCTGATAAGTCACATGTGGCCACTGCGATCCCCTGGCTGAGTGAGCATCACTGCCTGATCGGGACTCCTCATAGCTCTCCAACGGACTCCCTCCCCTCCGTCCTTCCTGAACCATGGCAGGGCTTCTCACTCTGGCAACCTTTTGACTGGTCTCCAACTCTGCTTAACCCAAGGCTTGCTCGGGCTCTGGAACACACAATGCAGGCAGGAGCATATAAGCTCCAGAGTGTGTAGAATTTGAATTAAGCTTTTGCAGGGCCAAGCTGAGAGACTCTTGAGATCTAGGGCCTTGGTGCTGCTATGGTGGTAAGTGGAAGAAGACTGGGGTCTTCCTGTGGACAGACTGTCATTTTGAAAGGCTCTTCAAGCTTGTTTTGTCCCGGAGGCCCCTTTTCTACCCAAGACAAGTGAGGAAACATTTTAGGAGCAGTATTTTTGGGTACTACTAGCCAGGTGGCTTAAGAATAGTAAAATATTTTAGGAACATACAGTGTTTTTAGATTTGAATGTGGAGCTTGAAAAGGAAAAAACTTCTTTTAGAAATCAATTCAAACTACTAATTATATGAGAAATCCTTTTTCTCCCACCTCCATGTTTTCTTTTAAAGCATATGGGAACGACACTGGAGGGGCAAAAGGTAACAATCTCTTTGTCTTTGTCTACTAAAAATCAAACTAATGTTTGCTCCTTACTATAATCTGAAACCTCCTACTCAGTAAACTGTTAGCAGATAAATGTGTTTGTAAACTCAAGGCTGATCCCTAAATCCTAGAGATTTTTGGAACTGTAGCAGACCCACTATTTAATTGAGGGGCTGGTAGAGGCCTGACTGATACATAGCTAATGGAATAGGTGAGTTCTAACATGTGAAAAAGCAGGGATCAGAGAATTCTGAAGTCAGATAACTGCCTAAGTTACCACACTAATGTCAGTCCACTAAATAACTTTCAGACCTTGGCAGCTCTGGATGAACACTCCTTCAACCACCTATTTTTGTATGCGAGTATAGTACATATATGAACATATATTGATTTCCTTTTGGCTGTCCATAAATGAGTCCTGGGAGCATAATGGCCAATGTGTTTGTTTGCATAATGCCCTACAGTGTATGCAGAACATTGCTCCACAAAGCCCCGAGATGGGGTATGAAGGGCTCGGTGGAAATGGCAATGTACAACATCCCCACAGCATTAAATCTCCCAACTGCTCTTTAGTTACTGGGAGACCCCCGCGTTTAAGGGTCTGCTAGTTCCTGGGTATGAAGAAAGAATTTTTAATGGGGCCAAATGTAGGTGTTTACAAGGGGGAATTGTTGTTTTTTATTAGGAGCTGCCTTATGTTCAATAGTTGTATTTACTTTGTCAAGCTAGCCAGAATTAGAAATCCCCATTGCTAGGCAGCCTAGAGCGACTGCGAAGTATTTCTGGGCATTCAGAACTGAGGCATGTGCTGCCCAAAGGCAGGTTTCATTACAGTCTGTTATTTAGTCCTTGTTCGTCCCTCCCTACCCCCACACCCTCAGATAGCAGTGCTTCTATAACAGGAAACCTTGGTTTTATGCTGAAACATATTTACATGACTGAAATATGACAATTAACACATTTGTAAAGCTTTGAGGGATAGGCACACTCTAATGGTTTTTTGAAGCAGGCTGATTTCCTGGAGCTTTTAATCTTATTTTATTTTGTTCTGCCTGCATGAACAAGTTCTTGTGTTACTATAGGTATTTGACAAAGTCTACCTGGTATGAATGTGAAGAAAAAGGAAATAATACAAAAATTAACTTTGTTTTGTCTTTGCCAAACTGTTCCTGACTGCTTTCACCAGTTCAATGTATACTGAGGGCTATGCTATTATTTTTGACATGTTGTGTTAGCTTTTACACAGAGGCAGTTAGGTAGACTTTTGGCTTGACAAAATGAAATGTGGCTCTCTCTACACTGGCAGTATAAAAACTTTTCATAATGAGTGAAAAGGATCAATTACAGCAGTGATTTTCTTCACACCTCATGGTCAAAGGTACACTCTCCCAGGTGGTGTATATTTCACTTGCTCCAAACTTAAATTCACAGCCAGGTGGTATTAAGCAGTATTATTTGATAAGTGCTATTGTATGTATGTGTGTGTGTGCGTGCGCACACATGCACATGTGTATATGAGTGTGTATGCCTGTTTATACATATAAATAAACATAACAATGTTATGAATATTTTAATTTCTCTTAAGTCTATAGATTAATTAATTTCTGAAATCTTGCTAAAATTCAGAAGAAAACATTTTGGAAATGAAATGAAAAGAAAACTTCCATCTTCCTTTTGATTTCTGAAAGTATGCAAACTGTGGAAACTCCCCACCGCCAATTCTCACTTAAAAGTTTACAGCAAATTTACAAATTACACTGGTTTCAAATAGTCACCCGGTACATCTATCTCTCCCCTCCACAGATCTCCCTCCTCACCAATTTCAAAAGGAGCTCGGTGAACAGACTGGGCAAAGCGAGAGCCCTCTCTCTCCATGCCTTAGGGCAGTGATGGGGCAGCACCAGACCGAGCGCTCTAGCTGAAGGATACAGATTAGTGATGAGGACATAACTCCAAGAGTAACTCTCTGGTGAAGTGACTTCACAGATAAGAAGTAAGCAGAGAATCAATTTAGTCTTAGATAGAAAACCTCTCCATGAATAATGGGAAATAAAGTTAAAGGAAATGAAGCAAATAAAGCAAGAAAAA